>NC_065596.1:11571112-11882165 GCF_024542745.1 Macaca thibetana thibetana | reverse complement strand
CACGCCCCGCCTCCTTTTCCCCTCCAAGGCCCCGCCCCGTTACTGAATCTTTCCCTGCCTCCTACAAGCCCCGCCCCCACGAGCCCTTGTAGCCCGCCACACCGCTCTCGGTTACACGTCACACCTGTCCCTGTCCCTTCTTTCCCAGGCCCCGGCCCCGCCCCTTCGTGTCTCCACCCCCATGTCTCCCAAGTCCCGTCCCGCGCACCTCGCAAGACCCCCAGCCTGCAGCAAGCTGGCGTGCGTAGTCGTCTGCCACGTGCTGGCGGGAGGTGCCACTGACAGCGTCGTGATGCTGGAGCACGGCCATCGCCTTATCTGCTCATAGACAATGAGTCCGGTGAGGTTCTGCGGGACTCAGCTCGGACCCCAAGGGGAAGCGAAAGGTCCGGTGCTGGCGGGCAGGGTTCTTAGAGGCTTTATGAAGGAACTCGAGGACGGCCGGGCGCGGTGGCTCACGCCTGTAATCCCAGCACTTTGGGAGGCAGAGGCGGGCAGATCACGAGGTCAGGAGATCAAGACCATCCTGGCTAACACGGTGAAACCCCATCTCTACTGAAAATAGCCGGGCGTGGTGGCGGGCACTTGTAATCCCAGCTACTCGGGAGGCTGAGCCAGGAGAATGGCGTGAACCTGGGAGGCGGGGCTTGCCACCGCACCCCAGCCTGGGCGACAGAGCGAAATGGCGTGAACCTGGGTGGCGTGGGCGCCACCGCACCCCAGCCTGGGCGACAGAGCGAAACTCCGTCTCAAAAAAAAAAAAAAAAAAAAAGAAGGAACTCGAGAGGGGCGGCCTGGGGTGGTTTCCAGCTTCAGCCGCAAACCTCTTCCTCTCTTGGGCCCAATGCTTACTGAGAGGTGCACTGTCTCCTGAGCCATAGGGTCCCACGTTGGCCGCCAGGCCCACCAGCGCCTCCAGCTGGTTGCACACCTGGAGGCAGAGGGGTATGTTGGGGTGCCCAGGTCGGGCCTCGGGGCTGTGTGCCCCCTCTAGCCCGGCTCCTACCCACCTGCAAGAAGTTGTAGCTGAGGCGCTCGTAGCGTTTGAGGGCCGGCCGACTAGAAAAGTAACCGGTCCAGAACTGGTGGGGGCCATCGGCGTAAGGGAAGAAGTCGTCATGTTTCACTGACCTACAGCGGCAGGGGCATTGAGGGCAGGGTCATGACCCACGGGGCATGCCAACCCCCCCAAGCTCCCCAGTTTCCCCAAATACCAGGTGAGGTTGGCCTTGTTCAGCTCCCAGAGGTAACAAGCGGGGGTGGAGTAGAGAACATGGACACTGCTTCCTTTTGCCTGCTGCTGGGGGAGGCGATGGAGTGAGCCCTCGGGAGTCCGCACCTTCCCGGGGGCCCACACTTCCACACATGTGTGCACATTCATGCATCCCATAGGTTCAGTTTCTCTAAATACACATTTGGTGGCCAAGCCAATGGTCGGATGTGAAAATGAATTTTGGCTGAAGTCAAACATGACCACTAGCCTTTTTAAAAAGGATTTCGGAGATGCAAGAATAAACCTGAAATTTTACTAAACTTTTACAATAATTCCAACTTTATTATTAAAAACTTTTGTGGAAAAATTAAGTGTGACATTATAGGGCAGGAATAATCGTTTTGCAGGACCATCAGATTATCAAAAGACACAAATTTTTTTTTTTTTTTGAGGCGGAGTCTCGCTCTGTCACCCAGGCTGGAGTGCAGTGGCCCAATCTCGGCTTACTGCAAGCTCCACCTCCCGGGTTCATGCCATTCTCCAGCCTCAACTCCTGAGTAGCTGGGACTACAGGCACCCGCCACCACGCCCGGCTAATTTTTTGTATTTTTTAGTAGAGACGGGGTTTCACCGTGTTAGCCAGGATGGTCTCGATCTGACTTTGTGATCCGCCCGCCTCAGCCTCCCAAAGTGCTGGGATTACAGACGCAAACCACTATGCCCGGCCTAGACACAATTTTTATAATGAATGGAGGTGCACTTTCACCTGAGCGAGGTGGAGGAAGAAGAAAGTGACCTATATGAGGAAAAGGATGTTTGTTTTGCACGTGCTGTGTCCCCAGTGTATACAGTAGGTACTCAATAAACTTTTTTTTTTTTTTTTTTTTGAGACTGAGTCTCACTCTGTCGCCAAGACTGGAGTGCAGTGGCACAGTCTCAGCTTGCTGCAACCTCTGCCTCCCAGGTTCCACCGATTCTCCTGCTTCAGCCTGCCGAGTAGCTGGTCTTATAGATAAGTGCCACCACGCCCAGCTAATTTGTCGTATTTTTAGTACAGACAAGGTTTCATCGTGTTAGCCAGGCTGGTCTCGAACTTCTGTCCTCAAGTGATCCGCCCACTTCAGATTACAATCCCAGCACTTTGGGAGACCGAGGTAGGCAGATCACTTGAGGACAGGAGTTTGAGACCAACCTGGCCAACATAGGGAAACCCTGCGTCTATTGAAAATACAAAAATTAGCCAGGGTTGGTGGCACATGCCTGTAGTCCCAACTACTTGGGAGGCTGAGGCAGGAGAATCGCTAGAACCCAGGAGGCAGAGATTGCAGTGAGCCAAGATTGTACCACTGCACTCCAGCCTGGGTGACAAAGCAAGCCTCTAGCTCAATAAACAAACAAATAAATAAATAAATAAACAAAATTTTAAAAAGAAAAAATAAATAAAAATAAATGACATAAAAGAGCTGTTTTGGTGAAATAGCAGTGCAGGGAGCGAGTGGAAGGTGGGGATGGAGATTGCACTGCAGTGAGGACAAGATTGACGGGAAGGGGTGCCTGAGATGGGAGAGGGGAGACAAGTTTCTGTGCTGATGAGAGTGACTGTGCACACAGCCACAGCCACAGGCCACTTAGTGCGAAACACTAACACATCTGTATTGGGTAAAATGATAACTGCCCAAAAGTGTCCATGTCCTAATCCCCAGAAGCTATTACTACGTTAGATTACATGGCAAAAGGGGAATTAAGGTTGCAGATGTAATTGAGGTTGTTCATCAGCTAAACTTAAAGTAGGGAAATTAGGCCATACAGTGGCTCAAATCTGTAATCCCAGCACCTTGAGAGGCCGAGCGGGGTGGATCACGAGGTCAAGAGATCGAGACCGTCCTGGCCAACATGGTGAAACCCTGTCTACTAAAAATACAAAAATTAGCTGTGAGTGGTGGCACGCGACTGTAGTCCCAGCTACTTGGGCGGCTGAGGCAGAAGAATCACTTGAACCTGGGAGGCAGAGGTTGCAGTGAGCTGAGAGCACGCCACTGCACTCCAGCCTGGGCGACAGAGCAACACTCCGTTTCTGAATAAATAAATAAATTAAAATGTGGAAGAGGGAGGCAGAAGAGGTGAGAATGAGAGAAAGGGATGTGATTACAGAAACAGGGTCAGAAAGATGCTGTGTGGCTGGCTTCGAAGATGGAGCCAAGAAGAGACTTTGAATGTGGGCAACTTCTAGATGTTGGAAAAAGCAAGGAAATTGTATTCTCTCCTAGAGACTGCAGAAAGAACACAGCCTTGCCAACACCTTGATTATAGCCTGGTGAGACTCAGGCTGGAATTTTTTTTTTTTTTTTTTTGAGACAGAGTCTTTCTCTGTGGCCCAGGCTGGAGTGCAGGGGTGTGATCTCAGCTCACTGCAACATCTGCCTCCCGGATTCAAGCAATTCCTCTGCCTCAGGCTCCCAAGTAGCTGGGATTACAGGCGTGCACCATCACAGCTGGCTAATTTTTGTATTTTTAGTAGAGACAGGGTTTCACCATGTTGGTCAGGCTGGTCTTGAACTCTTGACCTCGTGATCTGCCCGGCTCAGCCTCCCAAAGTGCTGGGATTACAGATGTGAGCCATCACGCCCAGCCTCATGCTGGACTTCTTACCTACAGAACTGTAAAACGATGTATTTCCATTGTTTTGAGCTGCTACGTGTGTGGTCATTTGTTATAGAATGACCACAATAGAACAATAGAAAACAAAGACAGCACTGAGAGCTATGCACATGACACAAGGCCCCCGGATGCAAGTGCACATGTGCACAAGGGTACCACAGGGTAGGCACACTGACCTGCGCGTTTACCAGCCGGATGAGCTTGTCAAGGTTCTTGAACCACATGTTGGCGTTCTCATACTGGAAGTCCGAGCCCATGGTCATCACAATGTGGTTGGTGCGGTAATGCCGGCCCTGCAGGCAAGAGGGGAGTCCTGAGGCCAGAGGATCCTGGGCCATCCCTGTGTATGGCTGTGTTTTGATGTATATGGGGTCAAGGATGTTGGGTGCACATACAGGCATGGGTGGAGGTATGGCACATGGGAGCGTGGGGACACAGATAAAAGTAGCCACCGGTTGTTGAGCAGCTCTCTTGGACCCACTACCTAGAAGAGGGCATCCAAGCACCATGTCATGTTATCTCTTGCCCAGCCTATGCTATCTCTTCTAATGAGGAATGCACATAAATCCAGGAGGAGGGCCGGGCGCGGTGGCTCAAGCCTGTAATCCCAGCACTTTGGGAGGCCGAGACGGGCGGATCACGAGGTCAGGAGATCGAGACCATCCTGGCTAACACAATGAAACCCCGTCTCCACTAAAAATACAAAAAAATTAGCCGGGCATGGTGGCAGCGCCTGTAGTCCCAGCTACTCGGGAGGCTGAGGCAGGAGAATGGCGGGAACCCGGGAGGCGGAGCTTGCAGTGAGCCGAGATCGCGCCACTGCACTCCAGCCTGGGCGACAGAGCGAGACTCCGCCTCAAAAAAAAAAAAAAAAAAATCCAGGAGGGGGGCATGGTGATGGTGAAGAGAATAGCATCTTCCTCCAAGGGGCATGAGAACATAATTACAGGGGCTCACACTTGTAATCCCAGCTGCTCAGGAGACTGAGGCAGGAGGATCGCTTGAGTCTAGGAATTTAAGACCAGTCTGGGCCACATAGTAATACCCTGTCTCAAGAAAAAAAATATTAATCTGAAACAATTTTTTTTCTTTTTTTTTTTCTTTTTTTTTTTTTTTTTTGAGACGGAGTCTCGCTCTGTCGCCCAGGCTGGAGTGCCGTGACCGGATCTCAGCTCACTGCAAGCTCCGCCTCCCAGGTTCACGCCATTCTCCCGCCTCAGCCTCCCGAGTAGCTGGGACTACAGGCGCCCGCCACTTCGCCCGGCTAGTTTTTTGTATTTTTTAGTGGAGACGGGGTTTCACTGTGTTAGCCAGGATGGTCTCGATCTCCTGACCTCGTGATCCACCTGTCTCGGCCTCCCAAAGTGCTGGGATTACAGGCTTGAGCCACCGCGCCCAGCCGTTCTTTTTTTTTTTGAGACAGAGTTTCACTCTGCTGCCCAAGCTGGAGTGCAGTGATGTGATCTCGGCTCACTGAAACCTCCACCTCCCAGGTTCAAGCGACTCTCTTGCCTCAGCCTCCCAAGTAGCTGGGATTACAGGCATGCACCACCACACCCAGCTAATTTTTATATTTTTAGTGGAGACAGGGTTTCGTCATGTTGGCTAGGCTGGTCTCGAACTCCTGACCAGATGATCTGCCCGTCTCGGCCTCCCAAAGTGCTGGGATTACAGGCATGAGCCACTGCATCTGGCCATCAATTTTTTAAAAAAAGGGAAAAAAAAATTTTTTAGGAGACCGTGTTATGCCAGGCATGGTGGCTCACACCTATAATCCTAGCACTTTGGGAGGCCAAGGCAGGAGGATCACTTGAGCTCAGGAATTTGAGACCAGCCTGGGCCACATGGTAAGATGTTGTCTCTGTGAAAAAATAATTTTTTTTACTTATAAAAGTGTTAAAGGCAGGCCGGGCGCGGTGGCTCAAGCCTGTAATCCCAGCACTTTGGGAGGCCAAGGCGGGTGGATCACGAGGTCAGGAGATCAAGACTATCCTGGCTAACATGGTGAAACCCCGTCTCTACTAAAAATACAAAAAAAAACTAGCCGGGCGTGGTGGCGGGCGCCTGTAGTCTCAGCTACTTGGGAGGCTGAGGCGGGAGAATGGCGTGAACCCGGGAGGCGGAGCTTGCAGTGAGCCGAGATCACGCCACTGCACTCCAGCCTGGGAGACACAGCGAGACTCCATCTCAAAAAAAAAAAAAAAAAAAAAAAAAAAGTGTTAAAGGCTGGGCACGGTGGCTCATGCCTGTAATTCCAGAACTTTGGGAGGCTGAGGCTGGTGGATCACAAGGTTAGAAGTTCGAGACCAGCCTGGCCAATATGGTGAAACCCCCTTTCTACTAAAAAGACATAAAACTTAGCCGGGCGTGGTGGTGGGCACCTGTAATCCCAACTACTCGGGAGGCTGAGGCAGGAGAATCGCTTGAACCCAGTAGGTGGAGGTTGCAGTGAGCTGAGATTGTGCCACTGCACTCCAGCCTGGGCGACAGAGTGAGTCTCAAAAAAACAAAAAAGGAATTCTCAATAAAAATGTTAAAAATAGACTGGGCGGCCAGGCGCGGTGGCTCAAGCCTGTAATCCCAGCACTTTGGGAGGCCAAGGTGGGCGGATCACAAGGTCAGGAGATCGAAACCACAGTGAAACCCCGTCTCTACTAAAAATACAAAAAAAAAATTAGCCGGGCGCGGTGGCGGGCGCCTGTAGTCCCAGCTACTCAGGAGGCTGAGGCAGGAGAATGGCGTGAACCCAGGAGGCGGAGCTTGCAGTGAGCTGAGATCCGGCCACTGCACTCCAGCCTGGGCAACAGCGTGAGACTCCGTCTCAAAAAAAAAAAAAAAAAAAAAAAAAAAAAGACTGGGCACAGTGGCTCACGCCTATAATCCCAGCACTTTGGGAGGCTGTGGCGGGCAGATCACCTGAAGTCAGGAGTTCAAGACCAGCCTGGGCAACATGACAAAACCCTGTCTCTACTAAAACTACAAAAATTAGCTGGGCGTGGTGGCGGGTGCCTGTAATTCCAGCTTCTCAGGAGGCTGTAGCAGGAGAATTGCTTGAACCTGGGAGGCAGAGGTTGCAGTGAGCTGAGATCACGCCACTGTACTCCAGCCTGGGTGACAAGAGCAAGACTCTGTCTCAAAAAAATAATAATAAATAATAAATAAATAAGAATGTTAAAAATAGAGGCCAGGTGTGGTGGCTCACACCTGTAATCCCAGCACTTTGGGAGTCCGAGGCAGGCAGATCACTTGAGCTCAGGAGTTTGAGACCAGCCTGGACAACATGGTGAAACACCATCTCTACTAAAAATACAAAAAATTAGCTGGATGTGGTGGTGTGCGTCTGGAGTCCCAGCTACTTGGGAGGCTGAGGTGGGAGAATCGCTTGATTGTAGGAGGTGGAGGTTGCAGTGAGCCGAGATCGTGCCACTGCTCTCCAGCCTGAGTGACAGAGCAAGATTCCAGCTTAAAAAAATTAATTAAAAATAAATTAAAAGTAAAGAGGCATGGTGGCTCACGCCTGTAATCCCAGCACTTTGGGAGGCCAAGGCAGGTGGATCACTTGAGGTCAGGAGTTCAAGACCAGTCTGGCCAACATGATGAGACCCCAGTGCAAAAATACAAAAATTAGCTGGATGTGCTTGTTTGAACCCAGGAGGCGGAGGTTGCAGTGAGCCGAGATCGCACCACTGCACTCCTTGAGACAGAGTAAGACTCTGTCTCAAAAAAATTAAAAATAAAGATAACGTGTTAGGGGGATGCCTGTACCATGGGAAGGGCTCATTGCTTTGTATATACCGGACTTGAAGGTTCTGGACACCAGGGTTACCTGGGCAGTGGCCACATTTAGGAAGTAATCGACCAGCTCCTTGGCGTTGTACTCGGGGCTGCGGGGGTCCTCTACCACTGGCTGATCGACACACAGCACATCCCAGCACAGATTCATTGGCGGGTTGTAACCGTTGGGAAGTACACCTGCAGGTCACACCAGGTTCAAGGGGTGGCCCATCACCCAGACCTGCCGTGGTTTCAAAGCCTGCCATGTCCCACCCAGGATGGGCTTCAGAATTTGCATCCCAGTGCAAAAGGAAATGCAGAGACTTTGTTCCCAGAATACAGAAATTCCAGGACAGTGACAGCAGAGCAGATATCAAGCCCAGGGCCCTTCTGAGTGTGTGGCACCATGGCTGGCCCTGCCCTCACCAAGCCCCCTCACCAGTGAAGAGGTCCGCGGTCGGGGGCTTCAGGCTGGCACTGGCCCGCCACACCTGCTCCATCTCTAGCTTCTGCATCCGTACCCGCTTATCTTGATAATCAAGGCGCCCGAAGAAGAAGCCGTCAAAGCCCATCTGGGGATGGGGGAGGAAAAGGCAGTGTGAATTAGCGCCCAGCCCTCTCACCACCAAACTCCCCTTTGCTTGGGAGGGACAGGTCAGAGCACAGGTTAAAAAGCAGAGCTAAGTCAGTGTGATGGCTCTTGCCTGTGATCCCAGCCTTCCGGGAGGCCAAAGCAAGAGGATCACTTATACCCAGGAGTTTTTGAGACCAGCCTGCACAACACAGACAGACTGTCTCTACAAAAAACTTAAAAATTAGCCAGGCGTGGTGGTGCGCTCTTGTAGTCTCATCTACTACGGAGGCTGAGACAGGAGAATCACTTAAATCCGGAGATTGAGGCTACAGTGAGCTAGGATTGCACCACTGCACTCCAGCAGGATGATAGGGATGTATCAACAAAACAAAACAAAAAAACGTAGGGCTGAAACAGAGCGGCCTCCAGCTTATTTCCAAGCTTGGAGAAGTTTCAGAACTCACTACCCTGGGCTAGCAGGGAGAGGGCGGGTCCAACATCAGAAACCAGGTTCACCTCCCCAGCGCTGTCAAAGCTCAGAGCAGGCCTGACTCCAGGAATGAGGTTCCCCCTTCCACAACCTGAGGATGGATGGGGTCTGAGCACAGGTAATGAAGCTGTTTTCAAGGCAGCCTAGGCATCCACTTGCCACCCAGTTTAGGGAGGAGCCATGATCCTAGCTAGTGGGTGGGGCCAGAACACGAAGGGGGGCCTATTAGGGGAGAGGGTGGAGTCAGCCGGAGCTGGGTCCGCCTGGGGCTGGGCATAGCCGGCTGAGGCCAGAGCTCAAAAGTCACTGGCCTTACGGCCTCACTCAAGGGGCAGGGCTTCAACAGGCTTGGGCCTGGTCCTTGTGAGATTGCAGGGAGAGGGCGGGGTTTGAGTGGGCGAGGGAGGAGCCAGAGTGAGTGAAGAGGTGGGCCCAAGAGAGGTCCCGGGTCGCACCTGCGCAAACAGCGAGGCCTGCTCCCGAGAGTGGCCGAAGGGGTCAATGTGCCAGGCCACACGGGGTCGCCCGTCACTGCCAAATGTGTCCTCCAGAAAGCGCAGCCCGAGTGTCATCTGGTCCACGATGGCACCGTAGTGGGTGGCTGCCTCATCGTTCATCACCCAGCCACCGTTGGCGAACTCCAGGCGCCCTGTGCCAGGACAGGCAAGGTCGGGGTCAGTGGTCACAGCCAGGAGTGGGACCAGGGTGGGTGATACTGGGAATGTGAAAGCCTGCCTGTGCACTCATTTCTGGCGGAAGGAGAAGAGGGGTCGCCCCCAGGCCATAGTTCCCAGATAAGGGAAAGAGGCCCCCCTGCATGGCAGGCTTCCCAGAGGATGCATGGCAGATGGGGCCTTGTGGGATGTATAAGAGTTCTCGGCCGGGCGTGGTGGCTCACGCCTGTAATCCCAGCACTTTGGGAGGCCGAGGCGGGTAGATCATGAGGTCGGGAGATCGAGACTATCCTGGCGAACACGGTGAAACCCCGTCTCTACTAAAATACAAAAAATTAGCCGGGCGTGTTGGCGGGCGCCTGTAGTCCCAGCTACACGGGAGGCTGAGGCAGGAGAATGGCGTGAACCTGGGAGGCGGAGCTTGCAGTGAGCGGAGATCGCACCACTGCACTCCAGCCTGAGCGACAGAGCGACACTCCGTCTCAAAAAAAAAAAAAAAAGAGTTCCCCAAATGGAGAGTCCAGGCAGGCAGAGCGATATGCATGTTGCACAGCTTGCACATGGTATGACAAAATCTCAGAAACCAGAAATGCAGAAGCAGAAGCTGGGCTGGGCTTCCTCTTTTCACTTCCTTGGGGCAGACTCACCCTGGCGCACAAGGTCTCGCACGACTTCCCGCATGGCATTTGTCTGCTGGTGCCACCAACGGGAGAAGAAGGCAATCTCCACGTAAATGAAGCGACGGGTGGGATCTGCCAGCAAGGCAGAGATGACCGAGTCCAGGATGTACTGCACGCCGGCGTGCTGGATGTCATTCTTGACTGTGGATAACAGGGATAAGGCTCTCAGGGCACAGCAGAGCCAAGGGGGTTATTCCTAGACACAGGAGCCCAAGTCCTGGATCTTAGGGTGACACTGGCTCCACCCTAATGTCCAGGACCCAGAAGGGATTACACGGACCATGGGGATCCCAGGGACCAGTCCCCATCCTCTACTCACTTCCATAAAAGTACTGGTCCACGGTTTTGAGCCAGCCTACGTCATCATGTGTGTGAGGCACCAGGTGCACGTTCAGCATGTTCGGCTGCACTGTGGGGCATGTCTGCACAGGGACCCCAAACACACATACCTTGTCAATAACCCCGGATGTCAGGGGCTGCAAAGTAAGGCTTGATCTAGAGGTGAGTGACTCAGAGAGGCCTGATCTCGCCTATGTGCCGAGGAGGCCAGGCCCTCCCAGGCAGGACACACACATACATAGTTGTGCTCACAGATACAACCCCCACTTTGCACAAACCCATAGGGCAGCTCTCATTCACACTCTGGGAAAACAATAATAGAAGTAGCTGACGTTTGTTCAGCACTTGCCAACAGCAGACGGTCACCCTGGGAGGTGGGGTGATGTTATCCTCAGTTTCCAGATGAAAGCACTGGGACTCAGAGAGGATAGGTGACTTGCCCAGCGTCACACAGTTAGGAAGTGGAAGAACTAGGCTGGAATTTCAGGCAGACTCTAGAGTCCCAGCTCTCAGCCCGCACCTCCCCCCACACATACACTGCTCACCTCCTGCCACCTCCTGCCCCTCCAATCCCACAGTTAAGTGCAGGCAAAGTCCAGGCAAGCATCCCGGAGACACAGAGGCAGGTACAATCAGACACAGTCCCATACTCAGATGCGCACAGCCAGACCTCGCAGTGACACAAAGCACGCACTAAGACCACACTGTCATATCATCAGCCATTCACTAGACACCCGCAGGACAGACCCACCCACACCTCTAGACTGTATTTGGTGTTTCACTCTGCCTCCTGTACGTTTCCGCTCGGAGGCCCCACTCACCTCGTATCCCCCGGCCCGAGCACCGGGAGCCGCCAGCAACAACAAAAGGAAAAAGCAGAGAGGCGGGAGCGGTGGCCGCAGGGCGCGGGAGATGGTCCAGGGGCCTGCTGCGTCCAGGCAGCCGCGAGCGCTGACCCCCGCAGCCGGCGCGTAGGAACCCATGGCTCAGCAGCTTCCTCCTGGGGTTCCACGGCCCTGGAAAGGCCGAGCAAACGCCCCGCCCCGAGACCCGGCCGGGCCAATCGGGGGGCAGGGGCGGGGCCAGGGCGCGGTCTGGCGGCTCACGGGACAGAGGCTGTAGCACTCGGCAATCCCGGGGGTCCTCATAGGAAGGTAGGAAAATGCCACCCTCAGGGCACTTGTTGGGCTAAAGGTGACTTTGACGTCTCACGGGCTATAACGAGTCTTGCAATGCTTGGAATCCTGGAAGGACCTAGCTTGCCTAAGAGGAGGATTTGATAAGAGTCCTATACTGTGGGGATTGGGACGTTGGGTAAGTACCCTTGGAGTACCGGGGATGGGATCCAGCCTGGTTGAGAAGGATCCCTGGGTGTTCCGGAGAGGAAAGGGGGTCTGATAAGTGGGGAAAGACCCCGAGTCTTTCATGCCTTTCCCAATTCCTACCAGTTCATTCTCTGATAGAAAACAAAGCCCAGGCCAGGGGCAGTGGCTCAAGCCTGCAATTCCAGCACTTTGGGAGGCCCAGGCTGGTGGATCGCTTGGGCCCGGGAGTTTGAGACCAGCCTGGGCAACATGGGTTGTTTTGTAGAGACGGGTTTGAAAACACAGAATTTGTAATTTTACACAAAATGCAAAAATACAAAAATTAGCTGAGTATGGTGGCACATGCCTGTAATCGCAGCTACTTGGGAGACTGAGGCAGGAGAATCGCTTGAACCTGGGAGGCGGAGGTTGCAGTGAGCTGAGATCAAGATCATGCCATTGCACGCCAGCCTGGGCAACAAGAGCAAAACTCTGTCTCAAAAAAACAAAAATGGCCGGGCGCGGTGGCTCAAGCCTGTAATCCCAGCACTTTGGGAGGCCGAGACGGGCGGATCACGAGGTCAGGAGATCGAGACCATCCTGGCTGACACGGTGAAACCCCGTCTCTACTTTAAAAATACAAAAAACTAGCCGGGCGAGGTGGCGGCGCCTGTAGTCCCAGCTACTCGGGAGGCTGAGGCAGGAGAATGGCGTGAACCCGGGAGGCGGAGCTTGCAGTGAGCTGAGATCCGGCCACTGCACTCCAGCCTGGGCGGCAGAGCGAGACTCCGTCTCAAAAAAATAAAAAAATAAATAAATAAATAAAATAAAATAAATAACTGGGCATGGTAGCACGCATGTGTGGTCCCAGTTATATGGGAGGCTGAGATGGGAGGATTGCTTGAGCCCAGGAGTTTGAGGGTGCAGTAACCAGAGATTGTGCCACTGCACTCAGCCTGCATGGCATATCTTTTTTTAAGAAAAAAAGAAAAAGAAAAGGAAACCAAAGCCCAGATTATCTAGGTCATCAGGGCCATCTGGTGAGTTGCCAGAGGGCAGAAGTCACTGTCTTGTTCCTAGCACCTGACTTAAGACACAAAGTTTATGAAGTAAGCAAGCGAACAGCCAGAAGTCTCCAGACTGGTGCTCCACACCAGGCCTATGGAGCTAGAGCCCTTTCCCCCAGCTAGAAGGAACGCCCCAATGAACAGAAGAGGCTGACAGCCAGAGTGAAAAACTTTATTATTAACAGGCGACAACAAGAAAGCAAATGAATACCCTTAGAACATGGACAGCATCTCCCCCAGCAGCAGGCAGGGGAAAGGAGGCAGGAGGGGTAGGCCTAGGGTGTTCCCTAGGAAAGGGCCAGGTTCCCTCCATCCAGCTGGAGGCACTGAGACGGCCTCATTCAGGGAAGTCCAGGATGGCAGCTGAGGGCAGCAGGTTGAGCAGCCAAAGCCCAGGCCTAGTGGATAAAACAGGGTCCAAAATGTGACCTTTCTAGGCTGATATCACCACGGGGGCGTCATGGGCTGAGGATTCTGCAGATAGGACATCACCACGGCAGAGATGGACAGCCTGAGACAGGAGAGAGGTGTCAGTCCAGGATGGGCAGGCTGGAGTCCCCCCACCCCTTACTCAAGAGTCACTCGTTCTCTAGGCCAAGTCTCACATGAAGCTACTCATCATTTGCTTCGTGTCCTCCGAGCTCCGAGAGTTGGCAAAGCTGATGAAGGAGCAGTAGACAGCGACCCAAGCACACCACTTCAGCTGGGGAAAGGTAGGTGGGTGGGCAGGTCAGTGAAAGGCACAACAATGAGTCCCGAAGCCACCTTTCCAGACACCAGTTCATGCCCACTGATTCCATCTGATGCAGCTGGGACCTTGCCCCCCGGAACTCCTCAGTCCCACCTGCTCATGGCATACTCTAGATACATGGTTTCTAGTCCTACTGCCTGGACTGCGTCTCTCAGGGCCAAGACTCTGACATCCCACATGCTTAAGACCCTGCCCCTTTCCACGAGTCCCCTCCAAGTTGCTTCAAAGCCTGGCCCCACCCGCAGACCAATCTGCCACATCCCCGCCCTGACCCGAATTCTTGACTTCACCAAAGACTGGGGCTTTCTTGGCCCAGCGTCATCCCAGCCCCACTCCCGGCCGATCTCAGGTCCTGCCTCATCAGCAATGCCAAGACGCCCGGCTTCATTCCAAACCCGCCCCCGGGCCTCGTTCTCAGGTCCAACTACACCCACAGAAGCTCAATCCCGCCCACCTTAAGCATGAGGCCGCACATGCTGAAGATCATGCCCAGCAGGTTCATGTAGTCCGGCGTCGGGTCGTCCAAGGCCGGGTTACATTCGCTGGGCGGGGGCTTGTACCTGCGACAGGCTCGAGGGTCAGGGGCGCTCAGGTCCTGTCCCCGGGATAGACAGACGCTTCCCAGGGCCCCGATCCACACCCCCAACCCGAACCCGTGGCCACGACGCTGGCGTCCTCACCTAAGCACTTTGTTCGGCCTCCGTGGGTCCGACATATTGTTAGTAGACATAGCGAGTCGAAGGCCAGGTCACGCCTCTTCCGCTGCAGAAATTGCAGCTTCCGGCGTGCAAGCTGAGGGTGGATTTTAGAGTCACACCCGAGGCCCTCACATTTCCGTTCCTCATGACAGAGGCTTGGACTCCTCCTACCCAGAGATCGGAAATTTAGGAGAATCCAGAAGCCTCCCTTGCAAAGGGGAAATGGGGAAAAGAACCTGAAATCGGGCTTCAATAGTTCCAACAAGAGCACCCAAATGCCAAAATGATGAACCCGGAAGTGATAAACAGGAAGTAGTTCAGGAAGAACAATAATAAGGTTACACCCAAGCGTGGGTTTCGAAGGCGCGGAATCTTCCATACAGACCGATATAAGGCGGCGAGGAAGGGGTCCTGGGACTATGGCTTTCCCTGAGCCAAAGCCGCGGCCTCCGGAGCTGCCGCAGAAACGGTTGAAGACGCTGGACTGCGGGCAAGGGGCGGTGCGAGCCGTACGATTTAATGGTGAGCGCCTTAGTCTTCATTCCGGGTCCTCCTCCCGCCTCCTGAGGTCGGCGGCCCAGTAACCCCCGCCTGGTGTTCCCCAGTGGATGGCAATTACTGCCTGACGTGCGGCAGTGACAAGACCCTGAAGCTATGGAACCCGCTTCGGGGGACGCTGCTGCGGACGTACAGCGGCCACGGCTACGAGGTGCTGGATGCGGCCGGGTGAGCCGGGGGCCAGGCTGGGATGGGAGCGCTGAGGCTGGGATCCGAGGTCGATGCTGATCTTCCTCCTCCTTTACTCCAGCTCCTTTGACAACAGCAGTCTCTGCTCCGGCGGCGGGGACAAGGCGGTGGTTCTGTGGGATGTGGCATCAGGACAGGTCGTGCGCAAATTCCGGGGCCATGCAGGGGTGAGTGAAAGCCTGGAGACCCTCATTCGAGCGGAGGGGACCCGTATTAGCGCACAGGTGGTGATGAGGCCACCCCCATTACACCGTAAGGATCCCTTCCCCAGATGACGATCCCCCGCTCCGCATGCCAGGCTAGGCAGTCACCAACCCCTGTCCTTGCTGTTCCCCCAAAACCTTTCACCTCCCCTTCTAACCTTTGCCCTTGCTTTAACCGACACTGGGAACCCTGCCTTTATCCCAGTCCTCCAAAGTCCAGCCTCCTCTGAGTGGCAATAACTTTCTCAGAAGGTGAACACGGTGCAGTTTAATGAAGAGGCCACAGTTATCCTGTCCGGTGAGTCTGGGACCTACACAGGGGGGTCCAGGATGCTGCCCTTCCCCTCCAAACCTGACCTCACCATCATGCTGGCCTCACAGGCTCTATTGATTCCAGTATCCGCTGTTGGGATTGCCGCTCACGGAGGCCTGAGCCAGTGCAGACGCTAGATGAGGCCAGAGATGGTGTGTCCAGTGTGAAGGTGTCAGACCACGAGGTCCTGGCAGGGTGAGTGGAGCCAGGACCTGGTCTCAGCCGAGGTGCTACTGGGAATCATAGCTGCCCCCATGCTCAGATTAAAACCTACTCTCAGCTGGGCACAGTGGCACACAGCTGTAGTCTCAGCTACTTGGGAGGCTGAGGTGGAAGGATCACTTGAGCCCAAGAGTTTGAGGGACCACTGCACTCCATGCTGGGTGAAAGTGAGACTGTCTAAAAAATAAAATAATAATCGAGCCGGGCATGGTGGCTCACACCTATAATCCCAGCACTTTTGGAGGCCGAGGAGGGCAGATCACTTGAGGTCAGGAGTTTGAGACCAGCCTGGCCAACATAGTGAAATCCCATCTCTACTAAAAATAGAAAAATTAGCCGGGTGTGGTGATGGGAGCCTGTAATCCCAGCTACTTGGGAGGCTGAGGCAGGAGAATCACCTGAACCCGGGAGTTGGAGGTTGCAATGAGCCAAGATTGTGCCACTGCACTCCAGCCTGGGCAACAGAGTGAGACTCCGTCTCAAAAAAAAAGAAAAGATAAAATGAAACGATTTAAAAAGTTAAATAAAAATAGACCGGGTGCGGTGGCTCACGCCTGTAATCCCAGCACTTTGGGAGGCTGAGGCAGGCAGATCCTGAGGTCAGGAGATCGAGACCATTCTGGCTAACACGCTGAAACCCTGTCTCTACTAAAAATTCAAAAAATTAGCTGGGCGTAGTGGCAGGTGCCTGTAGTCCCAGCTACTCGGGATGCTGAGGCAGGAGAATGGCGTGAACCCGGGAGGCAGAGCTTGCTGTGAGCCAAGATTGCACCGCTACACTCCAGCCTGGGCATCAGAGCGAGACTTCGTCTCAAAAATAAATAAACAAAATAAATTTAAAAAAATAATCATGGCCGGGCGCGGTGGCTCAAGCCTGTAATCCCAGCACTTTGGGAGGCCAAGACGGGCGGATCACGAGGTCAGGAGATCGAGACCATCCTGGCTAACACAGTGAAACCCCGTCTCTACTAAAAATACAAAAACTTGGCCGGGCGCGGTGGCTCAAGCCTGTAATCCCAGCACTTTGGGAGGCCGAGACGGGCGGATCACGAGGTCAGGAGATCGAGACCATCCTGGCTAACACAGTGAAACCCCGTCTCTACTAAAAAATACAAAAAACTAGCCGGGCGAGGTGGCGGGCGCCTGTAGTCCCAGCTACTCGGGAGGCTGAGGCAGGAGAATGGCGTGAACCCGGGAGACGGAGCTTGCAGTGAGCCGAGATCCGGCCATTGCACTCCAGCCTGGGCGACAGAGCGAGACTCCGTCTCCAGAAAAAAAAAAAAAAAAAAAAAAAATACAAAAACTTAGCCGGGCGAGGTGGCAGGCGCCTGTAATCCCAGCTACTTGGGAGGCTGAGGCAGGAGAATGGCGTGAACCTGGGAGGCGGAGCTTGCAGTGAGCTGAGATCCGGCCACTGCACTCCAGCCTGGGTGACAGAGCGAGACTCCATCTCAAAAAAAAAAAAAAAAAAAACATAAAGAAATTTTTTTTTTTTTTTTTTTTTTTTTTTTTTTTTTTTTTAAGATAGAGTCTCTGTCGCCAGGCTGGAGTACAACGACGTGATCTTGGCTCGCTGCAACCTCCAGCTCCCGGGTTCAGGCAATTATCCTGCCTCAGCCTCCTGAGTAGCTGGGACTACAGGCATACGCCACCACGCCTGGCTAATTTTTGTATTTTTAGTAGAGACGGGGTTTCACCATGTTGGCCAGGAGGGTCTCCATCTCTTGACCTTGTGATCCGCCTGCCTCGGCCTCCTAAAGTGCTGGAATTACAGGCGTGAGCCACCGTGCCCGGCCGAAATAATATATTTTCTATTCATTAAGTGGAAGTGAAGAGATCATCATAAAGATCTTCACATTGAGAAGGCGGAGGAGAAGGAGGAGGAGGGGTTGGTCTTAGTGTCTCAGGGCTGATAGAGGCAGAAGAAAATCCACATATAAGTGGACTGCTTCAGTTCAAACCCTGTTGTTCATGATCAACTGTACTTTGAAAAGTGCTCCCTCTGGTGGCTGTGGGGGTGCAGGGAGACCAGAGCAGTCTAGATGATGGTGCTGGGTAGTGGGGAAAGTGGTGGGACTGAGTACTGAGGAGGAGGAGCTGGAGAATACAGAAGGGGGAATTGGGCCAGGTGGGATGGCTCATGTCTGTAATCCCAGCACTTTGGGAGGCTAAGGCGGGCGGATCACCTGAGGTTGGGAGTTCAACACCAGCCTGACCAACATGGAGAAACCCTGTCTCTACTAAAAATACAAAATTAGCAGGGCATGGTGGCGCATGCCTGTAATCCCATCTACTCAGGAGGCTGAGGCAGGAGAATCGTTTGAACCTGGGAGGCAGAGGTTGCAGTGAGCCGAGATCAGGCCATTGCACTCCAGCCTGGGCAACAAGAGCAAAACTCTCTCAAAAAAAAAAAAAAAAGAAAAGAAAAGGGAGAATCGGAAGGTCGCCAAGGGTTTGGAAAAGGGGTGTGGGTCTTGGAAACGACCTGACTGGCCCTGGGCCTGAGTCTCAAGGCCAGAGCTTCAGAATTCCACTCCTGTGCACTGGAAGAGCAGGCCCAGCGGGCTGGGAAGGCACAGGGCTGCCTGGAGCCATGGAGCCTAGGCAAGGCTCCCGCTGGATCTACCCTCTCCCGCAGCTCCGTGGACGGCCGCATGAGACGCTATGACCTGAGGATGGGCCAGCTCTTCTCAGACTACGTGGGCAGTGAGTGTGGCCGGAGATGTGAGACAGGCAGGGAAGATGGGGGGCCAGCCAGGGGCACCCCAGCCTCACTCACCTATCCGTCCCTCCTCCAAGGCGCCATCACCTGCACCTGCTTCAGCCGGGACGGGCAGTGCACCCTGGTGTCCAGTCTGGACTCCACATTGCGGCTTCTGGACAAAGACACAGGGGAGCTGCTGGGCGAGTGAGTCCTTGTGGTGGTGGGGATCTCTTCCCTCCTCTCCTACCTCTGGAGAGGACCAAGCCCCCCGATCCTGTCCACCCTTAGGTACAAGGGCCATAAGAACCAGGAGTACAAGCTGGACTGCTGCCTAAGCGAGCGTGACACACATGTGGTCAGCTGCTCTGAGGACGGGAAGGTGTTCTTCTGGGACCTGGTGGAGGTGAGGTGACCCCAGCCTTATTTCATACCTGAAGGCTAGGATCTTCTTTTTTCTTTTTTGAGACAAGTCTTGCTCTGTCGCCCAGGCTAGAGTGCGGTGGCCCGATCTTGGCTCACTATAAACTCCGCCTCCCAAATTCAAGCGATTCTTCTGCCTCAGCCTCTGAGTAGTTGGGATTGTAGGTGCATGCCACTATGCCCAGCTAATTTGTGTATTTTTAGTAGAGACAGGGTTTCACCATGTTGGTCAGGCTGGTCTTGAACTCCTGACCTCATGATCTGCCCACCTCAGCCTTCCAAAGTGCTGGGATTACAGGCCTGAGCCACCACGCCTGGCCCTTTTTCCTTTTTTTGAGATGGAGTCTCATGCTGTTGCCCAGGCTGGAATGTGGTGGCGCCATCTCAGCTTACTGCAACCTCTGCCCCCCAGGGTTCAGGTGATTCTCATGTCTCAGCCTCCAGAGTAGCTGGGATTACAGGCCCCCACCACCACACCTGGCTAATTTTTGTATTTTTAGTACAGACAGGGTTTCACCATGTTGGCCAGGCTGGTCTCAAACTCCTGACCTCAAGTGATCCACCCGCCTCAGCCTCCCAGAGTGCTGAGATTACAGGCCTGAGCCACCGTGCCCAGCTTGGGCTAGATGAGGTGAGGCAGGAAGGGCATTCCAGGCAAAGGGAACAGCATATGTTGTGTAGAGGTGTGGCCAGCGCATGCGTCAGTCAGGAAACAAAGGCTTCAGGGTGGCGGCAGCTGCGGCAAGATCCAGGTTAGGCTGGGCCACAGATGCCAGGCCAAGCAACTGGCACTGACCCCTGGGCAAGGGGGAGCCGACGGCCATGTCTAACCCTGGGTGAGACAGGGCTGTAGTCATTCAAGAAACTGGAGCTACATCTGAGCATCCCTGTGCATGTTTTCAAGCCCTGAGCCCTGTCCTTGACATGTCCCAGCCTGGTGGGGAGTTAGGCCAGAAATAGACCATCCTGGTGTAGTGGGGTCAGAACTGGGGGAATCTTGGCCAAGGAGACATCAGCGCTGGGCTTGGCCAGGGGAACTAAGGCCCGTAAGAGGATGGAGGGAACCGGAGGCCCCTGGACTTGGCAGACAAGCTGTTGCTTTAGGAACTAAGATAGCAAGAATGTTCCACCTATTTCTTGTGGGCCCAGTAGAACAGAAGTTGCATTGGAGGGCAGACACATCAAGGGACATTTTCAAGGTGGAAAGAGGAACCATGGCTTGCTTGAGGAACTGTTTGCATTGGTGGTGACCAGGGGAAGTGGGGATCATAGGTGCTGCCAAGTGGACAGGATGGAGCCCAGCTTGTGGCAGGGAACACGCAAGCTGCGAGCAAGGCATGCTCCAAGCATGGTAGTGGCAGAAAATCAGCGGTCTCTGGACACAGTGTAGAAGCAGAGCCAAGAGGAATGACTGATAGAGGAACGTGTGGTACAAGAAAAAGACTCCCGGCCAGGAGCAGTGACTCACACCTGTCATCCCAGCACTTTGGGAGGCCAAGGGGGGTGGATCCATGAGGTCAGGAGATAAAGATCATCCTGGCCAACATGGTGAAACCCCGTCTGTACTAAAAATACAAAAATTAGCTGGGCATGGTTGTGTGTGCCTGTAATCCCAGCTACTCAGGAGGCTGAGGCAGGAGAACCCCTTGAACCAGGGAGTTGGAGGTTGCAGTGAGCCGAGATCGCACCACTGCACTCCAGCCTGTCAACAGAGCGAGACTGTCTCAAAAAAAAAAAAGAAAAAGGCTCCCAAAGCCAGGCGCGGTGGCTCACACCTGTAATCCCAGCACTTTGGGAGGCCAAGGCAGGAGGATCACTTGAGGCCAGGAGTTCCAGACCAGCCTGGTCAACATGGTAAGACCCCATCTCTGTTATTTTAAAAAATGAAAAGTCAATAAAAGAGGCTCCCAAGACATGCAGCCTGAACACCTGGTAGGACAGAGCTACTGTGGGTCTCAGTCTGGGGTAGGTTCATTTTGCAGTGTCCAGGAGGCAATTAGAGGCAGGTGGCTGAAGGTCAGGCGAGAGGTGACTGAGAGCTTCAGGCAGGACTGAGATGGGGGGTGCCCAGGGACCTCAGGAACGAGGGGACAGCCCAGCCACAAATAACCACTCCCTACCCCTCGCTCCACAGGGTGCCCTGGCTCTGGCCCTGCCTGTGGGTCATGGCGTGGTGCAGTCGTTGGCCTACCACCCCACGGAGCCCTGCCTGCTGACCGCCATTGGGGGCAGCGTCCAGTGCTGGCGGGAAGAGACCTATGAGGCAGAGGATGGAGCAGGCTGAAGCCAGGGGACCCACCAACAGGACCAAGGACCGAGACACAGATGCGGAAGGACTGCAGAGACCATTTTATTCTAGAGACGTGGCTGACCAAAAAGTAGGGGAGGGGCTGGGTCTGCAAATTAATAAATAGAGGAGGAGGTAAGACCTTGGGACAGCAGCTGCTCAGTCCTCGTTCTTCTCATGCATGAAGGCATCTATCTTCTGGGCAAAGGTTTCAGCCACGAGCAGGGGGAAGACCAGGGAAGCGTCGGCATAGACCTGGGTAGGGGGGAACCTGGGTAAGCCATGGGTCCCACGCCCAAGGTCCCAAAGACCCTGTGCCCCACCCAGTCAGCCCTTACCTTGACGGGCTGTGCATCCACCCGGATCTTGCCCCAGGAGACAGCCTCGTCTGGTCGGGCACCCGAGTCGGAGCCATCAAACTCCTGGGCTGTGTTGATGTAGACAGCATAGTCGGCCCCGTTCCGCTGTGGGGAGAGGAGGGGCACGGCGGGCCCAGCCAGCCAGTCACAGGAGACGGAGACAGAGGGAGGACACCATAGCCAAACAGGCTGAGAGGTGTGTCCCAGATGAAGGAAGCCCTTTGCAGGCCCTCGCTCCCAGACAGGGCCCATGTCAATGTCTGGGGTCACTAGAGCTGCCGGGCAACAACGGCCCGTGTTTCCCCAGACCCAGCAGCCAGGTGTCAACAACCTGCCCCATCGGCAAGGCAGGAGCTGCCAGCAACTGTATCCTCAGAAGCCCTCCAAATCCAACCACCTCCTGCCTCCATGGTGCCCATCCTGATCCCTGCATGGTCACCACCGTCCTGGACTGGAGTTCTCACTCACCTGCCACCATCTGTTCACCACATGGCCACCAGGGGGAGCATGGGAACCCGAGTCAAGTCCTCTCCCACCTCCCTCAGGGCAAAGACCAAAGCCGGGCCTCAGCCCACAGGGCCCAGCAGACTGCCTGTGGCACCTCGCTGCATCACCTCCTGGCCCTCACCACTCCACTTTCCCTCACCAGGTTCCCAGCTGTTCCTGGATTACTTCAGGCACCCCAGAGCCTTTGCACTGGCTGTTGCCTCTCCTGAGAACTTTGCAATCCAGAAGCTCAATCCTACCACAGCAGCTGCAACTCCTGGCACGGGAGACAACCACATGGCTCCTGGGAGATGCCTCCCCAAACCCCTGCTCCCAGCTCATACTTCCAGAAGCCTCCTTCCAAAACCCCTTGTTAGACAGAACCCCTTTCTCTTATCCCATCATCTAGTATTCTCCATAGCAATGACTGCCCCGACATGGATGTCACTTGTTTGCTATCTCCCCTACTAGAACATCAGTCCCAGGGGAGCAGGGATCCTGGTTTGTCTAGTTCATGATGTCTCCTCAGCGCGTGGCATAGGCCTAGCACACAGCACGTCTGCACAGTGGGCCGAAGCACCACCCCCACTCACCATGAGGTTGGCATTGGCGATGTGGTGCTTGACCACGCCCCCGCCCAGAATGATCATCCCAGTGCCCTTGGCAAAGATGGCCTGCGTGTTGATGAGCCTCAGGTCTGGGGAAAGAGGGTCTAAGTCAGGCCTTGGACTCAGCCGGCCCTCCTTCCCATCTCCTCTGTGGCCCCAGCGCCTCACCCTCAACGATGTCCAGGACCAGGCCCGGGTTCTTGTAGGAATGGAAGAAGATCATGTCGCCCAGTGAGCCGTCTGTAAGTGCGGGACTAAACACAGGGATGTGGTTCTGCAGAGAACATAACAGGACAGTGGCTGGAGCTCAGAGCCTCGTCCCCATGCCGGCTGCATCACTCTCTGACTGTGGGCGGGGTGCCTAATTTATCTAGGACTGTTTCCTCAATTATAAAATGAGCGTAACAGTAACACCTCTCACAGATGAGGCCTATATGAGAAAACCCACAGAAAATACTTAGGATAGTGCCCGGCACGTAAAGAACCAGCCTATTCTTAGCTTGCTGAGCTGTTTCTTTCTCTTTTTTTTTTTCTGAGATGGAGTTTCACTTGTTGCCCTGGTTGAAGTGCAATAGCACAATCTTGACTCACTGCAACCTCTGCCTCCTGGGTTCCAGTGATTCCCCTGCTTCAGCCTCCGGAGTAGCTAGGATTACAGGCATGTGCCACCACACTCAGCTAATTTTGCTTTTTTTTTTTTTTTTTTAGTAGAGATGGGGTTTCACCATGTTGGCCGGGCTGGTCTTGAACTCCTGACTTCAGATGATCCACCACTTCGGCCTCCCAAAGTACTGGGATTACAAGCATGAGCCACTGTGCCCGACCCTCTATCTCTTTTCTAAAGAGCCAGCTTGTGGCTATAATCCCAGCACTTTGGGAGGCCGAGGCGGGTGGATCGCCTGAGGTTGAGAGCTCGAGACCAGCCTGACCAACATGGAGAAACCCCGTCTCTACAAAAAATGCAAAATTAGCCAGGCATGGTGGCACATGCCTGTAATCCCAGCTACTTGGGAACTTGGGAGGTTGAAGCAAGAGAAATGCTTGAACCCAGGAGGTAGAGGTTGCTGTGAGCCAAGATCGCACCATTGAACTCCAGCCTGGCGAACAAGAGTGAAACTCTGTTTAAAAAAAAAAAAAAAAAAAAAGAGCCAGCTTGTACAACATGGTGAGTCCCCATCTCTACAAAAAAAATTGGCCAGGCATGGTGGCAAGCACCTGTAGTCCCAGCTACTCAGCAGGCTGAGGCAGGAGAATCGATTGAGCCCAGAAGTTCAAGACAGCAGTGAGTCATTATTGTGCCATTGCACTCCTGCCTGGGCAACAGAGTGAGACCCTGTCTCGTAAAAAAGAAAGAATAGGTAGGCTGGGTGTGGTGGCTCACATCTGTAATCCCAGTACTTTGGGAGGCCAAGGCGGGCGGATCACTTGAGGTCAGGAGTTCAACACCAGCCTGGCCAACATGGTGAACCCCCATCTGTACAAAAATACAAAAATTAGCTGGGCATGATGGTGGGCGCATGTAATCCCAGCTACTCAGTAGGCTGAGGCGGGAGAATCACTTTAACTTGGGAGGCGGAGGTTGCAGTGAGCTGAAATCATACCATTGCACTCCAGCCTGGGTGACAGAGTAAGACTCTGTCTCAAAAAAAAAAAAAAAAAAAAAAAGGGCTGGGCACAGTGGCTCACGCCTTTAATCCCAGCACTTTGGGAGGCCGAGGTAGGCCGAGGTGGGCGGATCACGAGGTCAGGAGATGGAGACCAGCCTGGCTAACACAGTGAAATGCCATCTCTACTGAAAATACAAAAGATTAGCTGGGTGTGTCGGCGGACGCCTGTAGTCCCAGCTACTTGGCAGACTGAGGCAGGAGAATGGCGTAAACCCAGGAGGCGGAGCTTGCAGAGAGCCAAGATCGCCACTGCACTCCAGCCTGGGCAACACAGCGAGACTCCATCTCAAAAAAAAAAAAAAAGGCTAGGCAGCCTTTTTCTTTTTTTCCAGATTCTGATTATCTAATTAAAGGGAGTGGCAGGCCGGGCGCGGTGGCTCAAGCCTGTAATCCCAGCACTTTGGGAGGCCGAGGCGGGTGGATCACGAGGTCAGGAGATCGAGACTATCCTGGCTAACATGGTGAAACCCCGTCTCTACTAAAAATACAAAAAACTAGCCGGGCGTGGTGGCGGGCGCCTGTAGTCTCAGCTACTTGGGAGGCTGAGGCGGGAGAATGGCGTGAACCCGGGAGGCGGAGCTTGCAGTGAGCCGAGATCACGCCACTGCACTCCAGCCTGGGAGACACAGCGAGACTCCGTCTCAAAAAAATAAATAAAATAAAAAATAAAGGGAGTGGCTATCTCTTATTTTATAGCCTCTGGGAGTGTGGGACCCAGAGCCAGGCCCCAGGGGAGTCGCTAAGTGCTGCCCCTACTGTTCCAGAGATAGTCTGGGAGGAACATAAGGATGCTGAGGCCCCACTAGTTATCTGTGTGACTAGGGACAAAATTACCTAGCCTGGCCAGGCACAGTGGCTCATGCCTCTAATCCCAGCACTTTGGGAGGCCAAGGTGGGAGGATTGCCTGAGGCCAGGAGTTCAAGACCAGCCTGGGCAACATACGGAGCTCCCCCGCCCCATCTCTACAAAACAATTTTAAAATTAGCTGGTCATGGTGGCATGTGCCTGTGGTCCCAGCTACTCGAGAGGCTGAGGTGGGAGGACTGCTTGGCCCCAGGAGGTTGAGGCTGCAGTGAGCTGTGATCACATCACTGCACTCCAGCCTAGGTGACAGAGCCAGATCCTGTCTCAAAAAAAAAAAAAAAAAAAAATTAATTTACCATGCCTATCTGTGTTTGAGTCTCCTCATCTAAGCGTGAGGATGCTGAGAATAACAGTGGTGAATCCCCAGGTGGCTGGAAAGATGAAGTAACACATGTCAAAGTCTGGCTACTTTGCCCCCGCTTAGGTCCTCACCTTCTGGGCCCAGTAATACACGGACTCTGGGTTGTTGATCTCCTTGCCCAGCCGGGCGATCATCTTAGAAGGCGTCCACTTTACACCCTAGGAGAGGAGGTGAGCTTCAGGCCATGCCTCCCCTGCCTCCCACTGGACTGGCCCCTCCAGGTTGCCCCAGCCCCACCTCTGTGTTCTGCTCCAGCACCATCTGGTCCAGAATGGGCATCAGCCAGTCCTCAAACTTGCAGTAATTGTCATTGGGCACCAGCAGGTTTCCGATCCTGAGGACGGGAAGCATGTGGGCATCAGGCCCCAGGACCCTTGGTCCAGCTCCCCTGCCCAGCACCACTCAGGGTTCTCACCTATTGATTCCGTTCTCCCGGAGCTCCTTCCCCCTGAGGCTAAACTCGCCCAAGTATGTGGGCGCCAGGCACTTGATGAGGTCCTCCTCCACGCCGCCAGCTGTGGTCACCAATACATCCACCTGCAGCCACAGGGCAGTGAAGTTGGCCCAAGAAGGAAGCCCCGGCCCTCATTCTGGGCAGGACTTCTAACCTCATCCTTGTCCAGTGACTCCTACGAGGGAGCTCTGCTACAAAACAAAACTCGATTCTGTTCCTCTGCTTGTAACAGACTCCTATCTCCCCATCTCACTTAAACGATCAATAACTGCATCGCCCATTGACCCAGAGGCCAAGGCCACGGCCCCACCAGGTCCCCACCATGTTGTGCTGCACAAGGTAGCGAATGGTCTCACGGATGCCTGAACTGATGAGGTTGGATGTATATCCCAGGAAAATGGTGCAGCCGGTAAGTGGGCGGCGGCTCTGGGTCAGGTCTGCATGCTGGTCTTCATCCTGTGACAGTGGTTCCAGCTTCTTCTCGATCTGAGAGTAAGAGCCAGGTCGAGTTAAGCACTGGCGTTAAATTCCAGACCCAGGACTCCAGGTGGGCTCCAGAAACAGATTTCACCCCAGGCCCTGCACAGTCAGGGATACAGGACCAGTTCTACAGGAGACCAAGGTACATCTCCTGTGCAAACTCTGCCCCTTCCCAGACCAGATCTCAGGACACGCGTTAAGGATTTGCCCCCACACTTTTTTTTTAGACAGAGTTTCACTCTTGTTGCCCAGGCTAGAGTGCAATGGCGCAATTTTGGCTCACTGCAACCTCCGTCTCTCAGGTTCAAGCAATTCTCCTGCCTCAGCCTCCCAAGTAGCTGAGATTACAGGCATGTCTTTTTAGTAGAGACGGGGTTTCTCCATGTTGGTCAGGCTGGTCTCGAACTCTCGACCTCAGGTGATCCGCCCGCCTCAGCCTCCCAAAATGCTGAGATTACAGGCGTGAGCCACCGTGCCCGGGCTTTTTTTTTTTTTTTTTTTTTTTTTTTTTTTTTTGAGACAGAGTATGGCTCTGTCACCAGACTGGATTGCAGTGGCGCGATCTCGCTGCAACCTTCCGGGTTGAAGCGATTCTCCTGCCTCAGCCTCCGGAGTAGCTGGGACTACAGGCGCGCATCACCATGCCCGGCTAATTTTTTGAATTTTAGTAGAGACAGGGTTTCACCATGTTGGCCAGGCTGGTCTCGAACTCCTGATCTAGTGATCCACCCGCCTCGGCTTCCCAAAATGCTGGGATTACAGGCATAAGCCACCGCGCCCAGCCAGCCCCCACGTTTTTAGGAATCAGAGAGCATCTCCTTTCAGATCCGGTCCCTTCCCCGCTGGGAAAAGCAAATCTAAATTCAATCACCGCCCAGACTTAGGCTCCTCCTCCCAAATCCTCCCTTAACTTGTATAGCCTCAGGCTCCGCCCATTCCAGAAAGCTTTAAATTTACCTGGAACCCGCTCCCACACCGAGAATCAGTCCTTCCCTCCTCGGGCTACCGTACTACCCTGTAACTACTACAGTGCAAAATCCCCTTCCCAGGACAGAAACTCCCGCCCAGAATAGGTCCCGCCTTCCTCCAACTATTGGGCCGCTCAAATAAAAGACACATCCCCTCCACTGGAAGCCCTGCCCCCGTACCGCACTGGTTATGCAAGCCACGCCCCTCCGCGTCCCTAGAAGTCCCGCCCCCGTCCTCACCATGGCATTGACTTGCTGTATAGCGCGCCCGAAGTTGGTGGCCTGGAAGCCGGTGGTGCCGAAGGCTTTCAGCAGCGCGCGGTAATCCACACCGCGGTTGAAGTCGTAGCCCCGAACCTGGGTGCTTTCGGGCGGCAACGTCGAGCTGTGCTTTAGCACAGCGGCCAGCGCCGCCGCTGGCGCCTCCCGTTCCGGGGAACTTTCCATGCGCCTGTAGCCAGCTCTCGAGTCACAGCGGCCCCAAGCCGGGCTTACGGCGGCCCAGAAACGCGTTAATCCCCGACGCGCGCGTCTCGCAGGAGCACAGGAAGTAGGGAATGCGTTTTTGGAAGAAAGACCGGAAGTTGATTTTTCACGTGACCATTTTTAGGCCCTGTAAACCTGGTCGCCGCCATCTTTGCGCATGTGTTCCGTAATACGGAAGCCGCGAGGAGCCTTTAGGTCTTGTCTTTTTCTTTTTTCTTTCTTTCTTTTTTTTTTTTTTTTTTTTTTTTTTTTTTTTTTTTTTTTTTTTTTTTTTTGAGACGGAGTCTCACGCTGTTGCCCAGGCTGGAGTGCAGTGGCGCGATCTCGGCTCACTGCAAGCTCCGCCTCCCGGGTTCCCGCCATTCTCCTGCCTCAGCCTCCTGAGTAGCTGGGACTACAGGCGCCCGCCACTGCGCCCGGCTAATTTTTTGTATTTTTAGTAGAGACGGGGTTTCACTGTGGTCTCGATCTCCTGACCTTGTGATCCGCCCGCCTCGGCCTCCCAAAGTGCTGGGATTACAGGCTTGAGCCACCGCGCCCGGCCTCTTTCTTTTCTCTTTCTTCTTTCTTTCTTTCTTCCTTTCTTTCTTTCTTTTCTCTTTCTTCTTTCTTTCTTTCTTCCTTTCTTTCTTTCTTTCGTTTCTTCTTTCTTTCCTTCCTTCCTTCCTTTTCTTTCCTTCCTTTCTTTCCTTTTCCCTCTCTCCCTCCCTCCCTCCCGTCCTCCTTCCTTCCTTCCTTTCTTTCATTCGATACAGGGTTTCACTCTTGTCGCCCAGGCTGGAGTGCAATTGCGCGATCTCAGCTCACTGCAACCTCCACCTTCCGGGTTCAAGCGATTCTCCTTCCTCAGCCTCCCAAGTAGCTGGGACTACAGGCATACACCACCACGCGCGGCTAATTTTGCATTTTTAGTAGAGACAGGGTTTCTCTTTGTTGGTCAGACTGGTCTCGAACTTCCGACCTCAGGTGATCCGCCCGCCTCAGCCTCCCAAAGTGCTGGGATTACAGGCGTGAGCCACCGCGCCAGGCCTTTACGCCTTTTCATGTGTTCCCGACTTCGCATGAAGATTCTTTTTTATTTGTATTATTTACTTAATTTATTTTTGAGACAGAGTTATGCTCTTGTTGCGCAGGCTGGAGTGCAGTGTTGCAATCTCAGCTCACGGCAAACCCTGCTCCCCTAGTTCAAGCGATTCTCCTGCCTCAGCCTCCCGAGTTGCTGGGATTATAGGCACCCACCACCACGCCTGGCTAATTTTCGTATTTTCAGTAGAGACGGCATTTCACCATGTTGACAAGGCTGGTTCTGACCTCACGTGATCCGTCCGCCTCGGCCTTCCAAAGTGCTGGGATTACAGGCGTGAGCCACTGCCCCCAGCCAAGATTTTAATGCCGCCTGCTGGAGACCCACCGCTTTGCCGGCGCTCGCCCATTCGTTTCTGTTCTGTCCCCTCGGGAGGATTTTTTTTTTTTTTTTTTTTTTTTTTTTGAGACGGAGTCTTGCTCTGTCGCCCAGGCTGGAGTGCAGTGGCCGGATCTCAGCTCACTGCAAGCTCCGCCTCCCGGGTTCACGCCATTCTCCTGCCTCAGCCTCCCAAGTAGCTGAGACTACAGGCGCCCCCCACCTCGCCCGGCTAGTTTTTTGTATTTTTTAGTAGAGACGGGGTTTCACCGTGTTAGCCAGGATGGTCTGGATCTCCTGACCTCATGATCCACCCAACTCGGCCTCCCAAAGTGCTGGGATTACAGGCTTGAGCCACCACGCCCGGCCTGTTTTTGTTTGTTTGTTTGTTTGTTTTTGAGATAGTCTTGCGCTGTCACCCAGGCTGGAGCGCAGTGGCGCGACTTCGGCTCACTGCAACCTCTGCCTACCGGGTTCACACCATTCTCCTGCCTCAGCCTCCCGAGTAACTGGTACTACAGGCGCACGCCACCACGCCTGGCTAATTTTTTGTATTTTTAGTAGAGATGGGGTTTCACCGTGTTAGCCAGGCTGGTCTTGATCTCCTGAACTCGTGATCCGCCCGTCTTGGCCTCCCAAAGTGCTGGGATTACAGGCTTGAGCCACCGCGCCTGGCCTGCTGTTGTTTGATAGGGTCTCACTCTGTCGCCAGGCTGGAGTGCTGTGACACGATCTCGGCCCACTGCAACCTCCGACTCCCGAACTCAGGTCATCTTCCCACCCCAGCATCCCGACAAGCTGGGACTACAAGTGTGTACCACCGTCCCCAGGTAATTTTTTTTATGAGGATCGCTTCTTAAGCGTCACCCATGGACAGGATTTCCATCACCAGGCAGTGTTAGATACAGTTCCAGCCTTCCTCGGCCACTTTTGTCTAATGGGATAGTGAGCCCAGTTCGTGCCCTCACAAGTCTCCAAAGCCTTCACATGCTGCATAACATTTTGTTCTTCCTTTATAGCTGCAGCTATCACCTCCACCTCCTCTGGGAAGCCTTCCCTGAACTTCCACTGGGTCAGTGGCCTCTTCTGGGACCCAGGGCTGCCGTCTCTTTCCCACCAGCAAGACTGTGAGACCCTCAATGTCGTCTGCACCTCAAACGCACCCTCCTAACAGTGCATACGGTCAACAGGATTATTCACTCACTGTACAATTCATGCAGTCTATTCTCTATGGTGGACTCTGTGTTAGGCACTAAGGATTTCGTGGTGAACAAGACCAAGATGTGGACTCTGCCCTGCTGGAGCTCACAATCTGATTGGGAAGATAGAAAGCTAACAACAATGGTGAGTACAATCAGCTTTTTTTTTTTTTTTTTTTTTTTTTTTTGAGACGGAGTTTCACTCTTGTTGCCCAGGCTGGAGTGCAATGGCATGATCTCAACTCACTGTAACCTCTGCCTCCCGGTTTTTCAAGTGATTCTCTTGCCTCAGCCTCCCAGGTAGCTGGGATTACAGGCATGCACCATCACGCCCGGCTAATTCTTGTATTTTTAGTAGAGACAGGGTTTCACTATGTTGGTCAGGCTGGTCTCGAACTCCTGACATCAGGTGATCCACCTGCCTCGGCCTCCCAAAGTGCTAGGATTACAGGTGTGAGCCACCGCGCCCAGCGCAATCAGGATTTAAACAGGATGATTTGAGTCTTTAGGTGGAGGAGTTGGGTATTTTAGTTGGAGTGATGGGTGAAGAACGCCAAGGAGGTGAGATTTGAGCCAAAGCCAGAAGGCTGAGAAAATCTCCATATGTGAAGATGCAGGGAGGCCATTCCCTGCACGTGGGTGGACAGAACAGCAAAAGCCCTGAGGCTGGAATGAGCCTACCTTGTTGGAGGAGCCAGACATCCTCCTTGACATCCTCACTTGGATCTCAAAGTTGCCCCCTCAGTTCCCTCTCTACCTATCCCTGGTCTTTCTGCATCTCAGCAAATGGCCCCACCCTTCACTCATCCACTAGACTGAAAAATAGGGATTGGGGCTGGGCACGGTGGCTCACACCTGTAATCCCAGCACTTTGGGAGGCCAAGGCGGGCGGATCACCTGAGGTTAGGAGTTAGAGACCAGCCTGGTCAACATGGCAAAACCCCGTCTCTACTAAAAAATACAAAAATTAGCCAGGTGTGGTGGCACACACCTGTAATCCCAGCTACTCAGGAGGCTGAGGCAGGAGAATCACTTGAACCCAGGAGGTGGAGGTTGCAGCGAGTCGAGATGGTGCCCCTGCACTCTAGTCTGGGCAACAGAGCAAAACTCCATCTCAAAAATAAATAAAAATTAAAAATGAGGAGTAGAGCTTGCTGTGTCCCCTTTTTGCACACCCCACATCCATCCTTCTCAGCATGTCTGCCAACCTCTACCTATAAAGTAGGTCCGAAATCCAGGTATTTTCTTTATCCTCATAGCCTACAAGGTGGCTTTGGTCTTCTTCAATCCATCTCCCACCTAACAGCTAAGATCAGAGAGCTTTTTTTTCCTTTTTTTTTTTTTTTTTTGATGCAGGGTCTCACTCTATCATCAGGGCTAGAGTGCAACAGGACAATCACACCTCACCGCAGCTTCAACCTCCTGGCCTCAAGTCATCCTCCCACTTCAGTCTCCCCAGTAGCTGGGACTACAGACACATGCCACAGCTCCTTAACCATAAATCAAACACGTCACGGTTAAAACCTCCTAATGGTAGCTTCCCCCTGGGAGTAAAATCCAAGCTTTTCACAGTGGCCTTAAAGGGCGCCTCTCAACCTCCCTGCTTCCACCTCCCACCATGTTGGCCCTCCCTCCCTCTCTCCTATCCAGCTACATGGACCTCTTTGCTGTTCGTGGAACCCACCAAGCTCTTTTTTGTCCAAGTAGCCATGTACTTGCTGGTCCCCCTGCCTAGAACACCCCATTTCTCAGTTCCTTCTCCTTTGGGCCTAAGTTAAAATGTCACCTCCTCTGAGAGGCCTGCCCTGACCACTCCTCCCCCCTTTACCTTGATTTTATTCTTCTTTCATATTCTCTTTCAGATGTATGCTCTTTCACTGAGTACATTTTCTGCTGTCCATCCCTGCCTGACTAGAAAGGCAGCTCCATGAGGGCAGGGTTTTGTCTTGTTTCATTGCTCATTTTGGTTTTTTGCACAGTGCTGGGCACATATTAGAATCTCAGGTGGGGCAAGGCTCAGTGGCTTATGCCTATAATTCCTTTGGAAGGCCAAGGATCATTTGAGGTCAGGAGTTCAAGACCAGCCTGGGCAACATAGTAAGAACCATCTCTACAAAAAGTTAAAAACATAAATTAGCAGGGCATGGTGGCTCACGCCTATAATTCTAGCTAATCAGGAGGCTGAGGTGAGAGGATCACCTGAGCCCAGGAGTTTGAAGTTACAGTGAGCTATGATTGTACCATTGCACTCCAGCCTGGACAGAGCGAGAACCTGGGCTTTAAAAAAAAAGGCCAGGGGGCCGGGCGCGGTGGCTCAAGCCTGTAATCCCAGCGCTTTGGGAGGCCGAGACGGGCGGATCACGAGGTCAGGAGATCGAGACCATGCTGGTTAACACGGTGAAACCCCGTCTCTACTAAAAAATACAAAAAATTAGCCGGGTGAGGTGGCGGGCGCCTGTAGTCCCAGCTACTCGGGAGGCTGAGGCAGGAGAATGGCGTGAACCCGGGAGGTGGAGCTTGCAGTGAGCTGAGATCCGGCCACTGCACTCCAGCCTGGGTGACAGCGCGAGACTCCGTCTCAAAAAAAAAAAAAAAAAAAAAAAAAAAAAAAGCCAGGCATGATGGCTCACACCTGTAATCTCAGCACTTTGGGAGGCCAAAGCAGGTGGATAACCTGAGGTCGGGAGTTCAAGACCAGCCTGACCAACATGGTGAAACCTCGTCTCTACTAAAACTGCTGAAAATTAGCTGAGCATGGTGGCACATGCCTGTAATCCCAGCTACTCGAGAGGCTGAGGCAGGAGAATCACTTGAACCCAGAAGGTGGAGGGTGCAGTGAGCTGAAATCGCGCCATTGTACTCTAGCCAGGGCAATGAGCGAAACACCATCTCAAAAAAAAAAAAAAAAAAAAAAATTAGCCGGGTGTGGTGGCTGGCATACGCCTGTAATCCCAGCTACTCAGGAGGCTGAGGCAGGAGAATCACTTGAGCCCGGGAGATGGAGGTTGAAAGTGAACTGAGATCGCACCACTGCACTCCAGCCTGGGTAACAGAGCAAGACTCTCAAAAAAAAAAAAGAAAAAAAGGCCGGACGCGGTGGCTCAAGCCTGTAATCCCAGCACTTTGGGAGGCCGAGACGGGCGGATCACGAGGCCAGGAGATCGAGACCATCCTGGCTAACACAGTGAAACCCTGTCTCTACTAAAAAAATACAAAAAACTAGCCGGGCGAGGTGGCGGGCGCCTGTAGTCCTAGCTACTCGGGAGGCTGAGGCAGAATGACATAAACCCGGGAGGCGGAGCTTGCAGTGAGCTGAGATCCGGCCACTGTACTCCAGCCCAGGCGACATAGTGAGACTCCGTCTCAAAAAAAAAAAAAAGAGAATGAAGGTATTGGAGATTTGGGCCTGAGCAGTGGTGAGAGCAGGAGAGGCAAGGCTGCATGTCGGAGATGGCAGAGTCTGACAAAGCAGATGTGTTGGGAACAGTTAGCAGGAGATCCAGCAGGTCAAGGGGAGGCCAGGGCCTCCTCGCTCCCCCAGCCAAGGCACACAGCCCACAGGGACCCAGGTGACACATGACACCAGGGCAGCCACAGGCCCTCCTGGGACAGGGACCCCCTCAGCCGAGGCAGCTGCTGCTGCTGCAGCTGGTGACATTTCACTCCATGAGAGTCCTGGCTTCAAAGTCTCTGCAGGGGTAGCAGAAGGAGAAAAGAGGTTTGGAGAGGACAGGCCGGATTGGGGAGGGAGCCAGAGCAGGGTGGCCGCCAGAGGACCAGGCAGCCAGAGGTGGCTTAGCCGAGGTGCGTGGGCCTCACAGGTCCAGGAGCAGCCACCCTCATCCTGCAGTCCCCAAGGAACATAGGAGGAGATGCGGGAACCCTTGGGCAGCCCTAGGCTCCCCCTAGGGGACTGAGGTTGGGCCTGCTGCCCACAGCCCTGCCCACTTTCCCCAGATGTCCAGCAAGGTGACCATCAGTGGTGACATTGGGCAGGCCTGCCAGGCAGTGGAGCAGCTCCGGATAAAGGTGGGCATCGACCGAGTGAAGGTGAGGGTCGGGGCCAGTGCAGAGTGGGAAGAGGTGGAAACACATGGGCCAGGGGACAGGTACATGCCCGTGTCTGATCTGACTGACCCAGTTGGTCTGCAGGTGTCCAAGGTGGCCGCCGATCTGCTGCAGTTCTGCACAGAGCAGGCCAAGAGCAACCCCTTCCTTGTAGGCATCCCAGCCGCCACGAACCCCTTCAAGGAGAAGAAGCCCTGTGCCATCCTATGAACCCAGGACAATGCCACCCTGTGGCCTGGGCAAACCAGGGGACCTCAATAAACATGAAGTGAATAATTCTCAGGGCATGGCTGAGCCCGGCTGAGATGGGAGACCAGAGGGACTTTGGGCTTGCAAGGGCCAGGTACACACCTGGCCCAGCCTCCCTCCCCGGCCTGACCCCAGAGTCACAGCCACAGCAGCACACACAGACCCTAGAGCCCCAGACGGAGAACACGCCCTCCCCCTTGCCGTCCCCAGCACTCATGGGATAGCCTGAGCAGTTACCCTTTCAAATGGCCAGGATTTGAGTCATAATCTACACACCACACACATCACACATCACACACACACAAGTGACATCATAGACCCAGGTGACCATGATCCCCAGGAATCTCCCTCTTCAAATAAACACACAGCAACAGCTGACACGCACCCCCCAGCCCAGACTTGCTATCTCTCCCAGTCACTCCCACGAAGGCCCGCAGTCCCCCAACCCCAAGCAGGCGCAGGCAGAGCCCCAGCAGGCTAACCACACTCACACTTCAGGCCCAAGCACCAACATGTCAGGTTTATTTCTCCTTTGCTCTCACCTGAGAGCAGGGCATCCAAATCATAACAAAACCAGGGCCCAAGAGCGGGGCGCGGCCCCCTGGGTGGGCCTGAACCCCAACTTCACCCTTCCCCCAGGCATAGGGCCCAGGCCAGGACCCTCACCCGAACGTGGCCAGGACTCCTTGTGCCCTAGGCCTGCGGGGCGGGGGCGGAGGCAGCACCAACATTGGGGATGGTCCCCCAAGAACAGAGGAGGAAGCCCAGCCTCCGGTAGGCAGTATCCACATCCACATCCACCTGCTCAGGCCGGCAGCCTCCAGACCTCTAGCGACACGTCCCCAGAGCCGGCCACCACGAGGTTGCCCTCAGCACAGACCTGGGACCGGGGAAGGACATGAGGAGTCAGGGACGATGGCGCTCTGGCCAGCTGGGCAGGGCACATGGGGCAGGACCTTACCCTATTGAGCGTACTGTCGTACTTTCGGGTGCAGATGGTCCTTGGTGGGTCTGTGGGCACGTGCACCTGGTGAGGGGCAATGGGCCAAGGTCAAGAGGTATGCCCCTGGCTGATGGGAAGTGGGGGAGGGGCAGGGACTGGGCAGGAGCCTCACCCGGATGGACCTGTCAGTGGATGTGGTGTACAAGGCTCCCACTGAGTACTGGATCCCAGTGATGGGAAAGCTGTGGCCCACGTCAAAGGACTGCGGGAAGGGGATCAGGAAACACTCAGGCGAGGCTCTCCCAAGGCCCACCCTCCCCCACACCACCAGGGGCTCAGGGGTAGGAAGGAGGCCCAGGGGGAGGAACAGGCAGGGGCAGGAGCTCCAGCAGACCCGGATAAGCTGTAAGCAGCCGTTGCGGTTGACGAAGACGTGCAGCAGGCCGTGGTTGTCACCAGCCCAGAGCTGGGGTTCCTGGTAGGACATGCAGAGCAGGTAAGAGTCCAGCTATGAGAGGGACAAGGGACAGGACAGCTCAGGCCGTGCTGGGCCTGCGACAGTCCCCATCTCTTCAGGCCCCTGGGGAGGGCCCACCTGCAGACGCTGCAGGACTCTGTTGGCTCGGCGGTCAACCACTACCAGGGTGCGGTCCTCGCTGCCTGAGATGATGTGCTGGTCATCCGCCATCAGGGCCAGCACGGGTCTGGAGTGTAGTTGCTGGCACTTCAACAGGGCTGGGCTGGCTTCATGGGTGATGGGCCGGGGAGGAGGGATATCAGAGCCCCTTGAAGGCCCCCTCTCCCAGCCCATGGGAGCATCCCGTGTCTCCATCCTGTCCGGCAAAACCCTCGATCTGCTCATTCCCCTACCCCACAGAGTGACCCCTCTCTCCTCTCCCACCTCAGCTAAACCCAGGCCTCCACAGGAGCCCCAGGCTTCTGCCCATCCCGGTCCCCATCCCATATCCCTCCTCTGATCCCATCTATTGTTCTTAGCACAGAGCTGACCAAGGGGGTCTCAGTTTTGCATCCACCCTCAGGTTGCCATGAAACATGCCTCTATCCCGCAGCCCTGCTCCAGCTCTGCCTGGACAAGGTACACTGGCCCTTCAATTAACAAAAGAAGAATGAATAAATAGGCCGGGCACAGTGGGTCACACCTGTAATCTCGGAACTTTGGGAGGCTGATACGGGCAGATCACCTGAGCTCAGGAGTTCAAGATCAGCCTGGGAAACGTGGCAAGACCCCATCTCTATTTGAAAAAAAAGAAAAATGGCCAGGCGCAGTGGCTCACGCCTGTAATCCCTGTACTTTGGGAAGCCAAGGTGGGTGGATCACCTGAGGTCAGGAGTTCATGACCAGCCTGGCCAACATGGTGAAACCTCGTCTCTACTAAAATTTCAAAAATTAGCCAGGCATGGTGGCAGTCTCCTGTAATCCCAGCTACTCGGGAGGCTGAGGAAGGAGAGTCGCTTGAACCCAGGAGGTGGAGGTTGCGGTGAGCTGAGATCGCGCCACTGCACTCCAGCCTGGGTAACAGTGAGACTCCATCTCAAAAAAAAAAAAAAAAAGAAAAGAAAAAAAAAAAAATGAATGGATAAATAACAGAAAATACTTATGTTCCAGGCAGTGTTCCTTCTAGGTGCTTATGTAAATGAATTTATTTATATATTTTTAATTACTTTTCATTTAGATATGGGGGTCTCACTATGTTGCCCAGGTTGAACTCAAATTCCTAGGCTGAAGCAATCCTCCTGCCTCAGCCTGCGGAGTCGCTGGGACTATAGGTGGGCACCACCACACCCAGCATAAAAAAATGTACTTAATCTACCACTGTTACTATTATCATCTTCCCCCATTAACCCATGGGGCTGGCGTGGTATTATTATCTGGATTTCACAGATGGGGAAACCGAGCTTCAAGCTTGTCTGGGGGTCACACAGGTAGGAAGTGGGACAGCCAGGATTCTAACCGGCCCCCAGGGCTGCCCAAACTTCATCTGCACCCGCTGCCCAAGTTGCCTATATTGTACCAGCACAGCACGGCCACTCCGAGTGGTGAGTATGTGGTTATGTGACTATGACCCCAGCCAGGCTGTGAAGCCCCATTGTCTCCTTCCCCAACATGACATCTCCCAACCTGGGCCCCAGGATTCTTGGCCCACCTCTGGGGTCATAGATGGCCACCTTCTTGTCATAGGTGCCAGTCACCAGGACGTCAGACAGGTAGGAGAGGCACAGCACGGCTGAGCTGGTCCTGGGGACACACAGACCACAGGGCTTTGGCTGTGGCCGGGCAGGGTCCTATCCCCCCAGATCCCCTGCCCAGACCCCCTCACACTTTATCTCGCCGAACTGCTGCCCATCTGCTGCCAGGTCCCAGAGCTTCACTGTGCTGTCCCAGGAGCCAGAGCACACGCGGTGGTCCTGCGCTGCCAGTGACCACACCCAGCCCTGTGGGATGGGAGCAGCAGTCACACACCTGCCACAGCCCATGGGGGGTCCCAGACTGGGATTGTTGTGTTTTTGCAGGTAAGGCTCAGAGAGGTCAAGAGACTCACCCAAAGCCACACAGCTCTTCCTCCCCAATGCCCACTGTGATAGATGCTGCAGTAAGTACAATACCCAACTTTGGCTCCAGGTGATCATCCCCATTGCACAGACGACAAAATCAAGGGTCAGAGGAAGGAACCCAGAGCAAGAACCCAGAGCAAGTTCCAGTTGATTACAGATTAAAGTTTGTGTCCATAGGTCAGCCTGACTTCACACCCCACCCAGAAACTTTTTTTTTTTTTTTGGGGGGACGGAATTTCACTCTTGTCATCCAGGCTGGAGTGCAGTGGCTTGATCTTGGCTCACTGCAACCTCCGCCTTCCGGGTTTAAGTGATTCTCCCGCCTTAGCCTCCCTAGTAGCTGGGATTACATGCTTGTGCCACCACGCCCGGCTAATTTTTGTATTATTAGTAGAGTCGGGGTTTCACCATGTTGGCCAGGCTGGTCTCAAACTCCCAACCTCAGGTGATCCACCCGCCTCAGCCTCCCAAAGTGCTGGGATTACAGGTGTGAGCCACTGTGCCTGGCACAGAAACACTTTTTTTTTTTTTTGAGATGATGTCTTGCTCTGTCACCCAGGCACGAATGCAGTGGTGCAATCATGGCTCACTGCGGCCTCCACCTTCCAGGCTCAAGTGATCCTTGTACCACAGCTTCCCGAAGAGCTGGAACTACAGGCGCATGCCACTGTGCTCTGCTAATTTTTTTTTTTTTTTTTTTTTTTTTTTTTTTTGAGACAGAGTCTTGCTCTGTCTCCCAGGCTGGAGTGCAGTGACGTGATCCTGGCTCACAGCAAGCTCTGCCTCCCAGGGTCACGCCGTTCTCCTGCCTCAGCCTCCCGAGTAGCTGGGACTACAGGTGCCGGCCACCACACCCGGATAATTTTTTGGTATTTTTTGTAGAGTCAGAGTCTCCCATGTTGCCCAGGCTGGTCTCAAACTCCTGGGTTCAAGCAGTCCTCCTGCCTCAGCCTCCCGAAGTGTTAGGATTACAGGCCTGAGCAACTAACTGCACCCTGGCCCAATAACATTTCTAAGTCAAGTTTTGCAGAGACTCAGCACCAGTGGTGGTTTGAAGCCCCATGACAAGTGATTAAGAGTATGGCCTCTACTTTGTGACCTGGCAAACCGTATCACCTCCCTCAGTTCATTCATCAGCAAATTGGGCAGAAAACATCCCTTGCCTCAGGAGCTAATACGCACAGGGTGGTGGATGCTGACTTACTGCCCCCCAGTCCCACAGAGGAGGGCACTATCATGTATCTCAGTTTACAAATGGGGAAACTGGGCCCCAGAGAGGTTGAGTTTCTCACTCAAGGTCACACAGCCAGGAAGCAGCACAGTGTGAATTTGAACCCAGCAACCTGGCCCCAAGCCCGAGCTCTCAGCCACCGGCCTGACCACCTTAGCGACTGGTAGAGATGCTCCTCCACAGTCACTTCTCACGAGATGACAGTCATGCTCAGAGTCGGCTGATCTCTAAGGGCAGTCTCATAACTGCTCTGCACTGGGCCTCTCAAGGTGTACCTGACATCTATTGAGCACCTACTGTGTGTCAGAGCCTGAGCTTGGCCGGGCACCGTGGCTCATGCCTGTAATCCTAGCACTTTGGGAGGCTAAGGCAGGCAGATAACTTGAGGCCAGGAGTTTGAGACCAGCCTGGCCAACATGGCGAAACCTTGTGTCTACTAAAGATTAAAAAAAAAAACATATATATACACACACATATATATATATATACACACAAAAAAAAAAAAATTAGCTGGGCATGGTGGCACATGCCTATAATTCCAGCTGCTCAGGAGGCGAGGTTGCAGTAAGCTGAGATTGTGCCACTGCACTACAGCCTGAGCAACAGAGTGAGATTCCATTAAAAAAAATTAGCTGGGCATGGTGGCAGGCACCTGTAATCCCAGCTACTTGGGAGGCTGAGGCAGGAGAATCACTTGAACCCCGGAGGCAGAGGTTGCAGTGGGCCGAGATCATGCCATTGCACTCCAGCTTGGGTGACAGAGCGAGATTCTCTCAAAAACTATATAAATAAAGGCCGGGTGGCTCATGCCTGTAATCCCAGCACTTTGGGAGGCTGAGGCAGGCAGATCACGAGGTCTGGAGATGGAGAACATCCTGGCCAACATGGTGAAACCCCGTCTCTACTAAAAATACAAACATTAGCTGGGCATGATGGCGGGGCACCTGTAGTCCCAGCTACTCAGGAGGCTGAGGCAAGAGAATTGCTTGAACCTGGGAGGCGGAGGTTTCAGTGAGCCAAGATCGCACCACCACACTCCAGCCTAGCAACAAAGTGAGACTCCATCTCAAAAAAAAAAAAAAAAAAATTAGCCAGGTGTGGTGGCATGCACCTGTAGTCTCAGCTACTTGGGAGGCTGAGGCAGGAGAATCACTTGAACCCGGGAGGCAGAGGTTGCAGTGAGCTGAGATCATACCACTGCACTCCAGCCTGGGTGACAAAGCAGGACTCCATCTCAAAAAAAAAAAAAAAAAAAAAAGGCCAGGCGCGGTGGCTCAAGCCTGTAATCCCAGCACTTTGGGAGGCCGAGATGGGCGGATCACGAGGTCAGGAGATCGAGACCATCCTGGCTAACACGGTGAAACCCCGTCTCTACTAAGAAATACAAAAAATAGCCGGGCGAGGTGGCAGCGCCTGTAGTCCCAGCTACTCGGGAGGCTGAGGCCGGAGAATGGCGTGAACCCGGGAGGCGGAGCTTGCAGTGAGCTGAGATCCGGCCACTGCACTCCAGCCTGGGCTACAGAGCGAGACTCCGTCTCAAAAAAAAAAAAAAAAAAAAAAAAAAGACTGAGCTTAATGTATGTCCACATTAATGCATAATGCATCTCCTTCATCCTCATGCTAATCACCCACTGGACAGAAGTAGAAACTGAGGCACGGAGAAGACACAGATCTCACCCAAAGTCACACCAAGGATAGAAAAGTCAGATTCAAATCTGTGTGATCCTGTACCAAAACCTGGGGCCTTAACCAAGATACCGTACTCAGGCCTCACACCTCCTATCCCCACCTGACCCCTCACCTCGTGGGTACTATTCCGCTTAGTACCCAAGGTCTTGACCAGAACCTGGCTGGGCTCCGTCCCCAGCTGCCGCAGGTCCCACAAGTTGACAGTGCGATCTCGGGAGCCCGACAGACAGAGTGACCCACCCTGGAAAGGGGGCAAGGTGATGTTGTCAGGGCCACCCTGGCCCACCCCTGCCTGGCCCCCCACAGACCCCGTCTCACCTGGAGCAGCAGCACTGAGTCAACGGCAGCCAGGTGCCCATCGGCCAAGCAGAAGTATTCGGCCCGGCGCCCATCCTCTGCCCAGCGGGACAGGTGCTCCTCCAGCGCAATGCAGGCTGCCGGCCAGTCAAAGTTCTTCTCTGTGGGTTACCACGAGTAGGGTGCCCGGTGGGCAGGGACCCTAGCACCCACCCCAGCTGGCCAAGCCCAACCCTGGCTTCCAGGGAACCCACCCTACACCAGACTTGGACAGAACCCCATGGAGATCCCTACTCCTGCCCCAAGCCAACCCAGGCTCAGGTCTTGGGGCCAACTGCCTGCCCATTTCCCAGGCAGGTCTAGGACTACTACTCACTCCAATTTCCAGAAATTGGGAACTGGGGTCTCAGAACTACCTCTCCAGGCCCCATCCCCCAACCCAAACTCAGGGGACAGTGGTCTCAGGATGTTGAGGTCTGACCTCAGGCTCAGCATAGAAGCTGGGGCCTCATGACTAACCCTTCCTGCCTCAGCCATCTGAACCGGACCAAGGGGGCTGTTCCTCAAAGAGTATCTGGAAACTAGGGAGCCTTGTCAATATGCAGAATGCAAACCCCAGATGCAGATTCAGTGGTATGGACAGGGTCCAAGCATCTATGTTTATTAAGCTGTTTGGGAGAGTCTGACCTAGGGGGTTGAATGGCAACACCTTGAGAATCACTGATCCCGGAGTGATCCTGATTCCTCTCTAAGGTTGAGTGTTTGATTACCTTGACCTGGAAGCAGAATCAAAGCTTCCAGGTTAAGGGTATCAAACACCCAAGCTGTAATACATCTTGGCTTAAGGGCCTGAGGATCCAGCTGTATCAGGATCAACAATATCGATTCAAAGGTCACAAGCTGTTCTCCCTCAGGAACCAATCAACTCAGGGCCAAGAGCCACTGTCTCACCCCTAACTGCGTCAAGGCTCTAGGGCTCAGAAGTTTTGACATCAACAGGTGCTGTCTCAGCTTGTAAGCTGGACTCAGAACCTGAGGATCCTTAGGCTCACTTTGAGCCCTAGCATAAACTCCAGAGCCTAAGGCTTCAAGTCCCTGTGTTAATCCCCAGTCAGGAGTCAGGGGCTTAGTACCACAAGACCCCAAGCCTGAGGATATTTGGATCCTGAGTCGTCCAGGGGCCACAGTCTCAGGAAGCCAAGTGCCTGACTGCCTCGTGGTCCACCCAGAGGTCCTCAGGAGCTTCGGCACCACCAGTAACTACCTCAGCCTCCAGCCTGAGCCAGGACAGCCACGAAGCCTGCTCCAGAGGCTGTGTCCAGAACACCCCATGCACCTCTTCCCCGCCCCAAGCCTGACCTGGGAGCCCCCAGTCCCTGGGTGCGCGCACCTTCCACCACTGGGTAGGGCGCGCGTACGCGGCGTAGCGCGCGTAGCCTCCAGGTGACACGGTCATACACGAGATCGCGCAGCGCGTGGCACACGCGCGACAGGACGTGGAGCACGAGGCGGGCGTCCAGGTAGGAGCAGATCTCGAGCAGCAGCTCCGGGGGAAGGCTCAGAAGGCCTGGCTCACTTACGGCCGAAACCTTGGACGCGGCCCGAGGCTCCGAAGCGCTCGGGGACGCGGCGGGCGTGGATAGCTGCGAGGGACGCGGGAACGCCAGCCCGGATTTTGGCGGACTGAGAACGCGGGCCACGTAGGCCTCGGCCTGCGCGTCTGGGTCTGTCTCTGACTCTGGGTCCGAGTCATCGTCCCAGGAGCGGGAATCATGGCACTGCCCTAGGGGAAGCTCCATGGCGACCGGGTGGGCGCTGCCGGTCTCGCGTCTTGTCTCCTAGGCAGCGCGAGGGCACTTCCGGCGCTTTCTGATGACGTTTCTGCGCCCACCGGAAGCGAGCGAGCGAAGTGAGACACTGGCTTAGTACAGAACACCGGCGGCTTGCAGGATCTTCTGCAACTGCGTTGGCCGTAGACTGGAAAATACAGGTTCCTGTTTCTGCGCTTTTTTTTTTTTTTTTTTTTTTTGAGACGGAGTCTTTGCTCTGTCACCCAGGCTGGAGTGCAGTGGCGCGATCTAGGCTCACTACAAGCTCCGCCTCCTGGGTTCACGCCATTCTCCTGCCTCAGCCTCCCGAGTAGCTGGGACTACAGGGGCCCGCTACCACGCCCGGCTAATTTTTTTGTATTTTTAGTAGAGACGGGGTTTCACCGTGTTAGCCAGGATGGTCTTGATCTCCTGACCTTGTGATCCGCCCGTCTCGGCCTCCCAAAGTGCTGGGATTACAGGCTTGAGCCACCGCGCCCGGCCGTTTCTGCGCTTTTTAAACTAGCATGTCTTGTCATGCCGATACGGAGAGCCAGCCAACACTAGCTAAAAACGAAACTCAAGCCAGGCGGGGTGGCGCGCGCCTGTAGTTCCAGCTACTCAGGAAGGTGAGGGGCTAGGATCCCTTGAGTCCCAGGAGACTGCAGTGAGCCATGATTGCGCCGCTGTACTCCAGGCTGCGCAACATAGTGAGACACTGTCTCTTTAAATGAGACATAAATACTGCTCTGTAAAAAATAAACACTGCTTTATCGAAGGCATCTGTTATATGTGACACTGAGCTCAGAAACCCAAAGGCCCCTTTCCAAGTTTAAGGAGTAGCGATTGGAACTCTTGCCTCTTTTCCCACAGCCAGAAATATGCAGTTACACTGCAGAGGCCTCAGTGAAATGACTTTTTTTTTTTCTTCAGAACTACCTCTCGAGACCCCATTCCCCAACCCAACCTTGGAGGACAGCAGTGCAGTCCTCCAAGTGGAGTGCTTGGCTCATTGCAACCTCCGCCTCCTGGGCGCAAGTGATCCTCTGCCTCGGCCCCCCAAGTAGCTGGGTCTACAGGAGCGCACCACCACACCCGGCTAATCTTTGTATACTTTTGTAAAGACAGGGTTTCACTACGTTGTCCAGGCTGGTCTCGAAGTCCAGAGCTCAAGTCATCCGCCCCCTACTCGGTCTCCCAAAGTACCAGGATTACAGGAGTGAAGGACTGCGCCTAGTGGAAAGTTACCTTTTTCTTTTTTTGAGATGGAGTCTCACTCTGTCGCCCAGGCTGGAGTGCAGTGGCGCGATCTTGGCTCACCGCAACCTCAGCCTCCCAGGTTCAAGCGATTCTCCTGCCCCTCAGCCTGCCGAGTAGCTGGGACTACAGGCGTGTGCCACAACGTGGAACTAATCTTTATGCTTTTTTTTTTCTTCCTTTTTGTGGAGAACGCGGTATCGCTATATTGCCCAGGCAGGTCTCGAACTCCTGGGTTCAAGCTGTCCTCCCACCTCTGCCTCCCTGAGAGCTGGGATTACAGGCGTGAGCCACCGCACCCGGCCGAACTAATTTTTGTATTTTTAGCAGGGACAGGTTTCACCGTATTAGCCAGGATGGTCTCAATCTCCTGACCTCGTGATCCGCCCACCTCGGTCTCGCAAAGTGCTGAGATTACAGGCGTGAGCCACTGTGCCCGGCAGAAAGTTACTTTCAACAGTAACATCACTTTTTTTTTTTTTTGAGACAAAGCCTCACACTGTCGCTGTGGCTGGTGTGCAGTGGAACGATCTCGGCTGGCTGCAACCCCGCCTCCCGGGTTCAAGCCATTCTCCTGCCTCAGCCTCCCAAGTACCTGGGATTACAGGTGCCCGCCACCACACCCAGCTAATTTTTGTGTTTTTTAGTAGAGACGGGGTTTCACCATGTTGGCCAGGCTGGTCTCCAACTCCTGACCTCGTGATCCGCCCGCCTTGGCCTCCCGAGGTGCTGGGATTACAGTCGTGAGCCACCGTGCCCAGCCTAACATCACACTTGTTAAAACAACTGACCACACTTTTTAAAACAGCATGTTGGCTGGGCGCGGTGGCTCATGACTGTAATCCCACCATTTCGAGAGGCCAAGGTGGGTGAATCACCTGAGGTCAGGAGGTCAAGACCATCCTGGCCAACATGGTGAAACCCCATCTCTACTAAAATTACAAAGAATTGGCCGGGCGTGGTGGCAGGCACCTGTAATCTCAGCTGCTCAAGGTCAGGCAGCTAACCAATCCACATAGATCATCTGAGCAGTCCTTGCTGTTTCCTCTACTTGACACTCTTCTCTACGTGGCTCTGTTCAAACATCATCTCAGTGTGGCCTTTCCAGGTCACCCTACATAAGATTTTAACCATTTCCCCCATCATTCTCTGCCTTTCTGTTTTTCTCTATAGGACTTAGCACAGTTCCACTTCTTTTTATTTTTTTTTTTGAGACGGAGTCTCCCTCTGTTGCCCAGGCTGAAGTGCGGTGGTGAGATCTCCGCTCACTGCAAGCTCCGCCTCCCGGGTTCACGCCATTCTCCTGCCTCAGCCTCCGGAATAGCTGGGACTACAGGCACCCACCATCACGCCCGGCTAATTTTTTTTTATTTTTTAGTAGAGACGGAGTTTCACTGTGTTACCCAGGATGGTCTCGATCTCCTGACCTCGTGATCTGCCCGCCTCTGCCTCCCAAAGTGCTGGGATTACAGGTGTACGCCACCGCGTCCGGCCAGTTCCACTTTTTATAGTCTGTCCTCTCACTAGAATGCCGGCCTTACTTGTTGAATATTGGATGTGTGTATTTTTTAATTTTCTCACGTTGATCTTTGGGCCACAACAAGGTTGCAGTAAGATTTTATTCTGGCTGGGGGTGGTGGCCCACATCTGTAATCCCAGCACTTTGGGAGGCTAAAGCAGGTGGGTAGCTTGAGCCCAGGAGTTGAAGACCAGCCTTCGCAACATAGCGAAAACCACCTCTACAAAAAATACAAAGATTAGCCAGCATGGTGGCATGCGCCTGTGGTCCCAGCTACTTGGGTGGCTGAGGTGGGAGGATTGCTTGAGCCACTGCACTCCAGCCTGGGTGACAGAGCAAGACCCCGTCTCAGAAAAAAATATTTTATTCTGAAGATTGTGGTTTTTCCCCCCCCACAGCTGGAACTACTTCTCATTTTCCTGAGTAATTGTAACTAATATTAATAAATTTCCCGGCCGGGCGCGGTGGCTCAAGCCTGTAATCCCAGCACTTTGGGAGGCCGAGACGGGCGGATCACGAGGTCAGGAGATCGAGACCATCCTGGCTAACACAGTGAAACTCTGTCTCTACTAAAAATACAAAAACTTAGCCGGGCGAGGTGGCAGGCGCCTGTAGTCCCAGCTACTGGGGAGGCTGAGGCAGGAGAATGGCGTGAACCCGGGAGGCGGAGCTTGCAGTGAGCTGAGATCCGGCTACTGCACTCCAGCCTGGGTGACAGAGCGAGACTCCGTCTCAAAAAAAATAAATAAATAAATAAATAAATAAATAAATAAATAAATAAATTTCCCTCAGGCCTGGGGCTGGGCTGAGCCTTCCACGAAAACCTTGACCCAGGGTTAGCTGATGAGGCAAGGCCTCAGCCCTTACCACTCCGTTTAGAGTACGGCAGAGGGGCGTCTTGAACCTGGGCTGTGATACTAATGGCTCACCCTTAGTGAGTTGAAGTCCCAGAGAATGAGCTGCACATTTCATATATGTTATGAATTTAATCTTCCATCTTTCACATTCATCTATCTTCCCACTCTCAAGTATCCCGGGTGCCCCCCACATTTCTTTACTACCAAAGCCAAAGACACACGAAGCCACAGACTAAGGAGTTCACAAGAAACTGATCTTTACTCAACAAAGTTCTACACAAGTGGAATCTCACGCCACCTCGGCGCCAATCTCCAGCACAGCACAGTAACAAATGGACAGACCCGGGAGCCCGCAGGGGGAAGAGGGTGAAGAGGGAAAGAGGGACTGTGGCTCAAGGCCAGTCTGGGTCCACAGCCCTGGTTAGGGGAGAAGGTTGAGAAGCTGAAACTTCATTGTGCAAAAAATAACCAAAAATAAATTAAAAAATTAAATAGTTTTTTTTTTAAAAAAAAAAAAAAAAAAAAAAAAGGAAAACGAGAAGAACCAGGCTCCCCTTCCCTGAAGGTGTTTGTATCCCCGCATCTTGAGTAGTGAGGGGTTACCAATCCCATCAGACAGCCAATCCATCCACACACCCCAAGACCCAGCAGAGGATGCTCCAAAGAACTGGAATTACCAGAAAATTAAAGGTATTTTTAAAACTTTTTTTTTTTTTTTTTTTTTTTTTTTTAAACAAATGGCTTCCAGAGACCTGCTCAAGTTTCATGGGGTGGGTGGGCAGGGACACCCAGCTAATTTATGGAATGTGTACTGAGTGCCCCTTGGAATAGAGGCGGGGCCTGACCCTGCCTCTGGAAAGACACAGGGCTAGGATGGAGGGTCTGGGGCCCAGGAGGAATGGATGGAGCAGGCCCCAGGATGCGAGACTCCAGTCAAACTCCAAAACACAAGGGGCTCCCCAAAGAAGTAAAAAGCAAGGAAGGAAAAAAAAGGGAAAAAATGCTAAGGGCCCAGTTTTCTGACCAACTGGGAAATAACTACACCCCCACCCTCTCTAGGGGAGCCCCTGCCACCTTGACCGTGTCCCCAGACTATTCCGGAAGGTTCTCTAGAATTGCTGACCCAGTCTAGTAGGATCTCTGGGCTCACTGGGTACTATGATGAGCAGGAAGTCCCAGGGAGATGGAGTAGGGAACAGGGGACACACCACCTTTCCCTTCCGCCAAGCCTCGGTTTTCCTTCTTGCTGGCGAAGCATAAACCTGTGTCCTCTGTCATCATCAATCAAATGCCCCTGCCCTGGCCCTTGAGTTAAAACTCGGGCCTGAAACGTAAGAAGGGGGCTTTCAGAAGCACAGAGAAACGGACTGCCCCTGAAGCTGCTTACAGAGGGAGATGCTAGGGGTAGGTGCCAGAAGCTCTGGCTACACCCAGCTCTCTTCAGGAAAAAGGTCCCAGCCCAGTGTCTTCAAAAGCCACTGGAGCACACAGGAAGCAGAAAGGGTGACCTCTGGCCAGCCCCAGCCACTCCAGTGGTTCTCACCCTGCGAGTTAGGCTAGGACAAGGACGGAGACACACCAGCTGAGGCTGCAACAAAGCTGGCAGGGAGTGTGTGGAGCAGGTCCCAAGCATGTGCGTGCTGACAGGGCAACCCCCAAGGTCACCATCCTCCTCCCCCCGCCCCGAGATCCCGCCTGAGGCCCCCCACCCACCCAGCCCTCCCCAGTCACCGCCAATTCCGGCAAAACAGCAGAAGCTTCTTAAACTCTAGATGCAGGTTACACGGAAGGCCTTACGGGTTAACTCAGGGGTTCACTAATTCTACTGTCTCCATGCAGTCGGGGAAATGGTGGAGCGGCTGGCCCAGCCTCGCCGGTTATGGCACTCGCACATGCGTGTGGCCACGTGTGTCCGTGTGAGTGTACGCGTCCCTACAAGGGTCCCCTTCCTGACCTGCTCCTCCCTCACCTCATCCGAAGCTGGATTCGGTCAGCTGTGTAGATTCCTCCCTCCCATGTAGCTGGCCCAAGTGGGCTGCCAGAGATGACCCTATTAGAGCCCAGGGGCCCTTGCCCACCAGAAGTCCCCCCCACCTCCCCATTTGTAGGATGAGCATGGTGGCCCCACCCACCTGCCAGGAGGGCAAGTGGACGGACGGACGGACGGACGGGGAAGGCATCTGGATTTGAGTCCCACTCACTCCTCCCTAACCCCCCTCAACCAGGGCACAGCGACTTCTGGATGCAGCGCACTCCCCAGTAATCCCTCCAACGACAACGCAGACAGAAACCTGCAGGGGGAGGAGGAAGGTCATGGTCTGGGATCCTTTGGCCCCCAAGACAGTGCTGGCTCGCCAGCTGCGGCCTCCTCACCTGGCAGTCTCCATGATCACCTAGACCCCGTAGAAAGCCGCCAGCCTCTCCTTGAGCAGCGGCGGGAATTGCTCAGAGAACTGCTGCCAGTTATCTTCCCCAACTTGGTCTTTGAAGCCGTGGAGAATCTGTGGGGAAGGTGGTGGTGAGGGGTAGGCAGGAGGAGAACAAGGGGAGTGCGCCTCTTCCCCCAACCCGAGGCCCCGTTGTTACCAGATGGTCTCACCCCTGCCTGCTCCCAGAACTAGATCAGGGCCCAGAGCCTCACCTTATAAAACATGTCCCGAAGGTCATCCTTCGGGCTCACCCAGGAGGCTACAGCGTCGCAGAAGAAAATAAAGTCCTGAAATGTGACGGATCCCAGGTGAGGGGCCGCCCGAGCCCAGCGCCCGCGCCTGCCCTCAGAGCCCAGCTGCCCCAACCTGCACAACGCCCCCCGGGTTGACACCGATCATCATGCAGATGCCGCGGAAGGCTGAGTCCTTCTCCTCGTTGTCCCTGATGTTCCTGAGGGACGTGCACCTGTGGGAAGGTGAGCAGCTGGAAGTCAGAGGGCAGGCAGGGCATGCATCTGTGGAGGGCTGGGTCACTGGGGATCAGTGAGTGGGCCTGGGACATGCATCTGTGGGGGTGGGGCAGGGCAGGGAGTCAGTAGGCAGATGGGGCTGGAAGTGCACAGGTGAGGGAGGGAGTTGGGCCCGTCCCGCCCACCACACAGCAGGCTTGACACGTGGACACACACCAAGGCCGGATGAACTGCTGCAGCATGGGTGCCACCTCCTGGGGGCACACATAGCCCAAGCGGCCGATGGTGATGGCTGGAATGGCAGAGGGACTCGTCAGACGACCTGCAACCCCGAGCGGCCCCGGGACGGTACGTGGCGGGGCCTCTGGCACGAGGCACCAAGCCCCGCCCCACGAGCCCCAAGGGAATGGTTATTGCAGCCACCCTGGTCCCCCAAGCTTGGCCCAGCCAGGGGTCCTCCCCATCACACCTGAGTCTCTTCCCAGGTCTCTCTGCATATATCTTTCTTTCCTTTCCCTTTCCTTTTCTTTCTTTCCTTTTTGGTTTTTTTGGTTGTTGTTTTGTTTTGTTTTTGAGACACAGTCTTGCTCTATTGCCCAGGCTGGAGTGCAGTGGCATGATCTTGGCTTACTACAACCTCCATCTCCCAGGTTCAAGCGATTCACCTGCCTCAGCCTCCTGAGTAGCTGGGATTGCAGGCACGCACCACCACCCCCGGTTAATTTTTGTATTTTTTAATAGAGATGGGGTTTCACCATGTTGGCCAGGCTGGTCTTGAACTCCTGACCTCAGGTGATCTGCCTCCCAAGGTGCTGAGATTACAGGTGTGAGCCACTGCACCCAGCCTGAGGCTGCATCTTTCTTGGGGCTTCTCCCAGTGCCTCCTTCCAGTTACTTCCAGACACCCTCCTTGGTTCCTTGACAAGGCCCTTTCTGATGCCCCTCCGAGCCCAGAACCCCACCTCCAGAAGACGGGCAGGGGTGAAGGCAGCAGCAGGGCCGGGTGCCCACCTGTGTTTTCCAGCAGTGTCTTGGGTGTGTTGGGTCGGTTAATGATCTCCACCAGGTTGTTGAGGACCATCTGCACATAAGGCTGCATCTCTGCCCCTGGGGGAGCACCCAATCAGAGCCCTGCACAGCCCCCTTCACCCACAGGGGGGGCTCGGGGCTGCCCCCGTCACTCACTCACCGCAGTTCTAACCAGAGACTGGCCAACCACTACCAGTGAGGGAACAAAAGACCTTCTCCGGCTAATCCCCACCCAGAATCCCTGGTCAACCAGAGACAGATCCACACCCTTCAAACATCAGAGACTTCTCTGGAGTCGCTAAGGTGAGAATACGCTGCCCAAGTCAAAGGAAAAGAAGCCAAAGTCACCCAATCAATTCGAGTGAGGGCCAAAGTCACCCAATTAATCCGAGTGAGTCTTTTAGCCAACTACACAAAACGGTCCAATCAGAACAGCCCTCCTATCCCTTCTCTTTGGTGAAGCCAATCACAAATGACCTTTCTGCTTGGCTCCACCCATGACGAGCCCCCAGAGACTTCCCTTGTCAGTCAGAGCTAGGCTCCCGCCCCCAGGTTGAGAACAGGCTAATGGGGAGGGGCCTGTTGCCACTTGCAGGGCACTCACCCATCTGCATGCAGATTTCACCAATGGCCCAGGTGGCGTTGTTGCAGACGGAGATGAACTCTGGGTTCAGGTTGGTGCCCAGAATGGGCATGAACTCGGCTGGTGGGGAGAAACAGGAGTGCTGAGCAGGAGGGCCAGCTGGGGTAAGCTGCAGACCTAGCCCAGCAGGCCCCATCAGACAGTACGAATACATCCCAATGTCACAGTCATCCCTGGGTATTGCTCTCCATCACTTGAGGCCGGGGCTGGGGTCATGGGTTAGGGACAAGGTGAGTGTCGTACCAATACAAGGCTTGACATGGATGAAGCAGGCTTTGGTGAGGTCTCCCAGGAGGGCAAAGGAGCTCTGCCGGACCTCAGGCATCGAGTCCTGGGGATTCAAGAAATATCAGTGTGGCTGGGCTCCCCTCCTCCTAACCACGACAGCTGAGGGGGCACAGTCCCTGGTGCATGTCCAGCCTCTGCCATTTTCCAGTTCTAGGGCTCCCAGGTTTTCCTTAACCTCCCTAGCCTCCAGTCCACATCTGCAAATGGGAGATGGCAGTGCCCCAACGGTCATCCCTCAGTGTCCATGGGGGATTCTTTCCCAGGTCCCTGCAGCTATCAAAATCCACGAATGTGCAAGTCCTTGATATAAAGTGGCATAGTGTTAGGGCCGGGCGCAGTGGCTCATGCCTATAATCTCCAGCGCTTTGGGAGGCCAAGGAAGGCAGATCACTTGAGGTCAGGAGTTTGAGACCAGCCTGGCCAACATGGCAAAACCCTGTCTTTACTAAAAATACAAGAAAGTTAGCCAGGCATGGTGGGACATGCCTGTAGTCCCGGTTTCTTGAGAGGCTGAGGCAGGAGAACTGCTTGAACCCGGGAGGTGAAGGTTGCAGTGAGCTGAGATCGCACCATTGCCCTCCGGCCTGGGTGACAGAGTGAAACTCTGTCTCAAAAAAAAGGTGGGGGATGGGCGGGGGGCATACTGTTTGCATATGCACCTATGCACATTCTCCTGTACACTTAGTATCATCTCTAAGTCACTTATATCTAATACAATGTCAACAGTATGGGAATAGTTGTTATACTGTATTGTTTAGGGAATAATAACAAGAACAAACGTCTGTATGTGTTCAGTACAGATGTAATTTTTCCTCTGAATATATTTCTTTTTTTTTTTTTTTTTTGAAACGGAGTCTCGCTCTGTCGCCCAGGCTGGAGTGCAGTGGCCCGATCTCAGCTCACTGCAAGCTCTGCCTCCCGGGTTTACGCCATTCTCCTGCCTCAGCCTCCTGAGCAGCTGGGACTACAGGCGCCCACCACCTCGCCCGGCTAGTTTTTTGTATTTTTTTTAGTAGAGACGGGGTTTCACCATGTTCGCTAGGATGGCCTCGATCTCCTGACCTCGTGATCCACCCGTCTCGGCCTCCCAAAGTGCTGGGATTACAGGTTTGAGCAACCGCGCCCGGCCCCTCTGAGTATTTTCTTTTTTATTTTTATTTTTTTTTTGAGACGGAGTCTCGCTCTGTCGCCCAGGCTGGAGTGCAGTGGCGCGATCTCGGCTCACTGCAAGCTCCGCCTCCCGGGTTCACGCCATTCTCCTGCCTCAGCCTCCCGAGTAGCTGGGACTACAGGCGCCCGCCACTGCGCCCGGCTAATTTTTTCTATTTTTAGTAGAGACGGGGTTTCACCATGGTCTCAATCTCCTGACCTTGTGATCCGCCCACCTTGGCCTCCCGAAGTGCTGGGATTACAGGCGTGAGCCACCGCGCCCGGCCCCCTCTGAGTATTTTCAGTCTGAGGTTGCTTGAATCTTGGGATGTAGAACCCACAGATATGGAGAGCCAACTGTGCTGGGGCAGGGACTTGGGCTTTCATGTTTTCTTTTTTTTTTTTTTTTGAAAGAGACGGAGGCTCACTCTATTGTCCAGTCTTGAATACAGTGGCATGATCTCAGCTCACTGCAACCTCTGCTTCCTGGGTTCAAGCAATTCTCCTGCCTCAGCCTCCCAAGTAGCTGGGACTAGAGGCACCCGCCACTGGCTAATTTTTGTATGTTTAGTAGAGACAGGATTTCACCATGTTGGCCAGGCTAGTCTCAAAGTCCTGACCTCAAGTGATTCACCTGCCACGGTCTCCCAAAGTGCTGGATTACAGGCATGAGCGCTTGGCCTCATATTTTCTATTTTCAATACCGTTTGCTTTTTTAAAAAAAGTTTTTTGGGCCGGGCGCGGTGGCTCAAGCCTATAATCCCAGCACTTTGGGAGGCCGAGGCGGGCGGATCACGAGGTCAGGAGATCGAGACCATCCTGGCTAACACAGTGAAACCCCGTCTCTACTAAAAAATACAAAAAACTAGCTGGGCGAGGTGGCGGGCACCTGTAGTCCCAGCAACTCGGGAGGCTGAGGCAGGAGAATGGCGTGAACCTGGGAGGCGGAGCTTGCAGTGAGCTGAGATCCGGCCACTGCACTCCAGCCTGGGCGACAGAGCGAGACTCCGTCTCAAAAAAAAAAAAAAAAAAAAAAAAAATTTTAAATTTTAGAACTGGGGTCTCATTATGTTGCCCAGGCTGGTCTCAAACACCTGGGCTCAAGCCATCCTCCCGCTTCAGCCTCCAGGATCACTGTTTAAAATAATTAGAACAGCCCCTTTTCCCTGATTTTCTTTGTGCACAACCAGGCCCTGAGTCCCCGCCAGGGGCAGCCCACGCAGGCTGCTGGGTGTCATCACTGTCCAGGTCCCCACCCACCTGCATGCACTGGAACAGCAGTGTCATGATGTTGCTGCGGGCCACCAGCTGCTCCACGTGACCACCCAGGCCCTCAGCCAGGCCGCTGAGCAGATCCAGCGCTACGATCATGAAGTCCTTGTCGGGAGCCTCATACTGCTCGGGGTGCTGGGTGTACATCTAGACACAGATGGGGACGGGGCAAGGGTGAGTGGAGAGCAGGCCCAAGGCAGGCCAATGCAGAAGCATAGGTGATGGGCGTGGGGGTGCTCACCATGGCCTGAGCCAGCGTCTTCTGCACCAGGGTGACGCAGCGCTGGTAAACGGGCTCACAGTAAGGCAGGAAGCCACTCTGCAGGGCGGTGGCCACTGATGACAGACACTGGCAGGGAGGAAGGCAGATGGGGAGAACTCAGGCGGGGTGGGCAGGATGGGCTTCGGGAGAGGGGCAGGAGCCCACTCACCTCCAGCAGGGGGAAGAGGTCCTTGTCTTCGTCCTTGAGCTCATTCCACTTCTGGATCAGTGGGGGCATCAACTTCTGGATGTATTCCTGGAGAGGGAGCATGAAATTGGCGCTCCCTGGGTCGGGGTGGCAGACTGTGACTCAGGCACCTGTTGCCCGAGTGATGAGGCCTGAGCGCCTTGCTCATGGAATCCTGAAAGGCCTGTCATCTGGCCAGACCTGGAGGCCTTCATTCTTCTCACCTGTCCAAGCACTGTCTTCCCCACCCCACCCCCCTGGGAGCCTGGGTCACCGCCTCCTGGTTCCCGAAGCACAGCACTTACCACGCTGTCTCATAACTGTCTTTCTCCCCCACTAGACTGGGAGCAGGGCGAGGGCAGGGCCGGGTCTGTCTGTCTGCCTGCCGAGGTCATGGCCACGTCCCTGGCGTGCAACACGGGGTTGCCACCAGGTCACTGGATGCCCAGGGGCACAGGGATCAGGAGGCAGGAGCCGCTCTGGGGTCTCACCGGCTGGTTGAGGTGGTGGCCTACAGAGTCGGCCAGGGTGCCAATGGCGTCGTAGAGGATGAGCAGGTTCTTGTGCTGGTATTTCCCAAAGGCAAAGACGAGTGTGTCCAGGATGTAGCTGAGGTACGGCACCAGCTCCGTGCAGGCCTCTTCCTCCAGGGTGGCGAAAGCACTGGCAGGAGGGAGGATGGGGCGGGGGGCTCAGTGGACCATGGCAGGTGGCACTGGGCCATGGGCAGTGGGGAAGGGCAACTCAGGATCAGCCAGTACGAATACGAGAGAAATCAGTGACACATCAACAGTCACAGGTGTCATCACTTCCCAGAGGGTGGCCGGGGGAGAGTGGGGGCTGTGGGATCAGGGGTCCAGGGTCACCTGCAGGCCGCCTCCTGCACCCTCTTGTTGCCATCCAGGATGCGTTTGAGCAGCTCTGTCATCAGGGGCTTGAGGTGCATGTCGGGCGGCTGGCTGACCACCCAGTGGGCATAGCGGCTCAGCGTCCAGCAGGCGATGGAGCGGACCAAGGCCTTCTTATCCGACAGGCACTGGATCAGGTGCGGGATCAGCTCGGGCAGGTAGGGCACCATGCCCTGCATGCAGCCTACAAGGAAAGGGAACCAGGAGGGGGCAGTTTGACTGGGCCCCAGGAGCAAGCTAGGCCCAGCTACACCCACCCTATGAAGAGAGAGTCAGCCGCATACAACATATAGGGAAACTGAGGCTTAGAGGTTAAATCACTGACCCAGACTCATTTCACAGAGCCAGGGAAAGGCAGGCGCAGGAGGGGAAACAGCAGAAGCCTCTCATCCCAAAGCCCCAGGTTATCTTTATTTTTTTTTGAGGCAGAGTCTCACTCTGTCGCCCAGGCTGGAGTGCAGTGGTACGATCTTGACTCACCACAACCTTCACCTCATGGTTCAAACAATTCTCCTGCCTCAGCCTCCCGAGTAGCTGGGATTACAGTCCCCTGACACCATGCCCAGGGAATTTTTTGTATTTTTAGTAGAGACGGGGTATTACCATGTTGACTGGGATGCTCTCGGTCTCCTGACCTCGTGATCCACCCGCCTTGGCCTTCCAAAGTGTTAGGATTACAGGCATGAGCCACTGCGCCCAGCCAAAGAGCCCCGTGTTAGTTTATCTGGTCATGCATTAATTCAAAATTGGCTCCCTTACATAGTGAGTGGGGTTTTATGGGGCAGCAGTGACCCAAATGGAATAAAAGTACTTTGCATTTGAAACAGTTCTTAAGATGTTTGTGATTTTCTTTTTTTTGAGACGGAGTCTTGCTCCGTTGCCCAGGCTAGAGTGCAACGGCGTGATCTCGGCTCACTGCAGTCTCTGCCTCCCAAGTGATTTTCCTGCCTCAGCCTCCCAAGTAGCTGGGATTACAGGCACCTGCCACCATACCCAACCAATTTTTATATTTTTAGTAGAGATGGTTTAGTAGAGGGGTTTCACCATGTTGGCCAGACTGGTCTCAAAATCCTGACCTCACATGATCCCCCAGCCTCAGCCTCCCAGAGTGCTGTGATTATAGGTGCCTGGTCGTTTGTGATTTTTCTATTTCATGTTATTTTTGTTTAACTTTTTAATTTTTTTTTTTTTTTTTGAGACAGAGTCTTGCTCTGTTGCCCAAGCTGAAGTGTAGTTGCATAATCTCAGCTCACTGCAACCTCTGCCTCCCTCGTTCAAGCAATTCTCCTGCCTCAACCTCCCGAGTAGCTGGGACCACAGGCGCCTGCCACCACTCGTAGCTAATTTTTCCTATTTTTAGTATAGACGGGGTTTCACCGTGTTAGCCAGGCTGGTCTCGAACTCCTGACCTTAGTTGATTCACCCACCTTGGCCTCCCAAAGTGCTGAGATTACAAGCATGAGCCACTGCCCAGCCCTTTTAAAAAATGTTTTGGCCGGGCGCGGTGGCTCAAGCCTGTAATCCCAGCACTTTGGGAGGCCGAGGCGGGCGGATCACGAGGTCAGGAGATCAAGACCATCCTGGCTAACACAGTGAAACCCCGTCTCTACTAAAAATACAAAAAACTAGCCGGGCGAGGTGGCGGCGCCTGTAGTCCCAGCTACTCGGGAGGCTGAGGCAGGAGAATGGCGTAAACCCGGGAGGCGGAGCTTGCAGTGCGCTGAGATCTGGCCACTGCACTCCAGCCCGGGCAACAGAGCGAGACTCCGTCTCAAAAAAAAAAAAAAAATGTTTTAATGTTTTATTTGACACAGAGTCTCGCTGTGTCCCCCAGGGAGGAGTGCAGTGGTGTGATCTCCGCTCACTGCAACCTCTGCCTCCCAGGTTCAAGTGATTCTCGTGCCTCAGCCTCCCAATAGCTAGGACTACAGGTATGTGCCACCACGCCTGGCTAATTTTTGTATTTTTAGTAGAGGTGGGGTGTTACCATGTTGGCCATGCTGGTCTTGAAACCCTGACATCAGGTGATCTACCCACCTTGGCCTCCCAGAGTGCTGAGATTACAGGCTTGAGCCACCACACCCAGCCTTTTTTTTTTTTTTTTAAAAGATCACGAACACTGCTCTTTTATGTAAAGAGAACGAAGATAATAGCACATACCCCAACAATCCAAGACACAAGATCTATGTTTACCAGTTTGAGCTCAACTCCTATAGATATTTTTACCATAAACATGTAATACAGGCTGGGTGCGGTGGCTCACGCCTGTAATCCCAGCACTCTGGGAAGCTGAGGTGGATGGATCACCTGAGATCAGGAGTTCGAAACCAGCTTGGTCAACATGGTGAAAGAAACCCCGTCTCTGCTAAAACTACAAAAAAATCAGCCAGGCATGGTGGTGGACGCCTATAATTCCAACTACTCGGGAGGCTGAGGCAGGAGAAACTCTTGAACCCGGGAGGTGGAGGCTGCAGTGAGCCAAGACTGCGCCATTGCACTCCAGCCTGGACAGTAAGAGTGAAACTCTGTCTCAAAAAAAAAAAAAAAAGAAATTAGCCAGGCTTGGTAGAGGATTCCTGTAATCCCAAGCTACTCTGGAGGCTGTGGCAGGAGAACTGCTTAAACCCAGGAGCTCATGCAACACAAGGTCAGGAGTATTGTTGCAGTGAGCCGAGATCATGCCATTGCACTCCAGCCTGGGCGATAAGAGTGAGACACTGTCTCAAAAAAAGAAAAAAAAGAGGCCAGGCGCAGTGGCTGGCTGGGCAACGTGGTTCACACCTGTAATCCCAGCACTTTGGGAGGCCAAGGCAGGTAGAACATAAGGTCAGGAGATCGAGACCATCCTGGCCAAGGTGGTGAAACCCTGTCTCTACTAAAACTACGAAAAAATTAGCTGGGCATGGTGGCATGCACCTGTAGTCCCAGCTACTCGGGAAGCTGAGGCAGGAGAATCACTTGAACCTGGGAGGCAGAGGTTGCAGTAAGCTGAGATCATGCCACTGAACTCCAGCCTGGCGAGAGAGCAAGACTCGGTCTCAAAAAAATAAGTAGATAACACAGCTTATGTAATCTATTAACATATACAAGCGTATTGCGTGATATATACCCTATTAACATGAGATATCAGATACATTAAACACATAATACATGTCGAAACATTTCCTTAGACAAATTTTTTTTGGAGACAGGGTCTCACTCTGTTCCCCATGCTGGAATGCAGTGGCGCAATCATGGCTCACTGCAGCCTTGACCTCTCACCTCAGCCTCCCAATTAGTTGGGACTACAGGAACTTACCACCATGCTGGCTAATTTTATCAGGTTTTTAAGGGTTTTTTTTGGTAGATATGAGGTCTCACTATATTGCCTAGGCTGGTCTTGAACACCTGGGCTCAAACGATCTGCCTGCCTCAGCCTTCCAAAGTTCAAGGATTACAGACATGAGCCACCACACCTGGCCTTTTTAAAAAAATTTTTGTAGAAAGAGGGTCTCCCTACGTTGCCCAGGCTGGTCTAAGACTCCTGGGCTAAAGCAATTGGCCTGCTTCAGCCTCCTGAGTAGCTGGGATTACAGGCGTGCACCACAGTAACTAGACAAATTTTAAACAAATGTTGAAAGCTTACAAGGTTGAGGGTTTTTGCTGCCATGCCTGAAATTTTTGGCACAGGTTTGGAATGCTAAGGCAATGGCATATCATGCCTCCAACGGACTCACAAAGCCCTCCTGTAACAAGTTTTATGTCCCATCGGGACCATGGGAGCCTGAAAACCCCACCAATTACAGGACACCGGGTTGAATTTGATGAAACACCACCCACCACGGTTTACTACTGATTCTGGCAGGCCAGCCTGGCAGCCAGGAACAGGTTTAAGGCCCAGATGCACCCTGGGTGACTGTAAGGAACTGGCATCAATCTTTCTGTACCTCAGTTTCCCCATCTTTGTTTTTTTTTTTTTTTTTTTTTTTTTTTTGAGACGGAGTCTCGCTCTGTCACCCAGGCTGGAGTGCAGTGGCCGGATCTCAGCTCACCGCAAGCTCCGCCTCCCAGGTTCACGCCATTCTCCTGCCTCAGCCTCCCGAGTAGCTGGGACTACAGGCGCCTGCCACCTCGCCCGGCTAAGTTTTTTGTATTTTTAGTAGAGACGGGGTTTCACTGTGTTAGCCAGGATGGTCTCGATCTCCTGACCTCGTGATCCGCCCGTCTCAGCCTCCCAAAGTGCTGGGATTACAGGCTTGAGCCACCGCGCCCGGCCAGTTTCCCCATCTTTGAAACTGGGATCCGGCAACCACCTCATCAGGTGCTGGTGAGGGCCAAGGATGTTTGTCTATATAAGTGCACGGGGCAAGCATGCAGCTGTGCCTGCTGTTATTATCGTTGTTGCTGTAATTATGCTTACAACATGAAAGAACTGCCTGCCTCTGAGAATGAAAAAGAGGCCTTGCATTGTGGGATTCCAGGGGTTCCTTTCAGGCCCAAAACCAAGGGGAGAATAGAGATCTCAGAGCTGTCTGGAGTGGGGTGGGTAGGCCTCCAGAAAGAACTGAGCCTTTGGTGTGGCTAGTAATGTGGGCCAGCCCTACAGTCTCATGCCAGCATGGGGCTCAGAGATTAGGTGCACTCACCCTCGGCAATGGCTCCCAGCACCAGGATGCCCGATTCCTTGACCACCCACTCGGGGTGGAAGAGGAGGCCTTTGAGTAGCGGGAGTAGGTGGGGCAGTAGTTCCTCCCGAAAGACATTGGCGAGGACGTCCAGTGCGGCCGCTGAGCACTTCCCTGGGGAAGAGGAGACAACGGGAAGGCTCAGGGCGGCCCCTCAGGCAGGTGGTCGACCTCCTTGACTGTACTCCCAGGATCAGAGCTCATGATCAGAATCTTCACGATCAGCTTCTAATCAGCTTCTGCCTCAGCTTCCAGTCACCTCCCAAGAGGGAGTCCTGGGCTTGCCACCCCACCCCCACCCCCAGGTAGGGGCACACACTCAAATTCCAGTCGGAGAGAGCATCATCGTCGTCGTCATCCTCCGCGTCCTCGGAGCCATCAGGCCGCTCAGCCTCGTGGGGCAGTGTCACCGTGCGTGACTTGTGGAAGCGTGGCTTGATGTCCTGCTCACTGTCAGGGACAGCCTCATCCTCCTCCACATCCCCCTGGGGGACAGGCAGACTGTTAAGTACTTTGGGGACCACAGCCATGACACCCATGACCACGCCCACCCTTGCTGGGTGGGCCCTGCCTGACCTTGAGCAGGATGATGTCAATTTCCGAGTACTTCATCCCATTCACCAAGATGGGGATCAACCTGCACAGAGAGGGGCTGTTTATGGGGATGCAGGGGCCATGGCAAAAGTTGGGGGGAGGCACAGCTTGGGGAGAAGGCAAACACGTGCCAACAGGGTGACTAGCCCACCAATCAGCCACAGAGCAGGCCCTGCAGAGCATGATGATACTGCTAGGTGCACATCGATCCATTTCCCTCTGGGGAATTATCAGAACCTGGTCTCTGTCTCTATGATTAAGATATAAATGATGCCACTCCTGCCTCCACAGAAAGGCTTTTTTTTTTTTTTTTTTTTTTAAGAAGCAGGGTCTAATCGTATCACCCAGGCTGGAGTACACTGGTGCAATCACAGCTCACCACAGCCTCACACTCCTGGGTTCATGCAATCCTCCTGCCTCAGCCTCCCAAAGTGCTAGGATTAGAGCGTGAGCCATGGCACTCAGCCTGCAGGAAAGCTCTTGACCTAGGCCTGGCCACTCAGTGAATTACAGACCCCTGAATACACTGAAAATCTTGGTGTGGTGCCCAGTCCCTAGCACAACATTAAGGCAGGGACGTGCACTGCTATTCCTGGCCACTTTCCCGAGACAGGGCAGAGACGAGCCAGGGTAGGGGAGCAAACAGACTAGGCAGCCAGCCCCTCAGTTGCAGCCCAGAGTTGGAAGTGACAGAGCCTTCATCACCTGCTGATCTAGGTCTCATCACTCCCCAGGAGCCGTCCACCCAGCCCTAGAGTGTTATCAGTAATAATTTGGGGCCGGGCATGGGGGCTCACACCTGTCATTTTAGCACTTTGTGAGACCAATGCAGGAGGACTGCCTGAGACCATAAGTTTGAGACCAGTCTGGGCAATATAGTGAGACCTCATCTTTAATGAATGATAAATAAATAAAAATACAAAAATATGCTGGGAGCAGTGACTCACGCCTGTAATCCTAGCACTTTGGGAGGCCGAAGTGGGCAGAATGCAAGGTCAGGAGTTCGAGACTAGCCTGGCCAACATGGTGAAAACCAGTCTTTACTAAAAATAAAAAAATGGCCTGGCACGGTGGCTCACGCCTGTAATCCCAGCACTTTGGGAGGCTAAGGCAGGCTCAGGAGTTTGAAACCAGCCTGAACAACATGGTGAAACCCCGTCTCTACTAAAATTACAAAAATTATCTGAGCATGGTGGCAAGCACCTGTAATCCCAGCTACTAAGGAGGCTGAGGCAGGAGAATCGCTTGAACCATCCTGGCTAACACAGTGAAACCCTGTCTCTACTAAAAATACATAAAATCAGCCGGGCTTGGTGGCACACGCCTGTAGTCTCAGCTACTCAGGAGACAGGAGAATCCGGGGAGATGAAGGTCACAGTGAGCCAAGATCATGCCACTACACCCCAGCCTGGGAGACAGAGTGAGACTCTGTGTTTTAAACAAACAAACAAACAAACAAATAAATAAATAAATAAATAAGGCCAGGCGCAGTGGTTCACGACTGTAATCCCAGCACTTTGGGAGGCCGAGGGGGACAGATCACGAGCTCAGGAGTTCGAGACCAGCCTGACCAATATGGTGAAACCCCATCTCTACTAAAAATACAAAAATTAGCTGACCATAGTAGCAGGCACCTGTAATCCCAGCTACTCAGGAGGCTGAGGCAGAAGAATCTCTTGAACCTGGGAGGCAGAGGTTGCAGTGAGCCGAGATCGTGCCACTGCACTCCAGCCTGGGCAGCAGAACGAGACTTCACCTCAAAAACAAAAATTAAAAAATAGTAATAACAATGACTTGCGGGCTGGGTGCAGTGACTCGCGCCTGTAATCTCAACACTTTAGGAGACCAAGACAGGATTGCTTGAGGCCAGGGGTTCGAGACTAGCCTGGGCAACTTAGCAAGACCTCATCTCTACTAAAACTTAGAAAAGATTAGCTGGGTGTGGTGGGATGTGCCTGTAATCCCAGCTACTTGGGAGGCTGAGGTAGGAGGATTGCTTCAGCTGGGAGGACAAGGCTGCAGTGAGCCATAAGTATGCCACTCCACTCTAGCCTGGATGACAGAGCAAAACCTTGTCTCGAAATAAAAAGGAAAAAAAATTATTTGGAGAGAGGCAAGCGATTCAAGTTTGTCAAGGAGGATTAGTTTTAGGACTTTTGTTGGAAGCACTGGTCAAAAATTGCTTTACTCGGAAGTTCCTAAGCTGCAAGGGCACAGAAGGCTACAGCACTACCCAGAGGGAAGGTTATACCTATGTGCCTAAGAATGAAGCCAACACAAGGGAAGCAGATCTGAGACCACACAGATGCCTTTCGCATCCTTTGAGTTCCTGGATACAGCCACACCTGAAGCCTTTGTTGATTTTTTTTTTTTTTTTGAGACGGAGTCTTGCTCTATCGCCCAGGCTGGAGTGCAGTGGTGTGACCTTGGCTCACTGCAACCTCAGCCTCCTGGGTTCAAGCGATTCTCCTGCCTCACCCTCCTGAGTGGCTGGGACTACAGGCGTGGGCCACCACACCCAGCTAATTTTTCGTATTTTTAGTAGAAATGGGGTTTCACCATGTTAGCCAGGCTGGTCTCGATCTCCCGACCTCGTGACTGCCATGCCTCAGCCTCCCAAAATGCTGGGATTACATGCGTTGGCCACCATGCGCGGCCATTGATTTTTCGTTTCTTTCCACCTAACAGTTACCTAATTTTGAAGTCTTCAAAAAGTGGCATTCTTGCCACTTACACATAAATATACACTGAATATAAACTGACAAGGATGTGGACTGAGAGAAGCATAGCAGGTGACCAGAAGGGAAGGCAGAGGCATAGAAAGGGGTCGAAGCTGGGGTGGGACAGTAGACAGCAGCAGTACTCACTGGACCAGATGGGAGGCCAGGACTTCCTTGCAGATGGGCTGCTCGGCCAGCGTCAGCCAGAACTCACAGGCCTCAAGGGCAACGTTCTCGTCATGGTCCTGGGTCCTCTGCAGCATGTACTGTGATAGCGGGGAGAAGCTGAGGCCTGGCCTGGGTAGGGGTGGCTCCCTGACCCTTGCCACCGGCCCCTTGCCTGCCTGCCTGGGCTGGCCTCGACCATGCACACCTGGATGATGCTGTGCATGTGGGGGATGAGCCTGTCGATCCGCACTTCCAGAAGCATCACCAGGGCGCGGCACACATTCTTCCGCACCTCGGGGTCATCATCCACGGCCAGGGCAAATAGGTGCTGCAGGGAGGAAAAGGGTCAGCTGTAGGGGCCCTTGGTCCTCACCCTGTCCACCCCCAGCGCAGCGTCCCACCTCAATGAATGTGTCAATATTGTCCATCAGCGCCTGAGCCCGGTCCATGATGAACTGGTTCACGCAGGCGATGGCGTGGGACCTGGCAGGGAGCAGACACACGGGTCACCCTGAACCTGCCCACTCCAGGCTCCCTGAAGCCCCCAGAGAGCTGCACCCACCGGATCTTGGGACTGCAGTGCTTGAAGAACTGCAGGAACTTGGGGATCATGATGTTGAGGGGCCTGTTGAGCGCGTCACTGTCCAGAAGCTCTGATGAGTCTTCGCAGATCTTCTGCAGGGCTCCAAAGGCTCCCTGAGTGCAGAGAGGCAGAGAGACAAAGGTGGGTGGTGGGTGGTGGTCCCAGCCCCCCATACCCGCTCCGGCCATCTATGGCTTCTCGCCTACCTCACAAGTGTTGTAATCCTCCGAGTTGAGCAGGTTGCAGAGCTGGGGCAGCAGCTCGGGCCACATCTGCAGCTCACCCTTGGAAGCGATGGTGGTGATGAGAATGCCTGGGGCGGCCAGGAAAGGACGCTGCCTGAGGCCGGGCGGGGGCTGCCCAGCACCTCCCCTCCCACTGGGCACCCCCAGTGCTGCCTTTCTGTCCCCTAGCCCATGTATGCCCTCCACATCCCCCCCTTTTTTTTTTTTTTTTTGAGATGGAGTCTCACTCTGTCGCCCAGGCTGGAGTGCAGCGGCCGGATCTCAGCTCACTGCAAGCTCCGCCTCCCGGGTTCATGCCATTCTCCTGCCTCAGCCTCCCGAGTAGCTGGGACTACAGGCGCCCACCACCTCACCCAGCTAGTTTTTTGTATTTTTTAGTAGAGACGGGGTTTCACCATGTTAGCCAGGATGGTCTCGATCTCCTGACCTCGTGATCCGCCCGTCTCGGCCTCCTAAAGTGCTGGAATTACAGGCTTGAGCCACCGCGCCCGGCCTGTTTTTTTTTTTTTTTTTTAAGAGATAGAGTTTGCTCTGCTGCCCAGGCTGGACTGCTGTGGCACAATCATAGTTCCCAGCAGCCTCGAACTCCTGGCCTCAAGCCATCTTCCCGCCTCAGCCTCCTGAGTCGCTGGGACTGCAGGCACATGCCACCATGCCCAACTAATTTTTAACATTTTTTTGTAGAGATGGGATCTCACTATGTTGCCCAGGCTGGCCTGAAACTCGTGGCCTCAAGCAATCCTCCTGCCTCGGCCTCCAAAAGCACTGAGATTACAGGCGTGAGCCACCGCTCCTGGCCTTGACATAGGTAGAAGGGTACTCCTTGACTCAGTAAGCACCCTGAACCTTACTGTGAGTCAACTCTGTTCCAGGCCCTAAAGCACAGCACAGAGCAAAACACAAAATCCTCACCCTTGGGAGCTGGAAGTAAGCTACGAAGTAAAGATAAATTAGCAAAAAAACTGGGAGGGGCCGTGCATAGCTGGCTCATGCCTGTAATCCCAGCATTTTAGGGGACCTAGGTGGGTGGATCACTTGAGGTCAGGAGTTCGACACCAGCCTGGCCAACATGGCAAAACCCCGTCTCTACTAAAAATACAAAAATTAGCTGGCTGTGGTGGGGGGCACCAGTAATCCCAGCTACTCGGGAGGCTGAGGCAGGAGAACTGCTTGAACTTGGGAGGCGGAGGTTGCAGTGAGCGGAGATCGCGCCACGGCACTCCAGCCTGGGACGGAGCAAGACTCCGTTTCAAAAAACCAAAACAAAAACAAACAACTGGGAGGGGCCACATGCCAAGGACTAAGGGGAGAAATATAGCAGAAAAGATGGTGAGAAAGGGCTGTAGGTGGAGCTAGCAACTTTAAATTGGGTGGCCAGAGCAGGCCTCATTGAGGTGACATCTTGATATCGAGGCAAGACCTGAAGGAGGTGAAGCAGGCAAGGGAGGAATCATCCAGGTCTCTGGGAAAAGGGCATCTCAGGCAGAGGACTCTATGGTGCGAAGGCCTGGCGTAAGGACAGGCATGATGTGCTAACAGATAGGTAAGGAGCCACTGGGGCTGGGCAGAGAGTGGGAGGGGAGAGAGGGAAAGGAGGTAAGGCAGGAAGGTGGCAGGGATGCTTGTACTGCCTATTAGACATCCAGGAGTCACATACAGCAGGCATCTGAGGTGCCAGGACAGTGCACGTATCTGGTGACAGAGCTGGATATGGGTTCTGTTAAGTGCAGAGATGGTTATTTACTGCCACAAGATGGCACTGTTTCCCAAGGGTGGAAACTGTCCATGAGAGAAAGGTGCTCCCTGCAATGGGTAGGTATAGTGAGGACTGTGGAACCTTAGCCACATCTCCTCACTCTCTGCGCCTCAGCGCTTCCAGCCCTCAGAAGAGATAAAGAAAACCAGCCTCGGACAGGCGCGGTGGCTCACGCCTGTAATCCCAGCACTTTGGGAGGCCGAGACGGGCGGATCACGAGGTCAGGAAATCGAGACCATCCTGGCTAACACAGTGAAACCCCGTCTCTACTAAAAATACAAAAAACTAGCCGGATGCGGTGGCGGGCGCCTGTAGTCCCAGCTACTCGGGAGGTTGAGGCAGGAGAATGGCATGAACCCCAGAGGCGGAGCTTGCAGTGAGCCGAGATCGCGCCACTGCACTCCAGCCTGGGCAACAGAGCAAGACTCCATCTCAAAAAAAAAAAAAAAAGAAAACCAGCTTCCTAACTAAGGTTATCAGTAGGTTTATTTTTCTCTTTTTTTTTTTTGAGATGGAGTCTCACTCTGTAGTCCAGGCTGGAGTGCAGTGGCGCAATCTTAGCTCACTGCAGCCTCCACCTCCCAGGCTCATGTAATTCTCCTGCCTCAGCCTCTGAAGCAGTTGGGATTACAGGTGCCTGTTGCCACACCCAGCAAATTTTCATATTTTTAGTAGAGATAGAGTTTCGCCATGTTGGCCAGGCTGGTCTCAAACTCCTGACCTCAGGTGATCCACCTGAAGTGCTGGGATTAGAGGCGTGAGCCACCGCGCTTAGCCTGGTTATCAGTAAGTTTCAATGACTTAGCGAAGAGCCTGGCACATAGAATGAGCTCAGGAAGTCCAGATCCTATACTACTGGTCTGGGGGTTTTTGCGGGACTAAAAGTCACTTTTTATTTTTCAGATGGAATCTCACTCCATTGCCCAGGATAGAGTACAGTGGTGTGATCTAGGCTCACTGCAACCTCCGCCTCCCGGGCTCACGCCATTCTCCTGCCTCAGCCCCCCAAGTAGCTGGGATTACAGGTACCCCACCAAGCTACAATTCCCAGCTAATTTTTTGTATTTTTAGTAGAAATAGAGTTTCACCATGTAGGCCAGGCTGGTCTCCAACTCCTGACCTCAAGTGATCCACCTGCCTCGGCCTCCCAAAGTGCTAGGACTATAGGCGTGAATTACCACGCCCAGCCAAAAGTCATTTTTTTTTTTTTTTTTTTTGAGACGGAGTCTTGCTCCGTCGCCCAGGCTGGAGTGTAGTGCCGCAACCTCCGCTCACTGCAACCTCTGCCTCCTGGGTTCAAGCGATTCTTCTGCCTCAGCCTCCTGAGTAGCTGGGATTATAGATGTTCACCACCATGGCCAGCTAATTTGTTGTTTTTTTTTTTTGAGATGGAGTCTTGCTCTATTGCCAGGCAGGAGTGCGGTGGCACCATCTCGTCTCACTGTAACCTCCAACTCCTGGGTTCAAGCAATTCTCCTGCCTCAGCCTCCCGAGTAGCTGGGACTACAGGCGCCCACCACCATGCCCAGCTAATTTTTTGTATTTTTAGTAGAGACAGGGTTTCACCATCTTGGCCAGGATGGTCTCGATTTCCTGACCTCATGATCCGCCCACCTCGGCCTCCCAAAGTGCTGGAATTACAGGCGTGAGCCACTGTGCCTGGCCAGCTAAGTTTTTTTGTTTTTTTTTGTTTTTTTTGTTTTGAGACGGAGTCTCGCTCTGCCGCCCAGGCTGGAGTGCAGTGGCCGGATCTCAGCTCACTGCAAGCTCCGCCTCCCGGGTTCACGCCATTCTCCTGCCTCAGCCTCCCAAGTAGTTGGGACTACAGGCGCCCGCCACCGTGCCCGGCTAGTTTTTTGTATTTTTTTAGTAGAGACGGGGTTTTACCGTGTTAGCCAGGATGGTCTCGATCTCCTGACCTCGTGATCCGCCCATCTCGGCCTCCCAAAGTGCTGGGATTACAAGCTTGAGCCACCGCGCCCGGCCAGTTTTTTGTATTTTTAAGTAGAGACAGGGTTTCACCATGTTGGCTAGGCTGGTCTTGAACTCAACCTCAGGTGATTTGCCTACCCCAGCCTCCCAAAGGTGCTGGGATTACAGGTGTGAGCCACCGCGCCCGGCCAATTCTTAGTCATCTTTCTGTAACTTCCTCAGGCCACCTTCCAAGAGTCAGAAAAGGGTCTGCTGAAAACCTAATTCACGTTGCACCTGAAACATGAATACCTGCGTATTTTAACTGCTATACCCTTAGCACTCAGCCCAAGGCCTAATACAAAGTTCTAGATGTTGCATGACTGTCTCAGAGGCAAGAAGGACTGTTTCAGGAGGGAGTGGTTCCAGAGCGTGGCCCTGTGCTGCCTCAGCTGTTTCTGACTTCTGCTGCTTACTCAGACAGGTCTCTTAATAGCTCAGTGCCTCAGCTTCCTCATCTATCAAATGGCAATAGTAATGGTACTACCACAGAAGGTGCTGGAGCATTCCATGAAGCACTACACTTAACATGCTGAGAAGCCTCTTGTCTGAGAGTGAGAGTTCAGTGTGTTCTCAGAGGCCAACCCCCGCTGCCCCTCTCACCAATCGTGGCTCGGATGAGCGAGGAGGCGTCGCCAATGTTGTTGAGACACTCCTGTTTGATGAAGTCTGCCACAGGGGGTGGGAAGCTCTGATAGTGCGCCTTCACGTTGTTCTTGAGGATGAGGCCGCTAAGAGAGCGCGTTGGCTCATCTGGGAGGAGGAAGGCTGAGGTTCAGGGGCCCACGGGGGAGAAAGCAGGGTCCCGATCGCATGGAAGGGAGCAGAGGGCGTACCTTCTGACTTGAGTCTGGTCAGGACGAAAATCAGGTAGTTGTTGAAGTCAGGAAACTGATTGAGTTGTTTGAGTTTCTGCCAGGCTGTTAAGGGACTTGGAAGACAGAGGCCTTCCCCCGGCCAGGCCCCCTCACTATGTACCTGACACTATCTCTGACCACTGGGACCCGGCTGCTAGCTCCTGGGGGATCCCACTCCCTAATAAGCCCACAATGACACCACTCCGTAATAAGCCCACAATGACACAGAGCACCTCAGACACGTCAAATTCATACAAGGGGCTGGGCGCGGTGGCTCACATCTGTAATCCCAGCACTTTTTGGGAGGCCGAGGCAGGCGGATCACAAGGTCAAGACTAGCCTGGCCAGCATGGTGAAACGCATCTCTACTAAACATACAAAAAAATTAGCCGGGCATGTGTGCGTGCCTCTATTCCCAGCTACTTGGGAGGCTGAGGCAGAAGAATTGCTTGAACCCAGCAGGTGAAGGTTGCATGCAGTGAGCCAAGATCACGCCACTGCAATCCAGTCTGGGCGACAGAACAAGACTCCATCTCAAAAAAAAAAAATCATACAAGGAGTTGGGTGGAAATGTCTGAGTTTCCCATCTACTCCTGAAGACCCAGCCAGAGCAGAAGAGGGAAGGAGAATCCCACTCCTCTTAAAGTGGCAGCTACGCCGGGCGCGGTGGCTCAAGCCTGTAATCCCAGCACTTTGGGAGGCTGAGATGGGCGGATCACAAGGTCAGGAGATCGAGACCATCCTGGCTAACCCGGTGAAACCCCGTCTCTACTAAAAAATACAAAAAACGCCGGGCGCGGTGGCTCAAGCCTGTAATCCCAGCACTTTGGGAGGCCGAGACGGGCGGATCACGAGGTCAGGAGATCGAGACCATCCTGGCTAACACGGTGAAACCCCGTCTCTACTAAAAATACAAAAAACTAGCCGGGCGAGGTGGCGGGCGCCTGTAGTCCGAGCTACTCGGGAGGCTGAGGCAGGAGAATGGCGTGAACCCGGGAGGTGGAGCTTGCAGTGAGCTGAGATCCGGCCACTGCACTCCAGCCTGGGCGGCAGAGCGAGACTCCGTCTCAAAAAAAAAAAAAAAAAAAAAAAAAAAAAAAAAAAAAAAATACAAAAAACTAGCCGGGCGAGGTGGCGTACGCCTGTAGTCCCAGCTACTAGGGAGGCTGAGGCAGGAGGATGGCGTGAACTCGGGAGGCAGAGCTTGCAGTGAGCTGAGATCCGGCCACTGCACTCCAGCCTGGGCGACAGAGCAAGACTCCATCTCAAAAAAAAAAAAAAAGCCGGGCGCGGTGGCTCAAGCCTGTAATCCCAGCACTTTGGGAGGCCGAGACGGGCGGATCACGAGGTCAGGAGATCGAGACCATCCTGGCCGACACGGTGAAACCCCGTCTCTACTAAAAAATACAGAAAACTAGCCGGGCGAGGTGGCGGGCGCCTGTAGTCCCAGCTACTCGGGAGGCTGAGGCAGGAGAATGGCGGGAACCCGGAAGGCGGAGCTTGCAGTGAGCTGAGATCCAGCCACTGCACTCCAGCCTGGGTGGCAGAGCGAGACTCCGTCTCAAAAAAAAAAAAAAAAAAAAAAAAAAGTGGCAGCTACTAGTCAGCTCTCCCCAGTAACAGGCCATGGTACCTTTTTTTTTTAAAAAAAAAAAAAGAGGGAATCCAGATTTTGGAATGAGTCATGCTCATGGTTTAAACATTTATGTATTTATTTATTTTGAGACAGACTCTCACTCTTGTCACTTAGGCTGGAGTGCAGTGGCGCGATCTTGGCTCACTACAACCTCCACCTCCCAGGTTCAAGTGATTCTCCTGCCTCAGCCTCCTGACTAGCTGAGATTACAGGCTTCTGCCACCACATCTGGCTTGATTTTTGTATTTTTAGTAGAGACAGGGTTTCTCCATGTTGGCCAGGCTGGTCTCAAAACTCCTGACCTCAGGCGATCCATCCACCTCGGCCTCCCAAAGTGCTGGGATTACAGGCATGAGCCACCGCGCCTGGCCTATATCTTTTTTTTGAGACGTGGTCTGGCTCTGTCGCCCAGGATGGCTGGAGTACAGTAGCACAATCTCAACTCACCTCAACCTCTACCTCCTGGGCTCTAGCCATCCTCTCACTTCATCCTCCCAAGTAGCTGGGACTACATGTGCATGCCACCACACCCAGCTATTTTTTCTATTTTTTGTAGAGATGGGGGAGTCTCCCTATATTGCCCAGGCTGGTCTCAAACTCCTGGGCTCAAGCAATCTACCTGCCTCAGCCTACCAAAGTGCTCTGATTACAGGCCTGAGCCACCCTGTGAGGGCCAGGGCCTACTTTAACAGCTAATGGAGTAGATGCTGGCGTTCAATGAACATTAGGAATTTTCATCATTTTCCATAACAATCCCCACAGCTCTGGAAATGGGACCCAGGAATTCTAATCCTTCTCTGTCCAGGGCAGATCCTCCTCACAGCAGAAAAAATCTGGGGACTGGGGGAGTCAGTCCCTTTCTTTCTCTCTCTGGCCTTTGGAAACTGCATACATCTACCCGGTTCCCCCAGCCCCAGAAGGAAGGAAGGATACATCCTGCACGATGCGCTGAGTGGCTGTGTTGGGCGACTGTGAGTCTTTGAGCAGCTGCAGGACCTGCTGCAGGCCCTGCTCGTCTGGCTGCCAGTCCATGGCGCAAGGCAAGCTGCGGGGGTAGGGGCCGGGGTCAGCGCTGGGTCTCTGGGGCTCCGTGTGAGACCCAGGTGGAGCCCCTGAGGCCGCGGTGGCCGCATGACGACGGGAACGCCCTCGGCGGACAGGCGGAGGCCTCCGATCCACGCCCGCCCAAGTGCGGGGTCCCCGCCAGCTGCGCCATCCTCGGCCGCGCAGTCGCGGGCTCGGGAGCGCGGGAGGGGGGATGTGGAAGCGGGCCACAGGCGGCGGCGGCGGGGCCCGGCGGATCCTCACGGGACCCAGCGAAGAGCCCTCGTCCCAGGGTGGCCCATGCCGCCGACCCCGGCTCCGAGCCCGAAGGCTTCTACCTCCCTCGCAGCGGCTGGGCGAGGGCCCAGCCGCCTCCACATCCAGGGGCCCCGCCCCAGACCGTGATAGCGCCCCGGCCCCCGTGGTCTCTTCCGTGCAGGCAGTCCCTGAAGAGTCCCCTTCCCCCGACACTCGGCCCTTAACCTCTGCCAAATCCCAGAGGCCTCCTGCCCTAGTCCAATTTCTGAGCTTCCCCAGATGCACCGTCCCAAGACGATCGTCCTGATCTCTCCTGTCCCCTGTTCCTGCCCTTCAAGCTCAGCAGATGCCAGATATCCCTCTCTGTGGCCTAGCCAAATTCTAAGAATTCCCCTTAATCAGGCCCAAAGCAGTCCCCAGATAGGTCTCTGTTGCCTCTTCGAATGAGAGCCAGCCAAGCCCGACCAACCCACTATAGGAGCCCCCTGGACAGATCCCAGTCGCCTTTCCCAATCAGGTCTGGCCAAGGCTCTCCCTGAAATCCCCTCCAACCCAGTCAGCAGTAACCCCTGCTGACGGATCTCTGTTGCCTCTCCCAGTCAAGTTCGGCCGAGTCCCCCACCACCTCGTGTCGGTAACCCCCTGGCCCGATCCTTGCAGCCTCCCCCAGTTCGGCCTGGGTGAACACCCCCCGGGGCATTCCCCTCAACGGATCCCAGCGACGCCTCGAAGTCAGATCCAGGAAAACCCTCTAGGCCGAAGTCTGACGCCCCTCCCTGTCAGGGCCCAACAAGCTCCCCTCCCCCCTCCCCGCTCAACTTTTCAGTGCGGCCTCCCCCAATCAGACCCAACCAAGCCCCACCGAAACAGGCCCCTACACACACCCGATCCTCGCGACGTCCCCCAATCAGGCCCCAAGCAGTCCCCAGACGCTTCCCCCAATCAGATCCCCTCCAGCCCGACCCCAGCAGTCCCACTGGCCCTCTTCTTGCGGAGCCCCGACATGGCCTGGCTTCGAGGCCCCACCCCCTAAGCTCTGCTCAGTTCCCCCCCTCCCCCGCCCGACCCGTTCTAGCAGCCAGGAGGATCTGGCCCAACCGGGTTCCCGGCCTTTCCCGGTCGGGCGCGGCCCCGACGCCCGGGCCGCGCGCGGCGCAGGCCCGGTGCCCGGCGGGGGTCGACGCAAGCCGGGGCCAAGAGGGTCGGGCTGAGTGAGGCCCACTTACCCGGCCCCGGGCAGCAGCGGCGGCAACTCGCGCTGCGGCTTCTCCAGAGACTCGCGCGGAAGGAGGGAGCCAAAGAGAGAGAATTAAAAAAAAAAAAAAAAAAAAAAAAGAAAGAAAAAAAAGAAAAACGCGGCCGTAGGTGAGCCGCCGCGGCTCCCGTACTCTGTTCAAACTGGTCCCGCCGAGCCAATCGGAAGGTTCAACCTTCACACGTGCCCTGGCACTTGGGAAACCCGGGCTGAGACGAGGCCCGGTCACGTGACGAAAGAGTTGCCGTTTCTTTGGCCTCTCTAGCCGGCCGGTCCTCCCAGTGTCTCGTTTTCCCAGCATTTTACACTGACCTGACCGCAAGCTCTTTAGTTGCAACCAGGAGTTTGGTAGCGCGTGGGGACTTTCTGTGTGTGATGGATCCAGGAACCCCTCGGCCAGAGCCAGCGACCTCCTTTGTCACCTTCCTCCACTAAAAATTGAAATATGCCTCCCTTCCCCCATCCAGAGGTACTTGGGAGGAGTACGCTGTGTGCGCGTAAGGAAAGAGTTGAGCATGGTCTTTACAGCCCAGAGACAAAGGAAAGAAAGCAGGACAAAGTAAGTGCCTGAGACAAGCCGGGTTCCTACAGAAGCCTCCACCAATTTTTGCATTATTTTCCCGTACTGTTGGGCAGTTTTTACAAGGAGATAAAAAAGCCACAAGGATATATATTTTTGAATAAAACGAAATGAACTAATAAACTTTGAACCAGGCCTCATCCCTTTCCCTACCTGAAGTTGAATGAGGTGGAACAGCGCAGGAAATTCTGGCAAGAGCAGGGTCATGAAGAAAGAAATCTTCGCGATCTTTGCGACGTCTGAAGACAGTAGGACACCGTTTTTCCTTCTCGAGAGAGGAGGAGATGGTAAAGAGCTGGAGACCCTGGAACGTCCTGGTTTCCCCTCCCTGCCCTGCCGATAACAAAGTGGGAGACCTCCTGCCACTTGAAGCCTCAGTTTCCCCACTTGTCAAATGGGTTAAAGAGCAGTTCTCGCGATTAGAGATCATCCAAGTTAAGCATGACCTGGCCAGCTCTAACTTGTTCCTTAAAAACGTGGCTTTACCCTCCAAGGTTCAAGGCTGTTCTTTTACTGTATTCAGCCCCTCCCTAAGCCGATATTTAATGAATTCACCGGCGCTAATCCCAAAGAACAACCCAGCCCTGATCTGAGGAACTTTTTGACCCTCGAGAGGCACAGGTCAATTTCTGCCCCTGCCTGAAGGAGGGGAACCGCTATCTCAACCCACTCGCCGTAGGCAAAGTCAGTCCCGGCTCCGTTCATTCATGAAAAGCAAGTACTGGGCCTCCAAGGTTAGGGAAGTGTCGGCAGGCGCCTAACTCCACTCGAAGAATCGAGGAAGACACCCTAAAGGAGCAGTTGGGATTCCGAGGTAGCCAGTTGCGCTGGACTGAAACCTGGGCTGAGAAACACGTGCAGAAAGCCGCCACAAACGCATGCGTAAAGGCCTCCCTTCCCCCACCCTCCGATAAACCCTGGAACTACAAATCCCGTCCTGCCATGCGCCAGGGTCGCCGCGCATTGGGGTTTTGGCTGAGAATCAAATTGGGAGGAGGGTCTCTAGACCAACCGAGGTGCATGGGGAACAGAAGAGTGAGACTGGGGAGCTGGGGCTGGATTGGGGGTTCCTGGGGCGGGTGTGAATGATAAGAGCTTTCTGGTCAAATCTGGGGGCTGCCCCAGATAACGATCAGATGGGGAGCGAGTTTGGGATGCAGGAGACAATTTGTTAAGGTTCACCCCCTTCATATAATATGGCAAATTTCCAGCGGCCCTGCGCAAGCCTTGGGGCAGAAGAAAATAGCCGCTGCTGCATGTATAGTCCACATTGTTGGCCCTCGTGAGGTCACGGAATTTTTTCTTCCTCTCCAGCTGGTGAATTTGAGTGCTGAATCAGGACAAGGTTGTGGGGTTTTGTTGTTTTTGTTGTTTTTGTTTTTCTCTTTTTGTTTGTTTTGTTTTGTTTTTGAGACGGAGTCTCGCTCTGTTGCCAGGCTGAAGTGCAATGGCGCGATCTCAGCTTATTGTAAACTCCGCCTCCCGGGTTCAAGCGATTCTCCTGCCTCAGCCTCCCGAGTAGCTGGGATTACAGGCATGTGCCACCACGCTCTGCTAATTAGCCACGCCCGGCTTTTTTTTTTTTTTTTTTTTTTTTTTTTTTTTAGTAGAAATGGGGTTTCACAATGTTGACCAGGATGGTCTTGATTTCTTGACCTCATGATCCGCCCGCCTCGGCCTCCCAAAGTGTTAGGATTACAGGCGGGAGCCACCGCACCTGGCGGTTTTTCTTTGAGACAGTGTCTCGCCCTCATTGTCCCGGCTGGAGTGCAATGGCTCACTGCAACCTCCGCCTCCGGGTTCAAGCGATTCTCCTGCCTCAGCCTTCCGAGTAGCTGGAATTACAGGCGTCTGCCACCACGCCAGGCTAATTTTTTGTATATTTAGAAGAGATGGGGTTTTGCTATATTGGCCAGGCTGGTCTTGAACTCCTGACCTCTGGTGGTCCACCGGTCTCGACCTCGCAAAGTGCTGGGATTACAGGTGTGAGCCACTGTGCCCGGCCCAGTGTTTTCCTATTTCTTTATTTCTGAGACGGAGTTGCACTCTGTTGCCCAGGCTGGAGTGCAATGGTGGGATCTCAGCTCACTGCAACCTGTGCTTCCAGGGTTCAAGCTATTCTCCTGTCTCAGCCTCCCGAGTACCTGGGACTACAGGCGCCCACAACCACGCCCGGCTAATTTTTGTATTTTTAGTAGAGAGAGGGTTTCTCCATGTTGGTCAGGCTGTCTCGAACTCCCGACCTCAGGTGATCCACCCGCCTTGGCCTCCCAAAGTGCTGGTATTACAGGCGTGAACTACCACGCCCGGCCTTTTTTCCTATTTCTTTCTTTTTTTTTTTTTTTTTTTTTTTTTGAGACGGAGTCTCGCTCTGTTGCCCAGGCTGGAGTGCAGTGGCCGGATCCCAACTCACTGCAAGCTCCGCCTCCTGGGTTTATGCCATTCTCCTGCCTCAGCCTCCTGAGTAGCTGGGACTACAGGCGCCTGCCACCTCATCTGGCTAGTTTTTTGTATGTTTTTTAGTAGAGACGGGGTTTCACTGTGTTAGCCAGGATGGTCTCGATCACCTGACCTTGTGATCCGCCCATCTCGGCCTCCCGAAGTGCTGGGATTAGACTTGAGCCACCGCGCCCGGCCCTTTTTTCCTATTTCTTAAGCACCTACTGCATATCAAGCAGTTTCCAAATGTTATCTCATTAACACCAGGTGCAGTGGCTCACACCTGTAATCCCAGCACTTCGAGAGGCCGAGGGCAGATCACGAGGTCAGGCGATTGAGACCATCCTGGCTAACATGGTGAAACTCTGTCTCTATTAAAAATACAAAAAATGCCGGGCGCGGTGGCTCACACCTGTAATCCCAGCACTTTGGGAGGCCGAGGTGGGCGGATCACAAGGTCAGGAGATCGAGACCACGGTGAAACCCCGTCTGTACTAAAAATACAAAAAATTAGCCGGGCGCGGTTGTGGGCGCCTGTAGTCCCAGCTACTCGGGAGGCTGAGGCAGGAGAATGGCGTGAACCCCAGAGGCGGAGCTTGCAGTGAGCCGAGATCGCGCCACTGCACTCCAGCCTGGGCGACAGAGCGAGACTCCGTCTCAAAAAAAAAAAAAAAATACAAAAAAAATTAGCCAGGAGTGGTGGCCTGCGCTTACAATCCCAGCTACTCAGGACTGAGGCAGGAGAATTGCTTGAACATTGGAGGCGGAGGTTGCAGTGAGCCAAGATCATGCCACTTCACTCCAGCCTAGGTGACAGAGTGAGACTCTGTCTCAAAAAAAAAAAAAAAGAAAAAAGGCCAAATGTTATTTCATGCAAATCTCACAAAAGCCCTATGCCTGGCAAACTTACCTCAGCTCAATTAGAAGCACTCCATGCCAAAAGAAACTCACAGAATTGGTGTCCAACCAGCCGGGCGCGGTGGCTCACACCTGTTATCCTAGCACTTTGGGAGGCCGAGGTGGGCAGATCACCAGGTCAGGAGATCCAGACCATCCTGGCTAACACGGTGAAACCCCGTCTCTACTAAAAATACAAAAAACAATAGCCAGGCATGGTGGCAGGCGCCTGTAATCCCAGCTACTCGGGAGGCTGAGGCAGGAGAATGGCGTGAACCCGGGAGGCGCAGCTTGCAGTGAGCCGAGATCATGCCACTGCACTCCAGCCTAGGTGATACAGTGAGACTCCGTCTCAAAAAGAAAAGAATTGGGGCCGGGCATGGTGGCTCACGCCTGTAATCCCAGCACTTTGGGAGGCCGAAGCGGGCGGATCAGGAGGTCAGGAGATCGAGACCATCCTGGCTAACACGGTGAAACCCCGTCTCTACTAAAAATACAAAAAAATTAGCCGGGTGTGGTGGTGGGTACCTGTAGTCCCAGCTTCTCGGGAGGCTGAGGCAGGAGAATGGTGTGAACCCGGGAGGCGGCGGAGCTTGCAGTGAGCTGAGATCGCACCACTGCACTCCAGCCTGGGCGACAGAGCGAGACTCCATCTCAAAAAAAAAAAAAAGAAGAATTGGTGTCCAACCACGAATCTGAAATGCGAGACAAACACGTTCTCAATTTACAATAGCCTCCCTGCTCGAGCCTCTCATCACACTGTCCCCCGAGTTCAAAGGTCAGCACTTAATTGACTTAACACAGTTCCCAAACGCAAGCCAACTTCTTCACCCTGGGAAGCACTAGCTGTTTTCAACAATAGCAGGGTTAGATTCCATGAATATTGCCCTTACTTTAGAACTTGACTCTAGAGATGCTTCTGTATTTTACCCCTATTTGATAGATGAAGAACCTGAAGTATAGAAAGTCTAAGTGACTTACCCAAGATCACACAGTCAACAGGCTCTAGAATAGTTTGAAGCCAGGGCTGTGTGACTCACCAAAACCTGGATTTCATTCTCCTCCCTCTTCAGACTTTTCTAAGGTCAAAGCGGGTAAGTACTGTAAAGGGATGTGCCTGGGCTTTCAGCCTCTCCTGCCTCTTGACACTAGAATAGAGGCTGAGATGCTGCAGGGCGACCTACTTCCCAGGCTTCTGTTGCTTTTTAAAGATCCAGTCTCTGCTGGTGGCTTTGGGGGAGGAGGAGGCAGGGATGGCTCCATTACCTTCCTGTGTTCCTTCCCCCCATAGTCCATCCCCAAGGCCAAAGTCACACCTGAGCTAGCTCCCCAAAGTAGGAGGGAGAGACCTTTCTTTTTTTTTTTTTTTTTTTTTTTTTTGAGACAGAATCTCTCTAGTCACCCAGGCTGGAGTGCAGTAGCGCCATCTCAGCTCACTGCAAGCTCAGCTTCCCGGGTTCACGCCAGTCTCCTGCCTCAGCCTCCCAAGTAGCTGGGACTACAAGCGCCCGCCGCCACACCTGGCTAATTTTTTGTATTTTTATAGAGACGGGGTTTCACCGTGTTAGCCAGGATGGTCTCGGATCTCCTGACCTCGTGATCCGCCCGCCTTGGCCTCCAAAAGTGCTGGGATTACAGGCGTGAGCCACAGCGCCCGGCCATGGGAGAGACCTTTCAGCCCATGTGCAAACTAAAGTAGAAAAACCTTATTGTATGTTAGCAGGAAGTGAAACAGGAAAGGTATCCTATTCTTTTTTTTTTTTTTTTTTTGAGACAGAGTCTCAGTCTGTTGCCCAGGCTGGAGTATAGTCACTGTAACCTCCGCCTCCCCACTTCAAGTGATTCTCCTGCCTCAGCCTCCCAAGTAGCTGGGATTACAGGTGTGCGCCACCACCCCCAGCTAATTTTTGTATTTTTAGTAGAGATGGGGTTTCATCATGTTGGTCAGGTTGGTCTTAAACTCCTGACCTTGTGATCCGCCCACCTACCCACCTCAGCCTCCCAAAGTGCTGGGATTTTAGGTGCCACCATGACAGCTAGGTTTTTTTTTTTTTTTTTTTTTTTTTGACAGAATCTCACTTTGTTGCCCAGGCTGAAGTACAGTGGCACGATTCCGGCTCACTGCAAGCTCCGCCTCCTGGGTTCCCGCCATTCTCCTGCCTCAGCCTCCCAAGTAGCTGGGACTACAGGCCCCCGCCACCACGCCCGGCTAATTTTTTTTTGTATTTTTAGTAGAGACGGGGTTTCACCGTGTTAGCCGGGATGGTCTGGATCTCCTGACCTCGTGATTCGCCCGCTTCGGCCTCCCAAAGTGCTGGGATTACAGGCGTGAGCCGCTGCACCCGGCCTTTTTTTTTTTTTTTTTTTTAACTTTTTTGAGATGGAATCACTCTGTTGCCCAGGCTGAAGTACAGTGGCACGATCTCAGCTCACTGCAACCTTTGCCTTCCCAGATTCAAGAGATTCTCCTGCCTCAGGCTCCCGAATAGCGAATAGCTGCTATTACAGGTGTGTGCCACCACGCCCGGCTAATTTTTTGTAATTTTAGTAGAGACGGGGTTGTACCACGTTGGCCAGGCTGGTTTCAAACTCCTGGCCTCAAGTGATCTGCCCACCGTGGCCTCCCAAAGTGCTGGGATTACAGGCGTGAGCCACCGCACCCAGCCAGCTTTTATTTTTTCTAGCAAGAAAGGTCTTGCTATATTATCCAGACTGGTCTTGAACTCCTAGGCTCAAGTGATCCACCTGTGTCTCAGCACCCCCCCCCCCGGTCACTGGGATTACAGATGTAAGCCACCATTCTGGGCTAGGCGGATTTTTGTCTGTTTGGGTAAATGACTTCACATAACAGATGCTCATCATGTGTTACAAGAGTAAATGCCCCACCCCAACCTCCACAGACTACATCTGGCAAAATCTGAGAGCCTGTGGTGTACCGGGATGGGCCCACCTCAGCCCACTTCCAGGACCACAGCCCTCTGCCTTCCACCCTCTACTTGCTGAGGCCGTGTTTCTCTGAGTCTTGGTCCTCTTTTGATTGAAAGTGGAAGGAGGGGCCAGGCACGGTGGCTCATACCAGTAATCCTTAAGGCGGCAGATCACTTGAAGTCAGGAAACCCCGGCTCTACCAAAAAGATAAAAATTAGCTTGGTGTGGTGGCACACTCATGTAGTCCCAGCTACTTGGGAAGCTGAGGCAGGATGATTGCTTGAACCTGGGAGGCGGAGGTTGCAGTGAGCCGAAATCATGCCATTGCACTCCAGCCTGGGCGCAGAGTGAGCCTATCTCAAAAAATAAAAATAGGCCGGGCACGGTGGCTCACGCCTGTAATCCCAGCACTTTGGAAGGCCGAGGCGGGCGGATCACAAGGTCAGGAGATCGAGACCATGGTGAAACCCCGTCTCTACTAAAAATAGAAAAAAAAATTAGCCGGGCGCAGTGGCGGGCGCCTGTAGTCCCAGCTACTCGGGAGGCTGAGGCCGGAGAATGGCGTGAACCCGGGAGGCGGAGCTTGCAGTGAGCCGAGATCGCGCCACTGCACTCCAGCCTGGGTGACAAAGCGAGACTCCGTCTCAAAAAAAAAAAAAAAAAAAAAAAAAATTAAAAAAATAAAAATAAAAAAGTGGAAGGAGGGGGCTGGGTGCAGTGGCTCACACCTGTAATCCCAGCACTTCGGGAGGCCAAGGCGGGAAGATGGTTTGAGCCCAGGAGCTCCCAACCAGCCTGAGCAACGTGGCAAGACTTCGTCTCTACAAAAAAAAACAAAAAAATGAGCCGTGTCTGATGGCACATGCCTGTAGACCTCACCCAGGAGGCTGAGGTGGGAGGATCACTTCGGCCCAGGAGGTTGAGGCTGCAGCGAGCTGTAATTTCACCACTGCACTCCAGCCTAGGTGACAGAGGGAGACCTTATCTCAAAAAAGAAAAAAAAAGAAAGTGGAAGAGGGCCCAGCCCTAAGCTGGGTAGGAGTGCCAAGGCTGCTTAGCTGCTGCCATTCCTGCCTGGGAAGACTGGGGTGAGCCTATAGCTAGGGGGCCCCCAACATTGCTCCAGGTTCAGCAGGTTTGAGATGGGAAGCAAGGGCATCTTAAAACTCGTGTGGGTTTGGAGAACAGGTGGAGCCAGGCAGCTTCTGGCTCCAACAGGATGCACAATGGAGCCAGGAGGAGGGCATGGAAGGGCTGGGAGGTCTGTGTCAATGATCATGTTCTGCAAGGTTGGACAGAGAACCCCCGCGCCCTCCTTCTCTTGAGGGTGTATGCATATGGAAGGGACAGACTCCAGCCTCCCTGGAAGGGCTTCAAGTAGCTGGAGGACTGAGTGGCCTTTCCCCCAGCAGAGCACACAGCCCCACGGAATCCAGCTCTCAGCATTCCTCACCTCCTTTGCTACCAAGATACAGTCCCCTCCACTCCCCTCCCCAGTCTCCCAGGTACTACCCTCAGCCCCCTTCAGTCTACTCCCCACAGGAGCCAGAGGGATCCCCTGAAGATATAAAACGTACGATGTTGCTACTTCAAATACCCTCCAAAGCCTTCTCCTCACTTAAAATCCCGGGCATGACATGGTGGCTCAAGCCTGTAATCCCAGCACTTTGGCTGAGGTGGATCACCTGGGGTCGGAAGTTCGAGACCAGCCTGGCCAACATGGTGAAACCCTGTCTCTACTAACAATACAAAAATTAGCCAGGCATGGTGGCCAGCGCCTGTAATTCCAGCTACTCGGGAGGCTGAGGCAGGAGAATTGCTTGAACACAGGAGGCGGACGTTGCAGTGAGCCGAGATCACGTCACTGCACTCCAGCCTGGGTGACAGAGACAAGACTCCGTCTCAAAAAAAAAAAAAAAAAGAATAAAATCCTGGGCCGAGAATGGCTCATACTGGTAATCCTTGCACTTTAGGAGGCTGAGGTGAGAAGGCTGCTTAAGCCCAGGAGTTGGAGACCAGCCTGAGCAACATAGGGAGACCCCATCTCTAGAAAAAAAAACAACTAGCAGAGCGTGGTGGTGTGAACCTGTGGTCCCTGCTATTTGCGGGACTGAGGTGGGAGGAGGCCGGGAAGTCGAGGTTGCAGTGAGGCAGTGAGCTGTGATTGTAGCACTGCACTCTAGCCTGAGCGACAGAGCAAGACCATCTCCAAAAAAAAAAAAAAAAGAACAAAATCCTGAATTCTCCCCTTATAATCCCTCCGTCCTCCTCCTCACTTCATCAGGCCCAAGCCCTCTCCGACCTGGCTATTCCTCTGCCTGGGGCTGTGTCTCATCTCCCTCAGGACTCTAATCAAATGTCACCTAAAAGACATACCCCCTTCCTCCCTAGCTGCAAAAGGGCTTCCCCTTTTTGTTTGTGTCTGTCTCCTTCTGTAAGGGCAGGGAGGGTGTGGTCTGCTGTGTTCCCAGCTGTCGCCCCGGAGCCTTGCAGAACCCTGGCACATAACAGATGCTCCTAAGTGTCTGCTGAATGCACAATGCAACAGCTTTGGCCCAGCCAAAATGGAACTGTGAAGAGAAAGTGAGCCTAAGGTGGTATGGTGGGGATGCAGCAGTGAGGGGAGATGGGTCTTGGGGAAAGTCCAGGCCTACATGAGGGGATGTGCCCCTGTCCTTCCTACCCCCTCCATATCCTGCTCCTTACCAGGCCAGACCCAGGCTTTGACAGGTACAATGCCAGCTACCAGGGGAAGGCTTAGGTCCGACAGCGCAAAGAAGACAAACCAAGCACACAGCTCCGGCACTAAGTCAAGTTCTTTACTTCCCAGAAGTGATGGCTAAGGGAAGGGAGGAGGGTGAGAAGAGGAAGAGAGAAAGAGCCAGAGAGAATGAGGAGGTGAGAAGGGGGGACAGTAAACCACTGTTCTATGAAGTCTCACGAGGCAAGTGCTCAAGGTAAAAAAAGAGTCCTGGAGAATCGTCCACGGCTGCGGGAAGCATCTCGGTTTGCTTCTGCTTTTAAGTCCTCTCGGGGAAGGCTGCCACCGCTGCCACTGCATTAAATAGTTATGTACATCGCAGAGAGTCCCAGGCCATGGGCAGGCGGGGGAGGGGCGTCATTTCACCAGGGGCCGAGTTTTATCATCGTCACCGCACTGGTGGGCTTTGTACTTTTTCACTTCTGCCATGTACTTGGCCCACGCATCACCTTTACTTGTTAATACCTGTGGAAGGGGGATATGGGTTTGGAGGGGGGGGTGCCAGGAACCAGGGTCAGGACTGCCCTGAGACAGCTGACCCATTCCCAGTGTCACCCGGCGGAAGACTCTGGGTTTGAGCTAAAGATTGTAAAGTCAAGTTATCTGGGGACCCTCCTATCCTGCCAGGCACACTCAGCAAAGGCCTGGATACCAGACAGGGAGGGAGAAGGCTGGGCACAAAAGCTGGAAGGAAAAGGCAATGTGGGTGGCCCTCCTGCACCCAGCCGGCTCACCTCATCCTCCGTCTTCTGCTTCTTGGCTACTATTCCCGTCTTGAGGGCTAGTTTGTTCCCGCCTCTGCGTTTGCCCACCTGGGTGAAGGGACAGAAGACTGCAACGGTTACAGGAGCCGGGACCGCCCTTGGCGGCGCTGAGGCCCACTACACCTTCCTAGCCCGGCCTGGTGGCCCGTCCTGACGCCGCGCCCAGCTCCGCCAGCCGGCCGACCTGCGCAGCAATCAGAGAGGAGCACACGCGACTCAGCGCCTGCCCTGGGCCCGCGGTGCCCTCCCAGGGAGCAAGAAGAGTGCCCACCTCAGTGGGGACCAGCTTTGTCCTCACTTTCCATGCCAAAGCCTCACCCTCTCTAGCAGGGACCACAAGAGGTGGCAATAGCTCCCTTTATTGAGCATGTACTGTATGCCAAGCCCTGTGCCAAGTGCTGCGGATGTATCATCTCCTTCCATTTTCACAGCTACCCTAAGATGAAAGTTAGAACCACCCCCTTTTTGACCAGGCGCGGTGGCTCAGGCCTGTAATCCCAGCACTTTTGGAGGTGGAAAAGGGGGGATCACCTGAGGTCAGGAGTTTAAGACCAGCCTGGCCAACATGGTGAAACCCTATCTCTACTAAAAACACAAAAAATTAGCTGGGAGTGGTGGTAGGCGCCTGTAATCCCAGCTACTCGGGAGGCTGAGGCAGAATTGCTTGAACCTGGGAGGAGGAGGTTGCAGTGAGCCAAGGCTCCACCACTGCACTCCAGCCTGGGCAAGAGCGAGACTCTGTCTCAAAAAAAAAAAAAAAAAAAGGAACCACCCCCTTTTCCTAGATGAGGAAAGTCTTTCAGAAGGAGAAGTCATGCTAACAACAAACAATGGAGCTGATTCAGGGTCAGGTGGGTCAAAGCCTCTGGACAGCATCCTTAGACATCAAGCAACATTGCCTTCTCTGTGCCTAGCCTGGCATGGCCTCTTTGAGGGTGCAGCCAAAATAGACCCTCAATGAACAAATGAAACAGATGCAACAACTGCTACACCCATTCATGAAGGGATACTCAGCCTCCACTCGCAGGTTCACGCCAACCCTGGTCCTGACGTTTTTCCTTCCTTACCCTTTCCTCAAAGATTGTCTTCCTCTAGCCTTTCATCCTGTATCCCACCTTCTCCCATTGATTGAGGGCTTCCTGCGCTCCGGGGGCTCCAACAGGCTTCACAGATAACCAGGCATTCAGTAACCTGTGCTGCTGGGACTATTTTCTTTTTGTTTGTTTGTTTTGTTTTGTTTGGAGACAGAGTCTCACTGTCCAGGCTGCAGTGCAGTGGCACGATCTCAACTCACTGCAACCTCCACCTCCCAGGTTCAAGTGATTCTCCTGCCTCAGCCTCCCGAGTAGCTGGGATTACAGGTATGCACCACCATGCCTGGCTAACTTTTGTATTTTTTTTTAGTAGAGTCGGGGGTTTCACCATGTTGGCCAGGCTGGTCTCGAACCCCTGACCTCAGGTGATCTGCCCGCCTCGGCCCCCAAAGTGCTGGGATTACGGGCATGAGCCACAGCGCCCGTCCTGCTGGGACTATTTCACACTGATTTTTTTTTTTTTTTAAGATAGTCTCTTGTTCTGTCATCCAGGCTAGAGTGCAGTGGTGCAATCATGGCTCACTGCAGCCTGAATCTCCTGCGCTCAAGCGATCCTCCTGTCTCAGCCTCCTGGGGAGCTGGAGCTCCAGGCATGTGTGGCACCATGCCCAGCTAATTTTTAAATTTTTTTTGTAGAGATGGGTTTTTGCCATATTGTCCAGGCTGCTCTCCAACTCCTGGGCTTAAGCAATCCACCCACCTCAACCTCCCAAAATGTTGGAATTACAGGTGTGAGCCACTGCACCCAATCCACACTCATTTTTAACAAATGAAGAAACTGAGGCTTGGAGGGGTTACATCACTCGCCCAAAATCACATGCAGCATCCAGAACTAGAGCCCCCAATCTGTTAGTCTCAAGTCAACACTTTTTCCTCCACACTGCAAGGACTTGATCTTAACACTACAGACATGGCAAGCTCAGAGCCAAAAATCAATATACGCCCTATTTACTTAGCCCAGAGTTTCTCAACCTGGCACTAATAACATTTTGAGCTGGATTATTCTTTGTTTGGGGGTGGGAGGGCGCTGCCAAACGCATGGTAAGAAGTTGAGCAGCATCCCTGGCCTCTACCCATAGATGTCACTAGCACCCCCTCCCGCAGTTCTGACAACCAAAAATGTCTCCAGACTTTGCCAAATGTGGGGGTGGAGGGAACTGCCCCAATTGACAACCACCAGTTTAGCCCTTCCTGGAAGACAGGCTCTATGCTAACCACTTTTCCAGGATCACCTCATAAAACCCTCACCACATCAAGAGATGCGATGATGTCTATTTTTGCAACTAGGGAAAATGAGGGTAGGCCAGCCCAGAGGCTCCAGGAAAGCAGCGATCTTGTCTGTAAGCTCACCACTGCATACCAGCATCTAGCACAATGCCTAGCACGAGGTAAAGTGCTCAATAAATGGAGGTTCGTCGAATAAGATACAAGGAAGTCAAGTAATTGTCCTAGGTAAGTAATTGTCCTTACACAGTACCTGGTCTGAGTCTAATGCATATAGCTCAGAGTCCAAACTTAATTTACCCCCTTTCCTCACAATTAGTGGTGGTCCCATGACCCAAGGTCCGGGTACCATTCAAACAGGAATCCCGATATCCACGTTTCCTCACTCTCCACAGTGCTGATTCCAAGGGAATTCCTCAGCTTCCAGTTCCCACGGGCAGGCTCCTGGAGTCCCCACTCCCGCCCCCAGACCCCAAGTTCCTCATCCTCAGTGGGTGACCCGGACGGGCCCCTCATTCAGAAAGGAAAGTGGACCTCGGTCCCGATCCCCCTTCACGGGCCCCTACTCCCGCTGCCAGGACAGGCCGTGGCGCCCGCCCCCACCCCCACGGCTCCTTACGAAGCTAAGTGTGGAGCCCGGACCGCCCTTCCTCTTCGGATCCCCGGGGCCAGCGGCGGCGGCCGACTGGTCGGGTCGCTGCGGACCCGGGGGCGGCTCCTCCTGCCGCTGCCGCTGCTCCTCCTCCATCTTCCGCTTGAACAGCTCCAGGAAGCTGCCGTCGTTGGCGAACAAGTTCACGCCGCCCGATACGGGGCTCGAACCCGCGCCCGACACCTCCTCGTCCCCGCTCTCGGGCGACGTCCCCGGTCCCGACTCAGCCCAACGGCTCCCGCCACCGCCACCGCCCGCGGGGCCCGGCGCCTCCCGGCCCGGAGGCTCCGCCCGTCTCCCTCGGGCAGCCATTTTGTCGCCAGGTGCCGCGCAAAGGACTCCGGGAAGGCCGCTCCGGCCCCGCGTTTGGCGCCCGACTCTCCTCGTCCGGAGCAATGCATGCCGGGAAGAGCGGTCCGGCCCTTTAGTGTCTGCAGCGGGGCGGGGTGAATGAGGGAATCAACCCAAAGGGGCGGGGCTAGGGGGAGGGGCCCCCGTCTCGCGGGTTTTTTTTGTTTGTTTTTTTCTTTTTTTTTGAGATGGAGTTTCGCTCTTGTTGCCCAGGCTGGAGTGCAATGGCGCGATCTCGGCTAACCGCAACCTCCACCTCCCAGGTTCAAGCGATTCTCCTGTCTCAGCCTCCCGAGTAGCTGGGATTACAGACATGCACCACCACGCCCAGCTAATTTTGTATTTTTAGTAGAGACGGGATTTCTCCATGTTGGTCAGGCTGGTCTCGAACTCCCGACCTCAGGTGATCCGCCCGCCTCGGCCTCCCAAAGTGCTGGGAATACAGACATGAGCCACCGCGCCCGGCCTTGTTTTTTAAAAATTAGAGACGGGCGCCTGGCTATATTACCCAGGCTGGTCTCGAACTCCTGGCCTCAAGCGATCCTCCTGCCTTGGCCTCCCCTCCCAAAGTGTTGGGATTACAGGCGTGAGCCATCGGGATAAGTCTTGCTGTTTTTTTTGTTTGGGTTTTTTGGTTTTTTGCTTTGTTTTGTTTTATTTTGGAGACAGAGTCACACTCCGTTTCCGAGGCTGTAGTGCAAAGGCGTGATCACGGCTCACTTCAGCCTCGACCTCTCACGGCTGAGGTGAGCCTCCCACCAAAGCCTCCCGAGTAGCTGGGAAAACAGGCATGCGCCACTATGCCTGGTTTATTTATTTATTTACTTACTTATTTATTTTTGTGGAGACAGGGTTTTGTCATGTTGCCCAAGCTGTTCTCAAACTCCTAGGCTCCAGCAATCCTCTCACCTCAGCCTCCCAAAGTGCTGGGATTCCAGGCATGAGCCACCGAGCCCTGCCTCTCGGGTGCTCAAAATTCAGCGGTACTCGGGCTGGTGTTTCCCAGACTGGGGCTCCCGGGGAATGAGACTGTCGTCTGAGACTGGGGCTGTAGCTTGCTCTCTGGAGTTGGTTTCACTTGGGGCTGGGAACAGATTCGTTTTCCAGGGCTAGAATCCCCGTCTGACACCAATAATAATCTCTGTGAGGGGAAGGACCTCATTTGGGGTTGTGTACTCAGCTGACACCTGGGAACTTGAGTCCCTAACTAGGGAATAGCATGTGTAGCCTGGGCCCCCCAAGTAGAAATAGGGGTATCTTTGGGTTGGGTACTCATCTCTGGATAAAGCTCACATTTTTGGGGGACATAGGGGCTCTGTGGAGCTGAGGTCCCCGTCTGAGAATCAGCTTTTTTTTTTTTTTAATTTTGTTATTGTTATTATTATTTTATTTTATTTTTTGAGACTGAGTCGCTCTGTCGCCCAGGCTGGAGTGCAGTGGTGTCATCTCAGCTCACTGCAGCTTCCGCCTCCCGAGTTCAAGCAATTCTTCTGCCTCGGCCTGGTCTTGAATTCCTGACCTCGTGATCTGCCTGCCTCGGCCTCCCAAAGTGCTGGGATTACAGGCGTGAGCCAACGCGCCCGGCCTATTTTATTTATTTATTTATTTATTTTTAATTAATTAAATTTTTTTTTTGAGACAGAATTTCACTCTTTCACCGAGGCTGGAGTGAAGTGGCGCAATCTCGGCTCGCTGCAACCTCTGCCCTCCGGATTCAAGCGATTCTCCTGCCTCAGCCTCCTGAGTAGCTGGGATTACAGGTGCGTGCCACCACGCCCGGCTAATTTTTGTATTTTCAGTAGAGACGGGATTTCACCATCTTAGCCAGGCTGGTCCTGAACTCTTGACCTCAGGTGATCCACCCGCCTCGGCCTCCCAAAGTGGTAGGATTACAGGCGTGAGCCACCGCGCCCGGCCAGAGAATCAGATTAGTTTATGAGCTGTAGTATTCAGATGAAGTTGGGGTTATTTCTAGGCTCTAATCTCCCTCTAAAGTTAAGAGTGTCATGGGCTGGGGTCTCCATCAAGGGCCTGGAACCCAGCTTGTGTTCCTGCTCCAGGACAGAGGTTCAAACATGAAATATGGTATACTGGAGTCTTCTCTTGAAATACAAGGCGGCTTTTAGGAATTAGGGTCCCTTCTACCAAACGGAGCGCAATTACAGGCATGGTGCCTGCTAGGCATGGGAAATCAGGGCGTCCAGGACAAAACTCTGGACTCGCCCACTCTAACCCACTGTCAGCCCGGGGACCTATAGCCAGCCAACTGAGTCAATTTGTCTATGATTGGTTTGCGGCAAGAGCCAAGTGGCTCACAGCCTATTGAATAATAGAGGAGGCGGACCTGAGGCGAGGTTGGGACCTAACGTGAATAATAGAGGGAAAATGATGGACATAAAGTTGAGCCTATGGAGGCCAAGGCGGACCGGGAATCTAACTTCACCGAAAGGGCATGGACTGGGTGTTTGGCTGGTTGCTAAGGAGAGGTTGGCGCTACCGGAGCATGAGAGTGATTGGTGGACGTAAGAAAAGATGTAGCCAATGAAAGGAGAGCTGCGAGACTTAGGGCCCAATCAGTGAAGGGGAGTAGCCTGGACCGTACCGATGTGTTCATTAGGTAGGGGGAGCCCTTGGAAAATTATAGACCAGAGGTTGACAAGGTGAACCCTGGAAGCAAAGAATAGTGAAAATGTAATTTATATTTCTCCTAAAATGGAAGTAATGAGGAAATTAACTTATGCTTCTAGCCTCGATAGGAATGTGATAGAGAATTTCCCCTGTAGGTGCTTCGTATGGTGCGCTCCGTTGGATCACGTGAGCCAGTTCCAAGATGGCGGCAGGGGTGGCCGGGTGGGGGGTTGAGGCAGAGGAGTTCGAAGATGCGCCTGATGTGGAGCCGCTGGAGCCTACGCTTAGCAACATCATCGAGCAGCGCAGCCTGAAGTGGATCTTCGTCGGGGGCAAGGGTGGAGTGGGCAAGACCACCTGCAGGTAAGGAGGCTGCGGCGGGGGCCAGGAGGCGTGTAGGATATACTACTGGGCGAAGGGGAGGCCAAGGACCGGCTTTTCCACCACGACCGGGGCAAGGGGGCTGGCGGGGGTCTTTGGGTTTCACTCTCTGGAAGTTACCTGGAGCACATGAGAAAGACCTCTTCAATGCAGCCCTAGCACCCTCTGAATTGGACCATCCATGTTGGGGCTCAAGTGCAGCGCCCGGGGGACGGGGAAACACTTAGATGTCCCCATCAGCTGGACCGTACCTGAGTGAATCCAGAGTTGTGGGTAGGGGCGGCACCAGAACAAGCAATCCTAGTTTGGTAAACCTTGGTGTTTTATGTCCAAGGCGAGAGTGAGGGTGGAAAGCGAGGGAGAGGGCACATGATCAGACTGTCCCAGGCAGCTACAGGCAGGAGGTGTCCATGCGGCAGATTATCCTGGACAAGTGGACCGAACCATCCTGTGCTTACCAGGGAGTTCAAGGGATCCCTTAGCTTATTAAAGAAGGGAGCACGGAGTCAAGCTATGCTGGCTGGACAGCTGGGCCATGCCACTGTGTGCCCAGCAAAGAAGCAGCAGGCACTAGGCCAGACATACTCAGTCATTTGAACCTTATCTCTCTAGTCCACATAGAAGGGTCAGTAGATAAATCAGAGAGGGTTCCTTTGTAGGGATTGAGGCCCAATCCCACCGTAACCCATACTCTCCTCTCAAGGCCCCTGCTGATCCGGGTCACCTGCTCCAGGGAAACTACCACTACCCTTGCAGACCCAGGGAACAGAGCCCAACCCCTCATCCCCTGTCTTTTTACTTTTCCTTTACCCAGCTGCAGTCTGGCAGTCCAGCTCTCCAAGGGGCGTGAGAGTGTGCTGATCATCTCCACAGACCCAGCTCACAACATCTCAGATGCTTTTGACCAGAAGTTCTCAAAGGTGCCTACTAAGGTCAAAGGCTATGACAACCTCTTTGCTATGGTGAGTGGAGCAGGGCTTAGCCCCCACTTCTGGGAAAGGCCTCTTCCAGCCTTTCCTGTGTGCACACACCAGCAGCCACCATGTCCTATCCACTCTTTATCCTGTGTCTCTCCTATTTCACCCCTTCCTCAACATACTCACAAGAGAACCAATGAGGAATTGCAGAGCGGGAAGCACACCAGAGTGCCTAAAGCTTATTGAGCCAGGGTAGGGGAAGAAGAAGTTGGAGAGACCAATCAGAGCCACCAAGTGTGGTACCTTATGGGCCACGGTAAGAAGTTTGGCATTGACTCCAGGTTCAATGGGAAGCTGTTTGTTTTAAGCAGGGCAGTGTCGTGGCCAAATTCATGTTTGAAAAGTACCCTCTGATGGCCAGGTGGAGATTTAATTGTCAGTCAGTGTAGAAGCAGGGAAACTAACAAGGAGATTGGGGATGTAACCAGTTGAGAGATGACAACATCCTGGACTCTGGTGGAGGCAGAAGGCTGGGGGAGAAATAGTCAGATTTGAGATTTTTTTCTTTTTTTTTAAACACTCAGGAATCCTGTGTCTCCCAGGCTGGAGTGCAGTGACCCGATCTAGGCTCACTGCAACCTCCACCTCCCAGGTTCAAGCAATTCTCATGCCTCAACCTATTGAGTAGCTGGCATTACAGGCATGCCCCACCACTGCCTGTTAATTTTGTATTTTTAGTAGAGACAGATTTTCACCATGTTGGCCAGGCTGGGCTTGAAGTCCTGACCTCAAATGATCTGACCGCCTCGGCCTCCCACAGTGCTGAGATTACAGGCATGAGCCACCACATCGCACTAGGGATGTATTTTGGAAGTAAGCCAGTGAGATTACTTGGTTGTAATGGGTGAGAGAAAGAAATGAATTGATTACATGTCTTTCTTGTCTCTCTAAGCAGCTAGGATGGGGAAAACTAGGAAAGGAGTAGGTGTAGAATGGACAAATCAAGAATTTCATTTTCTCCGCAGTGAATCTGAGGTGCCCACTGGAAATCCAAGTGGAAACATCATGACAATAGCTTGTTTATGTGAGTCTGGAGCCCAGAGGAGGTTGGCATTCATTTGGAAGTCACTGTCCCAAGGTTGGCATTTAAAGCTGTGTGAGGGCTGGGCATCGTGGCTCACGCCTGTAATCCTAGCACTTTGAGAAGCCAAGGTGGGCGGATCACTTGAGGTTAGGAGTTCGAGACCAGCCTGGCCAATATGGTGAAACCCTGTCTCTACTAAAAATATAAAACAAGGCCAGGCGCGGTGGCTCAAGCCTGTAATCCCAGCACTTTGGGAGGCCGAGACGGGTGGATCACGAGGTCAGGAGATCGAGACCATCCTGGCAAACACCCTGAAACCCCGTCTCTACTAAAAAATACAAAAAACTAGCCGGGCGAGGTGGCGGGCGCCTGTAGTCCCAGCTACTCGGGAGGCTGAGGCAGGAGAATGGCGTAAACCTGGGAGGCGGAGCTTGCAGTGAGCTGAGATTCGGCCACTGCACTCCAGCCCGGGCTACAGAGCGAGACTCTGTCTCAAAAAAATAAAAAAATAAAAAAATAAAACAGCTGGGCACGATGGCAGGTGCCTGTAATACCAACTACTCATGAGGCTAAGGCAGGAAAATCACTTGAACCCAGGAGACAGAGATTCTCCTGCGTCAGCCTCCAGAGTAACTGGGATTATAGGTGCCTACCACCATGCCCAGCTAATTTTTGTATTTCTGTATTTTTAGTAGAGACGAGGTTTTACCACGTCTCAAAAAAAAAAAAAATGCTGGGCACGGTGGCTCACTCCTGTCATCCCAGCACTTTGGGAGTCCCAGGCGGGTGGATCACAAGGTCAGGATATCCAGACCATCCTGGCTAACACGGTGAAACCCCATCTTTACTAAAAATACAAAAAAAATTGCCTGGGCATGGTGGCAGGCATCTATAGTCCCAGCTGCTCCGGAGGCTGAGTCAGGAGAATGACATGAACCTGGGAGGCGGAGCTTGCAGAGAGCCGAAATCGCGCCACTGTACTCCAGCCTGGGTGACAGAGGGAGAATCTGTCTCAAAAAACAAAATAAAGGCCGGACGCGGTGGCTCATGCCTGTAATCCCAGCACTTTGGGAGGCCGAGACAGGTGGATCACGAGGTCAGGAGATCGAGACCATCTTGGCTAACGCAGTGAAACCCCATCTCTAGTGAAAATACAAAAAAATAGCCGGGTGCGGTGGCGGGCACCTGTAGTCCCAGCTACTCAGGAGGCTGAGGCAGGAGAATGGCGTGAACCTTGGAGGCAGAGCTTGCAGTGAGCCAAGATCGCACCACTGCACTCCAGTCTGGGCAGCAGAGCAAGACTCAGTCTCACAAAAAAAGAAAAAAAAGTACAAAAATTAGCCAGGTGTTAGCCGGGCACAGTGGCAGGCGCCTGTAATCCCAGCTACTTGGGAGGCTGAGGCAGAAGAATCGCTTGAACTCGGAGGGGCAGAGGTTGCAATGAGCCGAGATCGTGCCACTGCATTCCAGCCTGGGCGACAGTGAGATTCCATCTCAAAAATAAATAAATAAATAAACTAGCCAGGCATGGTGGCAGGCACCTGTAGTCCCAGCTACTCGGGAGGCTGAGGCAGGAGAATGGCGTGAACCCGGGACACAGAGCTTGCAGTGAGCTGAGATGGCACCACTGCATTACAGCCTGAACGACAGAGCAAGACTCCATCTCAAAAAAAATAAAGAAATAAAAAATAAAATAAAGAGATGCTGCAGAGTGAGGATGCTGGTAGAGGACAGTCCTCAGGTGGGATGAGCTCCATCCAGTATACAGACCCAGGACTTGGGTGCTGCCAGGGTCAAGGACTGGGAGGGAAACAGGAGGAATTGGGGCACTTCCTCAGCGGAGATGAGGGTGTTGGCAGCCAATGGCTTCTCTTTCTCACCAAGGAACGGGCAAGGGCCTCAGCAGTGAATGGGATAGAAGTTTGAGGAGGGAGAAAATGCCACATAAACGCTTCTTAAGGTAGCAGAGGGAACCAGAATTGTCTGGATCACCAAGTGTCCATTGGAGATTTGTGTTCAGAAGAGAGGAGCAAGGGCCGGGCGCGGTGGCTCACGCCTGTAATCCCAGCACTTTGGGAGGCTGAGGAGGGTGGATCACGAGGTCAGGAGTTAAAAGACCAGCCTGGCCAAGGTGGTGAAACTCCGTCTATACTAAAAATACAAAAATTAGCTAGGCCTGGTGTCAGACGCTTATAATCCCAGAAACTTGGGAGGCTGAGGCAAAGAATTGCTTGAACCCGGGAGGCAGAGGTTGCAGTGAGTCGAGATTGCACCACTGCACTCCAGCCTGGGCAACAGAGTGAGATTCCATTTCCAAAAAAAGAAAAACAAAAGGGTAGGGAGCAAGATGGAAATACTCTTCAGGAGTGTTCAGACCCTCAAGTGCAGTGATACTAAAGAGCTAGAAAGCCACACTTATAATTTCAGTGCTTGCAGAGACTGAGACAGGAGGATCACTTGAGGGAGGCCAGGAGTTAAACAAAATTAGCTGGGCATGGTGGTGTGTGCCTATAGTCCCAGTAAGTCAGTAGGTTGAGGCAGGAGGATCGTTTGAGCCTAGGAGTTTGAGGCTGCAATGAGCTATGTGTGAGATGCTATCTCTTTTTTTTTTTTTTTTTGAGACTGAGTTTCACTCTGTCACCCACGCTGGAGTGCAGTGGTGTGATCTCAGCTCACTGCAACCCCCACCTCCTGAGTTTAAGCGATTCTCCTGCCTCAGCCTCCCAAGTAGCTGTGATTACAGGTGCCCGCCACCACATCCAGCTAATTTTTTTATTGTTGTTGTTTTGTTTTTTTTGGGGGGGGGTTTTTTTTTTTTGCTTTGTTTTTTGTTTTTTGAGACAGTCTTACTCTGTTGCCCAGGCTGCAGTGCAGTGGCGCAATCTCGGTTCACTGCAACCTCTCCCTCCCGATTTCAAGTGATTCTCCTGCCTCAGCCTCCTAAGTAGCTGGGACTACAGGCGCCCGCCACCACGCCCGGCTAATTTTTTGTATTTTTAGTAGAGACAGGGTTTCACCATGTTGGCCAAGCTGGTCTTGAACTCCCAACCTCAGGTGATCTGTCCGTCTCCACCTCCCAAAGGACTGGAATTACAGGCGTGAGCTACCGTGCCTGGCTGGATTCTGCATACATGTTGACGACTTCTGTGCCAGGCACTGTTCATGTTTCACTGTGTCAGCCAGGATGGTCTCGATCTCCTGACCTCGTGATCCGCCCACCTCGGCCTCCCAAAGTGTTGGGATTACAGGCGTGAACCACCGCACCTGGCCTGTATTTCTTTTTAGTAGAGATGGGGTTTCACGATGTTGGCCGTGCTGTTTTCAATTTCCTGACCTCAAATGATCTGCCCAGCTTGGCCTCCTAATATGCTGGGATTACACATGTGAGCTACCACGCCCAGCCAAGACGCTATCTCTAAAAGAAAGAAAAAAAAAACGCTGCAAGTAACCAGAGTAGGGGGATTTTGCCAACAGCAGGGGGAAAGGGAGTGTTTGCAGAGGGAACCTATGGAAGCTGGGCTGGATAAGGGTGCCAGCCAAGAGGAACACTGACAATTTACAGGGGCCAGGTGAGGGGATAAAGTGGCCCAAAGAGGCTTAGAATACGTGAGGCATAAGAGGAGGTTGCGGTCAGAGAGTGGTACTAGGGTGTAGTGATGAGTGGGCAAGCTCCCCAAGAGGGAATGACCCCTAAGGCCAGCGAGTTGGGTCCTTCCCCATGGGACCCATGAAGTCACCAAGAAGAGGTGACAAAGGAGGAGGATGAAGAGGGAGGCATTGGCCGGCCATGGTGGCCCCACCTGTAATCCCAGCACTTTAGGAGGCTGAGGTGGGCGGATCACCTGAGGCTGGGTGTTCAAGACCAGCCTTACCAACATGGAGAAACCCCGTCTCTACTAAAAATACAAAATTAGCTGGGGTGGTGGCGCATGCCTGTAATCCCAGCTACTTTGGAGGCTGAGGCAGGAGAATCGCTTGAACCCAGAAGGCGGAGGTCGCCGTGAGCTGAGATTTTACCATTGTCCAGCCTGGACAACAAGAGTGAAACTCCATCTCAAAAAATATATATATATACAAAAAATTAGCCCGGCATGGTGGGGCATGCCTGTAGTCTGAGCTACTTGGGAGGCTGAGGCAGGAGAATCACTTGAATCCACAAGGCGGAGGTTGCGGTGAGCCAAGATCATGCCACTACACTCCAGCCTAGGCAACCAGAGCAAAACTCCATCTCAGAAAAAAAAAAAAAGAGGGAGGCATTGAGTCTGAGACTGGCCAGAGACCCCAGCCGTGGTTATCCCTTTATAGATTCTACATACATGTTTGTGTTTTGTTTTGTTGTTTGTTTTTTGACACAGAGTCTCACTCTGTCACCCAGGCTGGAGTGCAATGGTGTGACCTCGGCCCACTGTAACCTCCGTCTGCCGGGTTCAAGCGATTCCCTTGCCTCAATCTCCAGAGTAGCTAAGATTATAGGCGTCCGCCACTATGCCTGGCTAATTTTTGTATTTTTAGTAGAGACAGGGTTTCACCATGTTGACCAAGCTGGTCTCCAACTCCCGACCTCAGGTGATCTGTCCGTCTCCACCTCCCAAAGGACTGGAATTACAGGCGTGAGCTACTGTGCCTGGCCGGATTCTGCATACATATTGACGACCTCTGTGCCAGGCACTGTTCATGCTAAGTGCTGAGGACACAGCAGTGAGCTAGATGGTAAAACCCTTGCCCTTGAGGGGATGCCCCTCCATCTGCTCTGGAGACAGATGATAAACATGATAAGGGAATCATGAGGGATGTGAGGAAGGGCTAATTTTTCTTTTTTCAGATGTGTCTTGTTATATTGCCCAGGCTGATGTCCAACTCCTGGGTTCAAGCGATCCTCCCATCTCATTATCCTGAGTGCCTGGGACTATAGGCGTGAGCTATCCTGCCCAGCTCCTAAGGACTAAACCTTAAGGAGAAAGGAAGGCAGGGCAGGGGATGTCAGTGGATCTGTGCTGTTATTTAGGGTGGTCAAGGAATCTCTCAGTGGAGGGATGGATGATCTGGAAGAGGTCATGGCCCATTCACGGGAGTATCTGGGGTCGCAAGTGGCCGGTTACAAGTGGGGAGTAGCAATGTAAATGGCCCGCAGTGGGTTTTGGCTTCCCTTCGAGGGCCCTGGCCACAGCTTGCAATTTTCCCGTTGTTTTTCACCCTTTATGCAACCATACAAAACCCTAAGTGCTACCTCAGGGTCCCCCCAGCTGTGACCTAATGAAACGCCTGTGGTCAGAGCCCGCCACAGGCTCCCTCTGGCCCTGTGCCCAGGTAAGAAGGCTTCCCCTGGCCCTGTGCCCAGGTAGGAAGGCTCCCCCAGCAGTAGCAGCAACCTCTGTCTCATCCCTTTGGCCCCCAGGAGATTGACCCCAGCCTGGGCGTGGCGGAGCTGCCTGACGAGTTCTTCGAGGAAGACAACATGCTGAGCATGGGCAAGAAGATGATGCAGGAGGCCATGAGCGCATTTCCCGGCATCGATGAGGCCATGAGCTATGCCGAGGTCATGAGGTCAGGCCCAGCCAGCAGGGGTGGGGGCTGCCTGGGGAAGGGGAAGAGTGGACACAGAGGGCCTGACCCCTGTCTCCCCTCAGGCTGGTGAAGGGCATGAACTTCTCGGTGGTGGTGTTTGACACGGCACCCACGGGCCACACGCTGAGGCTGCTCAACTTCCCCACCATCGTGGAGCGGGGCCTGGGCCGACTTATGCAGATCAAGAACCAGATCAGCCCTTTCATCTCACAGGCAGGCGGCGGGGGCCCCCACCTGCACCATCCAGGCAGCCGGGAGTGGGAGTAGGCCCAGGCCCCTAGACCCTCAGACACCTACTAACAATTCCCTTTCCTTCCCACCCCTTCTCTCTCTGGAATTCTCCCTGGAGGGCATGGGAGGGAGCTGTCTTTCCTCCCCCGCAGGGGGAGGACTCAGTGTCCCTGCCCCTGCCCACTAAATACCCTAGACAGAGCCAGAAAGCACATTTCAGAACCAGGCAACCTGCCTTCAAACCCTCTGCACTCACCGTGTGACCCAACTGCTGTGTGACCTCAAGCAAATCACTTCACCTCTCTGGGCCTCAACTTCCTTGTCTTGCAAATGGAGATCATGAGAGTGCCCCATGGGTTGTTATTATTATTATTATTATTACTTTTTTTTTTTTTTTTGAGACAGAGTCTTGCTCTGTCACCCAGGCTGGAGTGCAGTGGTGCAATCTCGGCTCATTGCAACCTCCACCTCCTGGGTTCAAGTGATTCTCGTGCCACAGCCTCCCAAGTAGCTGGGGGTACTTAGCAGACATGTACTTAGCAGATGTGTACCACCATGCCCAGCTAATTTTTGTATTTTTTGTAGAGACAGGGTTTTGCCATGTTGCCCGAGCTGGTCTTGAACTCCTAGCCTCAAGCAGTACACCCACCTCGACCTCCCAAAGTGCTGGGATTACAGGCATGAGCCACTGTGCCCAACCCCCGTGGCTTATTATTACGATGACAACCCCAAAGCCCCCACAGTGCTTCACACCACCAGCACCAGCCACCATGGTATATGTGCATGTGTGTACCCTGTGAGGACCTGTGCCTCAGGTGGTAACACTGGGCACTTACTGCGTGCCAGACACTGTTCTGAACACATTATATGCATCAGCTCATCTGGTACAACAGGTCTGGGAGGTAAAGTTTAGAGATGGGGAAACTGAGGCTCCAGAAGGTCAAGCCCCTTAGCCATAGTTCCCTAGAAATGGCAAGGCTGAGGCCGGTGGCATTGGCTCACGCCTGTAATCCTAACACTTCGCAAGGCCAAGGCGGGTGGATCGCCTGAGGTCAGGAGTTCAAGACCAGCCTGGCCAAAAATGGTGAAACCCCACCTGTACTAAAAATACAAAAATTAGCCGGGCATGGTGGCCCGTGCCTGTAATCCCAGCTACTTGGGAGGCTGAGGCAGGAGAATCGCTTGAACCCGGGAGGCGGAGGTTGCAGAGAGCCAAGATCACGCCACTGCACTCCAGCCTGGGCAACAGAGCGAGACTCCATTCCAAGAAAAGAAGAAAGAAATGGCAAAGCTGGTATTTGACCAACCCCAGGAATCTGCTCACGGGCCTGAGCCTTTAACCGCTGGGAGGTATCAGGAGTCATCCCTCTGGTGTTTAGTGAACCCCCAACCCAGGAGGTTTAATGAGCCCCAGGTAAGCTATGAGTCCTCCCACATCCCCCCTGCAGATGTGCAACATGCTGGGCCTGGGGGACATGAACGCAGACCAGCTGGCCTCCAAGCTAGAGGAGACTCTGCCCGTCATCCGCTCAGTCAGCGAGCAGTTCAAGGACCCTGTAAGTGGTGGTCTGGCTGGCAGTGAGAGGCCTGGGGGCTGAGGACCGTGGCAGAACCCGCCCCTCACTATCCTCTCTTGTGCCCTGTAGGAGCAGACAACTTTCATCTGCGTATGCATTGCCGAGTTCCTGTCCCTGTATGAGACAGAGAGGCTGATCCAGGAGCTGGCCAAGTGCAAGATCGACACGCACAATATCATTGTCAACCAGCTCGTCTTCCCTGACCCCGAGAAGCCCTGCAAGATGTGTGAGGCCCGCCACAAGATCCAGGCCAAGTATCTGGACCAGGTGTGCCCACCCACCCAGCACTGGCTCAGCAGAGGCACTTCTGCCCCTTTATTCTCTGACCTTTTGCTCCACCTTCTGGCCCTCTGGCCTAGCCTCCTGCCCTTTGCCCCCACATTTCAGATCCTTCACCCTTATTCTGGCCATAGAGGACTGTGGCTGGCCTGGCCTAGATCCCTGTGACCCTGGAGAGCAGGTGGTCTAGCCCAGTGATCTCTGGCTATACTAACCCAACTCCCACTTATGACACCTTAAGCTCCTGCCCTATATTCTCTCCCTGACCCTGGAAGCTTCCTAGCTTAACCCCTTCTATTGATCCACACTGTCTCTGCCTTCCTGCCCCCTGACCACTGCCTTCTACCCTCTGCCCTGGCTGCAGATGGAGGACCTGTATGAAGACTTCCACATCGTGAAGCTGCCGCTGTTACCCCATGAGGTGCGGGGGGCAGACAAGGTCAACACCTTCTCAGCCCTCCTCCTGGAGCCCTATAAGCCCCCCAGTGCCCAGTAGCACAGCTGCCAGCCCCAACCGCTGCCATTTCACACTCACCCTCTACCCTCCCCACCCCCTCGGGGCAGAGTTTGCACAAAGTCCCCCCTATAATACAGGGGGAGCCACTTGGGCAGGAGGCAGGGAGGGGTCCATTCCCCCTGGTGGGGCTGGTGGGGAGCTGTAGTTGCCTCCTACCTCTCCCACCTCTTGCTCTTCAATAAAATGATCTTAAACTGCTATATTTGTTGACATTGGGAGGTGAAGGCAAGCACCTTTATGTACAGTTGCACAGATTGTGCGCTGCAAAGAAGTGTCACATCTACAGGGGCCCATTCACAACAGAGACCTAATAGAGATGCATGTTCATTGTGGCAACTTTGGAAGGAGGGTGTCTTGGGTGAGAGATACCTTTGTCTCATTCTGTATGGGTTAAGGTATCCCTAGGTGTCCCTGCTGGGGCTGTGAAGCCTGGAATGGAACGCAGAGGCATTTGCCCACTTCCTTGGAGGCTCAGAGTGTGGGAACTGGGAGGCCCCTTGGCCAGCCCCAGGCTGGTGGGGAGCGGATTAGGCCGGCAGTGGGCCCAGCGCTGCCTGCTGTTTGGTTTGGGAATTAGTGGGCGCCCTGGGGAGAGGCCAGGCCTGCCAGACTGGGGATTAACAGTCTCCACCCCCCAATTCCTGCCCCCATGGGATGGCATCAGCCCCTCCCAGCAAAGGGCTGCAGCAAGGGGGCTGGTTACTGGGCAGGGTGACAGAGGACTTGGGCTGGAGGGGCTCCTGAAGTCTCATCCTGACTCCAGAGCGGTCTCAGGCTGTGGGCACACAAGCCTGGAAGGCACCTAGTGGACCCCCGTATCCCCTGCCCTTCACTTCTCCCTCTGCCGCTGCCTGCACTGCTATTGTCCCCACTTGGGAGACTCAGAATGGGGCATGACCTTGAGAGTTTGCAAGTTCCAAGCCAGAGCTGGCAAGGGGGGACAGAAAGGGGGTTCCTGAGGACACACACGAGTCAAAGTGGTGTTCAGGCCGGGCACAGTGCCTTACACCTGTAATCCCAGCACTTTGGGAGGCTGAAGTGGGTGCATCACTTGACGCCAGAAGTTCAACACCAGCCTGGCCAACATGGCGAAACCTCATCTCTACTTAAAATACAAAAATTAGTCGGGCATGATGTTGGGGTGCCTGTAGTCCCAGCTGCTCTGGAGGCTGAGGTGGGAGAATCGCTTGAACCCCGGAGGCAGAGGTTGCAGTGAGCCAAGACAGAGTAAGATACTGTCTCAAAAAAAAAAAAAAAAGAAAGTGGTGTTCAGGTCTGGGCGTGATGGCTCACGCGTGTAATCCCAGCACTTTGGGAGGCCGAGGCAGGCGGATCACGAGGTCAGGAGTTGGAGGCCAGCCTCCAACTACTTTGTACTAAAAACACAAAAATTAGCCAGGCTTGGTGGTGTCCGCCTATAATCCCTGCTACTTGGGAGGCTGAGGCAAGAGAATCACTTGAACCTGGGAGGCGGAAGTTGCACTGAGCCAAGATTGCGCCATTGCACTCTGGCCTGGGCAACAGAGTGAGACTCTGTCTCAAAAAAAAAGTGTTCAGACCGTGCACACCCAGAGCCTGGGTGTGCCAGGGTGTGTGTATAAGGGGAACCCCACCAGGAGCCTAGACTTGTCACTCCAACTCCCTGGGGTGTGCACAAACAGGTGTGGGCCTGTTGGGATGGCATGTGTAAACAAACACGATGGTACAGCCGGTTCCGCGCCAAACTTCCAGGTTCCAAATCCCAGCTGTGCTACGAACAAGATGAGATTGTGACATCGGAGCCTCAGTTTCCCTACTTGGATAGTAAGCTGACCAACTTAGCATGCCTGTAAGGATTCCATGAGATGAAACGCACAAGGCATTTATACCAGCACCAGACAGGAAATCCCAAGAAATGTTTGTTATTTTTCGTTGTCACAATTAGTAAGCATATCAACTAGCCCAGGAAGCCTGCCCCCAGCCCCTGCGGGAATTCAGCAGTCGGAAGTGTGTGGGGATGCGGGTGAGCTGGGGGAGGGAGGATGAAAAGGAGGAGCCGGCTTCAGTGAGTGCAAGGACACTTCCTAGGGAGTGGGGGCTGCTGGTCGAGAACTGAGCTCGTCAGCACCGAGCCTGCCACCGCCTTGCCAGGTTCCGCAGCTGACGACACCGCCCCAGCTGCCCCCTCGCCCCCATTTATGGGCTGTCCGGCAGCTGGACAGCGAAGGCATGGGTCACAGGGTGGCCAGCCCAGGCGGGTTCCTAATTACCCCGGGCAGGGTGAACATCTGCCAGTCTGGGAACACGGTGTCCCAGCCTGCCAGGCTTGGAACCTCGGGCGGGGCTATGCAGAATGCACGAGGGGCTCCTGAGCACTCTAGGATGCCCGTCCCAGGGTTTTACCCCCAAGCGTCTGCCCCTCCCACACCAATCTGTGTGTTAATGTCCTCCAAGCTGGACAATGGAGGGGGAGTGGGTACTCTCTGTAACAGCCTGGGAGTGTCCCCTTTACAGGTGTGTCTGTGAAGAATGAACATCTGCCCAGAATCCATGCCAAATGCAGGACAAAGTTTTGTGTCCCTAAGCTTGTGTGTCCGTGGCAACGCTGAGAGTATCTGAGACCTGTGTGTGTGGGTATGGGCATGCCGCCGGGAGGGAGCGTTGGAAAGGGGGTTGCCTTCACATATTGGTGTGCAAATGGTGGTGAGTTTCAACAGCGGTGATAGCTAGGGTACCCTTGAGACAGGGGTGGCTGTTGTGTGTGTCTTTGCAAGATTGGTGAACCTCAGGCCCCTCTCTGAGCCTGGGGTTGTGTGCCACCACACTGAGGAAAGGGTTTTTCATTTGGTGTGTGATCATGAGTGTATCTTTGCACAGAGGAGATCAGGAATAAAACCTCCTTGCAGTGGTGTATGACTGTGTGTGTGAAGGCATTCTGAGGTCTGGGTGGGGTCTGTGCTTGGCTGGTTGTGTGAGTGTCTTTGTTACACGGTATGATCATGAGGGAATCCAGACCGTTGGTAGCACTGTGTGTGTGAGAGGGGAGAGCCTAGTATGTCAGGGTCCACCTGCCTTATATATGCATGATGGGGGCAGGGGGGTTGAGGTAGGTGTACCTTGTGTGACTCTGGAAGGTTCTGTGACAGTGTGTACTGCCCCTCTGAGTCACCATAGTTATGTGAGACTGTCTTTTCATTTTTTCAATAGAGATGGGGATCTCACTATGTTGCCCAGGCTGGTCTTGAACTCGTGGCTCAAGTGATCCTCCCACCTAAGCCTCCCAAAGTGCTAAAATTACAAGCGTGAGCCATTGTGCCTGGCTGAGGTTGTCTTAAGAGCAGCTGGATTTGTGTCTGGAATTATGATGTGTGTTTCTGCGTGCATCTCTGTGACACTGTGATTACAGGTGACTGTGGAGTGACCCAGCCTCACTGAGCAGTGTGTGTGTGTCCACCATCCCTGCTTCCTCCCCCAGCCTCTGGGTTCCAGATCCTTACGACCTGCCACTGAGTGACTGGGAGGGGAATAGGGAGGGGCAAAGGAGGACAAGGCGGATTTCTCCCCCAGTGCCAGGTAACAAACTTGTGGGACTCCAAACAAAGTTCTGAAGCTGCAGCCCAGCCGAGGGAGGAGAACCAGGAAAGGGGGGCACACCCACTCCCCAGCCCCACCCAACGCCAAAGCCACCCGCCCATTCCATCCCTGTCCCTGTGGGTCCCTGCACCGGCCACCTTCAACACAGGTGAGATGAGCCCAGGCTTGGGGAAATAGGGGGCCCTGAGGGAATAGGGAACCTGCGGGCAGGAATGCATCCGGAGTCCTCCCGGGGTGGGGAGTGGAGGGCTTGGAAGGCTGGAGGGGAATGGAGAGAGGAAAGGTCAAGGAGGATCCGGGAGGAAAAGGGAGTAGGGGGAGCCAGGGCCATTAAGCGGAAGGTGGACAGGCTGGGGCAGGGGGGCTAGGGGACCCGGAGGCTTAGGGACAGGGCTTCAGAGGGAGTGCAGGGAGTGGAATGGGTCAAGACTTTGAGCTGGGGAAGTGGAAAAGGGGGAGACAGAAATAGGGGCTGAGGGAGAGAATTTGGGGGAGGTGGAGCCTTGAGAACCTAGAAACTCAGGCGCTGGGGACTCGCGGAGTGGGGGATGCTACAGGTGGCCTCTAAGTGAAAGGGATCGGGGAAAGGGTGACTCAGGAGCTGACTGCAGGGACTCAAGGGTCTTGGTGGTGGGGGACGGCAGGTACCAGCGCCTGGGGCCAGGAGTCTAGGGAAGGGGACAGCCTGAGACACACACTCCCTGCCACTCAGGGAGTGGCACTGGGGGCTGGACTAGACTGAGTAAAGCTGGGAGGAGAAGGCAACTCAGGCAAGGGTCAGGACTGAAGGGGTGGCCGGCCGGAACATGGGTGGAATCCCTGTGCTCAGTTATCCCCGCACCTCTTCACCCCCAGCCGCAGCCCCCACCCGGGCCACCCCCTCTCCCTTGGCCACACCTGCCGGGTGCCACGATGACCGTCACCTACACAGCCCGAGTGGCGAATGCCCGCTTCGGTGGCTTCTCCCAGCTGCTGCTGCTGTGGCGTGGGAGCATCTACAAACTCCTGTGGCGAGAGCTGCTCTGCTTCCTCGGGTTCTACATGGCGCTGAGTGCTGCCTACCGGTGAGGCTGCCCCAGGGTGCTCATGTGCTAGGGGAGGGGGGCAGCTATTTTATATATATAATATAGATATATACACACATATACACACACACATATATATACACATATATAATTATACATATATAGGTATATATCTATATTGGTTTTTTTTGTTTTTTTTTTGAGACGGAGTCTCACTCTGTCACCCAGGCTGGAGTGCAGTGGCGCGATCTCGGCTCACTGCAAGCTCCGCCTCCCAGGTTCACGCCATTCTCCTGCCTCAGCCTCCTGAGTAGCTGGGACTACAGGCGCCCGCCACCACGCCCGGCTAATTTTTTGTATTTTTAGTAGAGACGGGGTTTCACCGTGGTCTCGATCTCCTGACCTTGTGATCCGCCCACCTCCGGCCTCCCAAAGTGCTGGGATTACAGGCGTGAGCCACCGCGCCTGGCTGGTATATATCTATATGTATAATATATACTATATATAATATACAATATAATATAATATATAATTTTTATTATTATATATATACATATAAATTTTTTTAAATTGAGATGGAGTCTCGCTCTGTCACCCAGGCTGGAGTGCAGTGGCATAATCTCATCTCACTGCCACCTCCACCTCCCAGGTTCAAGCGATTCTCCTGCCTCAGCCTCCCCAGTAGCTAGGATTACGGGTGCCAGCCACCACGCCTGACTAATTTTTTTGTACTTTTGGTAGAGACGGGGTTTCACCATGTTGGCCAGGCTGGTCTCAAACTTCTGACCTCAAGTGATCCTCCTGCCTCGGCCTCCCAAAGTGCTGGAATTACAGGCGTGACCCACAGCACCCAGCCGGGGGCAGCTATTATAAAAGAAGCCAGGGTGAGGGGCACAGCAAGAGAGATCTGAAGCTGGGGATGGAGTCACCCCTGTGACCTGTGACCCCTCATCTCTATCCCGCAGCTTTGTGCTGACCGAAGGGCAGAAGCGCTACTTCGAGAAGCTTGTCATTTACTGTGACCAGTATGCCAGCCTCATCCCTGTCTCCTTCGTGCTTGGTGCGGTCCAGCCCCCAAATCCCCTGTTCCCATGTCCCTGAGAAACCCATATCCCTTCAGGCCTTTTGAGGAGCCCCCATTCCTGCCCCTCTGAGACTCCTGCCTCAAATCCAACCCCCACAGTACCCCCCCCATTTTTGGATCCATATGATGAAGATGCCAGATGTGACCCTACACTCTGAGACCTGGGGTGTCACCTGGGGTCACAGTGCCTCCTGAGGTGCCCCCAAGAGAGCTCCATCTCGCCCACAGGGCTTATTCCTGGTCACCCTGGGGATTCTCACCAGTGTCTGTTGTGTTACTAGTGGGGACAAACCCCTAACCCTCCAGGGACCCTATAGGACTTCATCCTCTCGATTCCAGCCTGGGGGCATTTCTCTGACAAGTCCTGGCCCCCTAGGAACCACATGTGACCCAAGCCTGCCCAAGGCTCCCTGATGTAGACCCTGTCCCCAACCCCTTCAGAAGTTCCTGGTTCAGGAGCTGGGTATGGCTATTGCAACAAGCTTGACCAGGTGTCCCTGATGTACACCCCCACAAACCAGACCCCTCTTCCCTTGTTTTAGCTCCCTATGCATTCACAACAAGCGACAGTCTGCCCACATGCCCCTAACATCGGCTCTGTGCCTCTGTCCCCATACTGGGATCCCAATGTCACATCTGAGGTGACTCCCAAGTAGCCAGTGACCTAAAGGGCTGCTCTGCCTTTCTGCCTCCTTTTTTTTTTTTTTTTTTTTTTTGAGACAGAGTCTCGCTCTGTTGCCCAGGCTGGAGTGCAATGGTGCGATCTCAGCTCACTGCAACCTCTACCTCCCGGGTTCAAGTGATTCTCCTGCCTCAGCCTCCCGAATAGCTAAGACTACAGGTGCACCACCATACCCGGCTAATTTTTGTATTTTTAGTAGAGACGGAGTTTCACCATGCTGGCCAGGCTGGTCTCGAACTCCTGACCTCGTGATACGTCCTCCTCGGCCTCCCAAGGAGCTGGGATTACAGGCGTGAGCCACCGCGCCCGGCAACTGGCCTTTCTGACCTCAGGGCTGGACCCCCAACTTCCCAGCCCAAGCGTAGTGAGGTTGGCCAGCATGCTTGGGTTTCCCTGATGCAGACCTTATGTTGTCCCTTCTCCCACAACCTGGGCCCCCAAACCCCTGGCCCTGGTGTCCCCACTGAGCCCCCATTCCGCTCTCCCGCAGGCTTCTATGTGACGCTGGTGGTGAACCGCTGGTGGAGCCAGTACCTATGCATGCCGCTGCCCGACGCGCTCATGTGCGTGGTGGCGGGCACCGTGCACGGACGCGACGACCGCGGCCGCCTCTACCGGCGTACACTCATGCGCTACGCAGGGCTCTCGGCCGTGCTCATCCTGCGCTCTGTCAGCACCGCGGTGTTCAAGCGCTTTCCCACCATAGACCACGTGGTGGAGGCTGGTGAGTACTCAGCCAGAGGCAGGGCAGAGACCGGGCAAGGACCCGGTGGAGGGGGGCAAGGGGCTAGCTATCTCTGACCTCTTTCCTCCAGGGTTTATGACCCGCGAGGAGCGCAAGAAGTTCGAAAACCTGAACTCGTCCTACAACAAGTACTGGGTCCCCTGCGTCTGGTTCTCCAACCTGGCGGCGCAGGCGCGGCGCGAGGGCCGCATCCGCGACAACAGCGCCCTTAAGCTGCTGCTCGAGGTGGGCCCACCAGGAGGTCATTCATATAGAATACCAGGGAAATTGTACCCCTGGAGCTGTGTCCACGGCGGCCCGCCATGCATCCCCCACGAAACCGATTTCAAACACCCTAACCACGTGCACACTTACCTCCATGGGGCAGATTCCAACGCCCTTGATGTACAACCCCTGGGTGCATGGTCCCACATCCAGGTGCACACTCACCACCAAATGCCCTCCCTGAAACCCCCAAAGCACACTCCCAATTCCCACCCACCTCCATCCCAGGTACCCACACTTAATATCCCTGTGTAAGCTCACTGTTCAGGCCTCCTCATGACCTGTATCCACCCCCAGGAGCTGAATGTGTTTCGGGGCAAATGTGGAATGCTCTTTCACTATGACTGGATTAGCGTACCCCTCGTCTACACGCAGGTAACCTCATCGTGCCTCTGTTTATATTCAGTGTCAGTGGCCCTGATGCATGGTTTCCAAGGGGAAACTGAGAACTAGCTAAGACCCCCATCATAATGATGCCCAATCCTAGCCTTGGCCCTCAAGGACCCCCTTGAGCCCTGCCCCGCCCTGCCCAGGTGGTGACCATCGCACTGTACAGCTACTTCCTGGCTTGCCTCATTGGTCGCCAGTTCCTGGACCCGGCTCAGGGTTACAAAGACCATGACCTAGACCTGTGTGTGCCCATCTTCACCCTCTTGCAGTTCTTCTTCTACGCTGGCTGGCTCAAGGTAGGTGGGTGATCCAGCCTGGAATTTCGTGGGTGGGGCGGACATGGGGTTCCCAAGTTTTTTTTTTTTTTTTTTGAGTCGGAGTCTTGCTCTGTCGCCCAGGCTGGAGTGCAGTGGCTGGATCTCAGCTCACTGCAAGCTCCGCCTCCTGGGTCTACGCCATTCTCCTGCCTCAGCCTCCCGAGTAGCTGGGACTACAGGCGCCCGCCACCTCGCCCGGCTAGTTTTTTGTATTTTTTTTTGGTAGAGACGGGGTTTCACCGTGTTAGCCAGGCTGGTCTCGATCTCCTGACCTCGTGATCCGCCCGTCTCGGCCTCCCAAAGTGCTGGGATTACAGGCTTGAGCCACCGCGCCCGGCCGGGGTTCCCAAGTTTCCACCTAACTCCTCCCTCTCCTCTCAGGTAGCTGAGCAGCTCATCAACCCCTTCGGAGAGGACGACGATGACTTTGAGACCAACTTTCTGATCGATCGAAACTTCCAGGTAAGACTCAGGTTCCAGGTGAGACTTCCAGGTGGCGACCATCCCGGGGTGCCCAACAGGGTTCTGGTCCCACCCCTGCCAAGTCTTGCCGGGTCTCGCCCCAAACCATACTTCCCTCTGTGGTCCTGGCGGATTGCCCTGCCCCCACTTTACCCTGTGTGTTTGCACCTGTAGGTGTCCATGCTGGCAGTGGACGAGATGTATGATGACCTGGCTGTGCTGGAGAAGGACTTGTACTGGGATGCGGCGGAGGCTCGCGCCCCTTACACAGCAGCTACTGTCTTCCAGCTGCGGCAACCTTCCTTCCAGGGCTCCACCTTCGACATCACGTGAGCCAGTTGGGTGGGCAGGGCTTATGGCTTGAAAAGGTTAAGGGGACTCAATTCTAGAGATGGGGATAAGATCGAAAGTCTCAGGACTGTGATAAGGGAAGAAGCTAAGATAGGAGTCAGGGGGCAAGGTCAAGGTCTGAGACCAGGCCACTGACTGGGGACGGAGCTAAGGGCTGAGGTCAGTGAGGATCAGACAGGTCAGAGGTGATTCCAAAGGCGATGAGGGCTGAGGCCAGGAGCAGTGGCTCACGCCTATAATCCCAGTACTTTGGGAGGCTGAGGCGGGAGGATCCTTTGAGCAAGCCTAGGAGTCCAGCCCAGCCTGGGCAACATAGTGAGACCCCTGTCTCTACTAAAAATAAAAAATTAGCCAAGCATGGTGGTGCATGTCTGTAGTCCCAGTTATTCAGGAGGCTGAGGTGGGAGGATCGCTTGAGTCCTGGAGTTCAAGGCTACAGTGAGCCATAATGACACCACTGCACTCCAGCCCGGGCAACAGAGCAAGAGCCTGTCTCTAAAAAAATAAAAATAAAGGCCAGGCGTGGTGGCTAATGCCTTCAATCCCAGCACTTTGGGAGGCCAAGGCAGGTGGATCACTTGAGGTCAGGAGTTTCAGACCAGCCTGGCCAACATAGTGAAACCCTGTTTTTACTAAAAATACAAAACTGGCCGGGCTTGGTGACTCACGCCTGTAATCCCAGCTACTCGGGAGGCTGAGGCAGGAAAATCACTTAAACCCAGGAGGCAGAGGTTGCAGTGAGCCGAGATTATACCATTGCTCTCTAGCCTGGGCAAAAAGAGTAAAACGCCATTTCAAAAAATAAAAATAGGCCGGGTGCAGTAGCTCACGCCTGTAATCCTAGCATTTTGGGAGGCCAAGGTGGGCAGATCACGAAGTCAGGAGTTCAAGACTAGCCTGGCGGACATAGTGAAACCCTGTCTCTACTAAAAATACAAAAATTAGCCAGTGTGGTGGCACGTGCCTGTGGTCTCAGGTACTCGGGAGGCTGAGGCAGGAACCCAGGAGGTGAAGGTTGTGGTGAGCCGAGATCACGCCACTGCACTCTAGCCTGGGCAACAGAGCGAGACTCCATCTAAAAAAATAATTAAATTAAATTAAATTAAAATTAAAAAGGAGCCGGGCGCGGTGGCTCAAGCCTGTAATCCCAGCACTTTGGGAGGCCGAGACGGGTGGATCACAAGGTCAGGAGATCGAGACCATCCTGGCTAACACAGTGAAACCCCGTCTCTACTAAAAAATACAAAAAAAAAAAAAACTAGCCGGGCGAGCTGGCGGGCGCCTGTGGTCCCAGCTACTCGGGAGGCTGAGGCAGGAGAATGGCGTGAACCCGGGAGGCGGAGCTTGCAGTGAGCTGCACTCCAGCCTGGGCGACAGAGCGAGACTCCGTCTCAAAAAAAAAAACCAAACAAACAAACAAAAAAAAAAAATTAAAAAGGAAATGGGGCTGAGCCACAGCTGAGGTTTGAGATCCAAGTTGAAGTGGCAACAGAGGGTGAGGCCAGGCTCTGGGTTTAGGAGCTAAGGTCTTTGGGGAAAAGTTCTTTGGGGATAAGTGGGACAAAAGAATGGGTGGAGTCAGGGAAATGCCTGGGACCCCGCTCTGTCAACAAGAAGCGAGGCCGCAGCGCTGGCCCAATGTTGGTCCCGCAGGCTGGCCAAAGAAGACATGCAGTTCCAGCGGCTGGACGGCTTGGATGGGCCGATGGGCGAGGCGCCCGGCGACTTCCTGCAGCGCCTCCTGCCGGCGGGCGCGGGCATGGCCGCGGGAGGTCCCCTGGGCCGGCGCCTGTCCTTTCTACTCCGCAAGAACAGCTGGGTGTCGGAGGCGTCTACCGGGGCCAGCTGCTCATGCGCGGTTGTCCCCGAAGGCGCGGCCCCGGAGTGCAGCTGCGGGGACCCGCTGCTCGATCCTGGCCTGCCGGAGCCCGAGCCTCCGCCCCCTGCGGGTCCTGAACCGGTTGCCCTCATCCCTGGGCCTGTCGAGCCCTTCAGCATCGTGACCATGCCCGGATCCCGGGGTCCGGCGCCACCCTGGCTGCCCAGCCCTATTGGCGAGGAGGAGGAGAATCTGGCCTAAGATCTTCGAGCCCAGCCGCCTAAGGACAGGGAACCAGGTCCCTGCACGGCACACAGGCAGGTGTCCCGGTCTGCATAAGCCTCGTGTGCCTTTGTAAAGTCCACCTACACTTTTGACCAGCTCTCGCTGCCTGCCTGGGTTTGGCGCTGTGCTAGGGGCGAGAGTTCTTCCAGACTCTTGGACCAGCCCGCCTGTACCACCATCTCTACTTCCCAACCCCCACTGCCTGAGAGGTCATCAATGTCCTGCCTGAATTCTTTCCTTCAAGTGAAGATGTGACTGACTATCTCATCGAGTTGTCATGATGATGAAAGAATGGCATTAAAGCATTTGGTATACAGTAGGTGCTCAATAAATTGCTAGTGGTTTTTATTCAAACGTTGCTAGTCTGATTTCTCCTGCCAGGCATTATCCATTATCCTAAGTAAAATGTGGGAGTTCTTGCAGGTTTCTTATTTATTTATTTATTTATTTATTTAATTATTTATTTATTTTTGAGATGGAGTCTCCCTCTGTCACCCAGCCTGGAGTACAATGGTGTGATCTCTGCTCACTGCAACCTCTGCCTCCAGGGCCCAAGCAATTCTCCTGCCTCGGCCTCCCAAGTATCTGGGATTACAGGCATGCACCACCACGCCCAGCTATTTTTTTGTATTTTTAGTAGCGAGGGGGTTTCACCATGTTGGCCAGGCTGGTCTTGAACTCTTGACGTCAGCTGATCCATCTGCTTCTGCCTCCCAAAGTGCTGGGATTACAGGTGTGAGCCATCAAGCCCGGCCACAGATTTCTTCTTCTTCCTTCTCCTCCTTCTCCTCTTCCTCCTCCTCCTCCACCACAACCACCATGCCCAGCTTATTCCACGTTTGGTTGTTTTTTTCTTTGAGACAGAGTCTCACTTCATTACCCAGGCTGGAGTGCAGTGGCACCATCTTGGATCAGTGCAACCTCCACCTCCCTGGTTCAAGGGAGTCTCGTGCCTCAGCCTCCCAAGTAACTGGGATTACAGGTGCACACCACCACACTTGGCTAATTTTTTCTGTCGCCCAGGCTGGAGTGCAGTGGCGCGTTATCGGCTCACTGCAAGCTCCACCTCCCGGGTTCACGCCATTCTCCCGCCTCAGCCTCCGAGTAGCTGGGACTACAGGCGCCCGCCACCACGCCCGGCTAGTTTTTTGTATTTTTAGTAGAGACGGGGTTTCATCATGTTAGCCAGGATGGTCTCGATCTCCTGACCTCGTGATCCACCCGCCTCGGCCTCCCAAAGTGCTGGGATTACAGGCTTGAGCCACCGCGCCCGGCCATCTTCCAGGTTTTATGATGGTGCCCTGCTTACTTCTTCCCAAACTCTGCTCTCTGAAATACCCACATCAGTGCCCTGGCATTACTTATTAATGAGGCAGCCACTGTCCCAGGATCATGGGTTCTTCTTCCCTCAAGCCACAGCATTCTCAGGCCCCCTGGGCTTCAGGTTTTACTAATTTAATCACACAGACTCCTGATGAGTCCTGAATATAAAAGTCCAGCCAAGGCCGTGAGCTATGATCACACCACTGCACTCCAGCCTGGGCAACACAGTGAGACCCTGTCTCAAAAAAAAAAAAAAAAAAAAAAAAAGGCCTGACATGGCGGGGCTCATGCCTGTAATCTCAGCTGGGAGGCAGAGGTAGGTGGATCATTTGAGGTCAGGAGCTCAAGACAGGCCTGGCCAACATGGTAAAAGCCCGTCTCTACTAAAAACAAAAATTAGCCAGGCGAGGTGGTGGGCACCAGTAATCTCAGCTACTCAGAGGCTGAGGCAGGAGAACCGCTTGAACCTGAGAGACAGAGGTTGCAGTGAGATTGTGCCACTGCACTCAAGCCTGGGCGACTACAGAGTGAAACCCCATCTAAAATAGAAAAGAAAGAAAAGGAAAGAAAAAGAAGAAGGAAGAAAGAAAACAGAAATTCAGCCAGGATCCCTTCTCTAACTGTAGACCCAGAAAGCCAACTGCCTCTTAGATGTCTCCTTGCAGAGATCTCACAGACGCTTCAAACATAACACACCTGAAATCCAGCTCCTAATCAGCCCCCCAATCTGCCCCACCCTGTGTGTTAGCTTTGTCCTTCCAGGTACTGAGGCCAAAAGAAGTCATGTGGATTCCTCTTCCCACCACAGGCCATCACATCAACCCAGCGGCCACACCAACCCAGCAGCAAATCTTACCAGCTTTGCCTTTATTTTTATTTTTATTTTTTATTTTTGAGACATAATTTCGCTCTTGTCACCAGGCTGTATTGCAATGGCACGACTTTTGTTCACTGAAACCTTCACCTCCCGGGTTCAAGTGATTCTCCTGCCTCAGCCTCCCAAGTAGCTTGAATTACAGGCGCCCAGTACACCCAATTAATTTTTGTATTTTTAGAGACAGGGTTTCATCATGTTGGCCAGCCAAAGTGCTGGGATCACAGGCGTGAGTCACCGTGCCCTGCCAGCTTTGCCTGTAAATCGTATCTAGAATCCAACCATTTCTCACTCCTCCAGGGCCCCCAGCCTGGCCAGAGCCTCACTATCACCCACCCACCCGGACTACCAACCTGGTCTTCCAGCTCTGGCCCTGGCCTCCTAAGCCTGTTTCTCCCAGAGTGGCCACCAGAGGGCGCCTATGAACACCAGGGCCAGGTCACATCCCTCCTTTGCTTAGACTCTTCCATGGCTCCCACCTCACTTAGAATAAAAGTTAAAGTATTCTCTGCAGCCCACAAGTCCCTGAATAATCTCCCCACCCTCATCTGCTTTCTTTCATTTTTACTTTTATATTTTTTTGAGATGGAGTCTTGCTTTGTCTCCCAGGCTGGAGTGCCAGTGGCGCCATCTTGGCTCACCGTGGCAAGCAAGCTCCGCCTCGCGGGTTCACGCCATTCTCCTGCCTCAGCCTCCCGAGTGGCTGGGACTACAGGCACCTGCCACCATGCCCGGCTAATTTTTTTGTATTTTTATTTATTATTATTATTTTTTTGAGACGTAGTTTTGCTCTTGTTGCCCAGGCTGGAGTGCAATGGTGTGATCTCGGCTCACCACAACATCTGCCTGCCAGGTTCAAGCGATTCTCATGCCTCAGCCTCCTGAGTAGCTGGGATTACAGGTGTGTGCCACCACATCCGGCTAATTTTCTGTTTTTTTTTTTAGTAGAGACGGGGTTTCTCCATGTTGGTAAGGCTGGTCTCAAACTTCTGACCTCAGGTGATCCTCCCGTCTCAGCTTCCCAAAGTGCTGGGATTACAGGCGTGAGCCACCGCGCCCGGCCGCATTTTTTTGTATTTTTAGTAGTGACAGGGTTTCACCGTTTTAGCCAGGATGGTCTCGATCTCCTGACCTCGTGATCCGCCTGCCTCGGCCTCCCAAAGTGTTGGGTGGGAGCCATCGCTCCCGGCCTTCTGCTTTCTTTTTTTGTTTGAGACGGAGTCTCGCTTTGTCGCCCAGGTTGGAGTGCAGTGGCGCGATCTCCGCTCACTGCAAGCTCCACCTCCTGGGTTCCCGCCATTCTCCTGCCTCAGCCTCCCCAGTAGCTGGGACTATAGGCGCCCGCCACCACGCCCGACTAATTTTTTGTGTTTTTTAGAGATGGGGTTTCACCGTGCTAGCCAGGATGGTCTTGATCTCCTGACCTCATGATCTACCCACCCACTGCGTCCAGCCTTCTGCTTTCTTATTCACTCCACTCCAGCCACTCTGGTCCCCTTACTGTCCCTCCAGCACATCAAGCGAGGTGTCATCTCAGGGCCTTTGTGCGAACTGTTCTGCCTGGATCTTCCCCAGATACCTTCATGGCCTCTCCCTCACCTTCTTCAGGTCTCTGCTTCCTTGGTGAGGCCCCCTTTCCGGACCTTTTTTCTTTCTTTTTTTTTTTTTTTTTTTTTTTTATAGATGGGGTCTCACTCTGTTGCCCAGGCTGCAGCGAGCTGAGAACGTTCCACAGTGGTGGCTCACTCTGGTAACTCTGGGCACCAAGGTAAGGGAGAGAAAGTGGGCCAGGGGTTTACCCCATTGCTTTTAAGAAAAGCTTAGTGGCCGGGCACGGTGGCTGACTCCTGTAACCCCAGCACTTTAGGAGGCTGAGATGGGCAGATCATCTGAGGTCAGGAGTTCAAGAACACTCTGGCCAACATGGTGAAACCCCATCTCTACTAAAAATACAAAAATTAGCCCGGTGTGGTGGCATGTGCAAGTGGTTCCAACTACTCAGGAGGCCGAGGCAAGAAAATCGCTCGAACTCGGGAGGCAGAGGTTGCAGTGAGCCAAGATCGTGCCACTGTACTCCAGCCTGGGCGACAGAGTGAGACTCCATCTCAAAAAAAAGAAAAAATAAAGCAACAACCAAAAAACAAAACCACTACACATTCACAGACACACAAATGTGATCCTTACTACACATTCACAGACACACAAAGGTGATCCTCACCTACCTCTGGATGGTGCTATTGGTCACTCACACTTAGTAAGAAGGCAAACCAAGCTTTTCTTTCTTTTCTTTTTTTTTTTTTTTTTTTTGAGATGGAGTCTTGCTCTGTTGCCCAGGCTGGAGTGCAATGGCTTGACCTCAGCTCACTGCAACCTCTGTTTCCTGGATTCAAGCAATCCTCCCACCTCAGCCTCCCGAGTAGCTGGGATTACAGGCATGTACTACCATGCCCTGCTAATTTTTCTATTTTTAGTAGAGGAGGGGTTTTGCCATGTTGGCCAGGCTGGTCTCGAACTCTTGACCGCAGGTGATCCACCCATCTAAACCTCCCAAAGTGCTGGGATTACAGGCATCAGCTACCGTACCTGGCCGCTAAGCTTTTCTTAAAAGCAATGGGCTAAACCTCTGGCCCATTTTCTCTCCCTCACCTTGGTGCCCAGAGCATAGCCAGGGCAGATTGAAAGTCTTTATTTTTCTCAAATATAAAATCAGAGTCTCCCCAGGCAGCACATGAACTCCAGAGAGAGAATCAACGATAAGAATCACATTGCTAAAAAGAACAGGCCTATACCTACCTCCCACTCTCCCTCCCCACCAATCTGGGAGAGGGAAGGGCAGAGATCATGGCCTCAAAGTTCTCGAGCAGCTGGCTGAAGCCCAATGCTGGGCGCCATGTGAGTTGGAGGAAGCCAGGGTGGGTGGAGCCCAGGCTGGCTGGATCCTGAGGTCAGTGCTTGTCAGTGGGGCGAAGGTTCAGAGATGCCAGGCGTCCCAGGGGTCCACGGCGAGCATTGGTTGCCAGCCGCTGCTGTGCCAGGAATGACTGGGCATGGGCAGGCGCCCGCTCTTCCCCAGCTCGCTGCTGCAAGGCCATGCCCTTCAGAAGGAGGTGTGGTTGGGGTCAGGTGAGCTCACAGGACCCCCTCCACCAATACTTTACCCATGAGATCTTAGAGCCCAGACCCCACACTTACCATATTATACCAGGCACTGATGAGCAGCTTTTCTTCCTGCTCCCTCTGACTTCGGCTTTTCTCAAAGTCCATCTGTCAAGAAGGCAAGTGTCAGGGGCCTAGATACGCTGGAGGCCGCGTAAAGGCATGAGGATACCCACCTCCAGGTGCCGGATGCGGACATCGCGTTCTCGGAGCTGTGTCCTTAGGGAACGGAGTTCTGGAGGTCCCCCTGCAGCTGGCCGCTGCTTGGGTTCCATGGTCTGCATGACCTACAGGTTGAGGAAGTCACAGCCAGGTGACTTTGGCCTTGAAACCCAATGGGACATACTGGGTGTGTGTATTCATTCATTCATTATAGAATGTTGCCCAGGATGGTCTTGAACTCCTGGCATCAAGCAATTCTCCTGCCTTAGCCTCCCAAAGTGTTGAGATTACAGGCATGAGCCATTGTGCCCATCAATGCAGTACTTTATTTTTATTTTTGTGATGGAGTCTGGCTCTATTGCCTAGGATGGAGTGAAGTGGCACAATCTCAGCTCACTTCAACCTTTGCCTCCCAGGTTCAAGTTATTCTCCTGCCTCAGCCTCCCAAATAGCTGGGATTACAGGCGTGTGCTACCACTCCCAGCTAATTTTTCTATTTTTAGTAGAGATGGGGTTTCGCCATGTTGGCCAGGCTGATCTCGAACTTCTGACCTCAAGGGATCAGCTGCCTCAGCCTCCCAAAGTGCTGGGATTACAGGCGTGAGCCACTGCGCCTGGCTGTGCAGTACTTTTTTTTTTTCAGATGGACTCTCACCCTGTCGCCTAGGCTGGAGTACAATGGCACAATCTTAGCTAACTGCAACCTCCACCTCCCAGGTTCAAACGATTCTCCTGCCTCAGCCTCCTGAGTAGCTGGGATTACAGGTGCCCACCACCATGCCCAGCTAATTTTTGTATTTTTAGTGAAGAAGGGGTTTCACCATGTTGACCAGGCTGGTTGTGAACTCCTGACCTCGTGTTCTGCCTGCCTTGGCCTCCCAAAGTGTTGGAATTACAGGTGTGAGCCACGGCGCCCGGCCAGCTGTGCAGTACTTTAATGTGACAATCAGTAGCAGTGGGGAATCATTGCAGAAGTCTGTCACATGGTGGGGTATGACAGGTGTGAACTGGGGCACAGATGTGCAAGCAGGAGGTTTGGCTCAATAGGAGGCACAAAAAGGCGGGAGCCAGGGCAGGCAACTTGTGGGAACACCCAGTGTCCTCACCATGCGGGCCTTGTCCACGTAGCGGCGGTATCGCTCCTCCATGGCCCGCAAGTCCGCGTCCTTCTTCTGCAGGTTATGCTGCAGCTCCTCGATCCGTCGGGCTGCTGGTGGAAGAGGTGGCCCATCAGCTTCATGCTGCTGGGCTCTGGGATCTCCCCACCCCCTGGTCACCAGGTCCCACTTACTGCTGCTGTCAGTGGGTGGCTCCAGCTCCTCAATGTACTCCCGCTTCCTCTGCAACTCCAGATCTGCCTCATGAAGCTTCTGCCTGTGGGCAGGGATGAGCAGCACTGGGCTGACCTCCGAGCTGGCTTCTGTTTCGTCCCAGTGGTAGCCACAGACCTCCCCGCCAGCCAGAAATGCCCCTACATGGCCGGGCGCGGTGGCTCAAGCCTGTAATCCCAGCACTTTGGGAGGCCGAGACGGGCGGATCACGAGGTCAGGAGATCGAGACCATCCTGGCTAACACGGTGAAACCCCATCTCTACTAAAAAATACAAAAAACTAGCCGGGCGCGGTGGCGGGCGCCTGTAGTCCCAACTACTTGGGAGGCTGAGGCAGGAGAATGGCGTGAACCCAGGAGGCGGAGCTTGCAGTGAGCTGAGATCCGGCCACTGCACTCCAGCCTGGGCGGCAGAGCGAGACTCCGTCTCAAAAAAAAAAAAAAAAAAAAAAAAAAAAAAAAAAAAAAGAAATGCCCCTACATGGCCACAGAGCCCTCTCTGCCTGCCCCTCATGCCTGGGGGCTGTGTGCCCTGGTCCCACCATCTCCTCAGCCATCAGTCACAACCCTTCGCACCCTTAGCAGGTATCCTGTGGAACAGCCCCCTGCTGTCCACTTCGCCCATCCCAAAGCTCCCAAGTTGGTCCAGCCACCATCGTCCCTTGCTAGCTTCTTCTACTCTCAACCACTCCATCTAGCAACCAGGCATCTTTCTAGAATACAAATCTCTTCAATAGCAGACAGGTAAAAGAAAAGAAAGAAGGCCAGGCGCAGTGGCTCATGCCTGTAATCCCAGTACTTTGGGAGGCCAAAGCGGGTGAATCATCTGGGGTCAGGATTCCAAGACCAGCCTGGCCAACATGGTGAAACCCCGTCTCTACTAAAAATATAAAAAATTAACCAGGCATGGTGGCACACGCCTAAGAAACTCCCCACTACTGTCAAATCCATGCCCCCACCAAGAGTGCCCTCTTTCTGCGACTTACAAATGTTCCTCCAGCTTTCTTTTCAGCAAGACGGACTGGGGGAGAGAAGAGGCAAGGTGAGTGGGGGGTCCAGAGAGGACCTAATTCCTCCTTCCCAGGGTGAGGGTAGGGGGTGCCACCCTGGGCCCATGGTACTTACAATGGCCTGTATGGGGCATCGGGCAGCATGGGAGAGAGAGGAGGGTTACTTCGGGGCATGAGGGAGGGCCAGGCAGGGAGGTGGTGGGTGACACTCACGTCTTCAGTCTTGCCCCCCTGCTCCTGCAGGGCTTTCTGAAGGTCCTCCACCTGGGCCCACAGCTCAGATAGCTGCTGCTGGTTCAGCCTGCAAGGGTGGGGGGCCGCTTAGTGCCTTCGCCCACTTTCGGCCCGCTCTGTCCCTGCTCTGCGCAGGTAGGTCCCCAGGCGCTCACCGGTGCTGCGTCTCCAACCCGTGGCGTGCGCGGTTCGCCTCCTCCAGGTGGCGCTGCAGCTCCTCCTGCCGCTCGCGGTCGGCCGCCTCCTGCCGGCACAGCCGCTTGTTCTCCAGCTGAAGCCGCAGGAGCGTCTCCCTGCAGACCCCGGAGGAGAAAGCAGGGCCAGGGTCGGGTCACCCCGCAGGCTCGCTGGGGCTCAGGGCGGGTGGAGCTAGGGGCGGGACAGAGCCCTGGGGAAGAGCTCAGCCAGACCATGGGGTTGGAACACCGAGGACCTAACTAGGGTTAAAGTGGACGGAGCCCTAAGCTGGGGTAGGGGGTGGAGCTAGGCAGGGGCGGAGCTACAAGAGTGGATTCGAACAGCTGGGATGCGGCTGCTGGAAAGCCGGAAGCAGAAATGGGAAGAATTAGGATGGGAGAGTTTTTTGGGTTTTTTTTGTTTGGTTAGTTTTGGTTTTTTTGTTTGTTTGAGATGGAGTTTCGCTCTGTCGCCTAGGCTGGAATACAGTGGCGCGATCTCGACTCACTGCAACCTCCGCCTCCCAGGTTCAAGCGATTCTCCTGCCTCAACCTCCCGAGTAGCTGGGACTATAGGCGCATGCCAACACGCCCGGCTATATTTTTTTGTATTTTTAGTAGAGACGAGGTTTCACCGTGTTAGCCAGGATAGTCTCGATCTCCTGACCTTGTGATCCGCCCGCCTCGGCCTCCCAAAGTGCTGGGATTACAGGCGTGAGTCACTGCGCCCGGCCGTTTTGGGGGTTTTAAAATCACTTTTATTTTGTAGAGAGGGCCACTATGTTGCCCAAGCTGCTCTCGAACTTCTGGGCTCAAGTGATCCTGCAGCTCCGGCCTTCCAAAGTGCTGGGATTTAGAGGTGTGATCCACCATGCCTGGCCTGGGAGAGTTAATGCCAGCAGGGCACAGGGGACTGAAACTCACAGAGGCTACACTGACAGGGGTGGACCCTGGGGGAAAGGATCAAAGTCGGCGGGGCTAGGGCATAGGATTTTTGTGCGGGAAGTGGAGCCAGGTGTTGGACATAATGTGTGTACTAAGGATAGACCCTGGAGAGGCAAAGTCATCTGGTAGGGCTGAAAGGAGCCAAATCAGCAGTAAGTGGGCCTAGGAGCCCGGCTAGGACCCGGAGCTGAGACCAAGCAACCGGTGCTAGTAGGTGGGAGGGCGGGGGTGGGGCTGAGGGCGGGCCTTGGCAGGCCTGGGTGGAGCCAGAGTTTTGAGTGACCCCAGGATACCTGAGCTCCGCAGGCAGGATCTCCGCGGCTAAGTTATCCATGGGTGGGGAGGTGGGATCCAATGAGGGGTCTGAAGAATGCAAGAAAAGTCTTCAGGTCTCTTCGCATTCCCTGTCCCCGCCCCTAGGGTCTTCTTCCCAAAGATCATCTTTTGGGGCTCAAGTTCAGCCAACAGCCTGGCTTGACACAAGCTCCACCCCCAGCTTGATAGAGAACCAGGAGGGTTGGCCTGGCTTTTTAGCCTTTGCTCCACCCTGAGACCCTGAGCCTCTCTCTTCAATATGACCATGTCACATCTTTCTGGTCACCTCCAGCCTGGCCTAGCTCTCTCCCCAGCCTAGACATGCACTGGGACACAACCTGTTCTGCCCAAACAGTACACCAGGACAGGTAAGGCCCCAGCATGGGGCTTCATCTCACCGGCCTGGGTCAATCCCCGCGGCTGCAGCTGGGCGCAGCGCAGCTCCTCATTGGCCTCCCGCAAGGAGTCCCGCTCCGCCAACAGCCGCTGCAGGGACAGGGTACAAGATACCACACGGGTCAGGCTCGGCTCCCTGGGAAATAGGCTACCCCAGAATTGGCAGGGTGGGGCTTGGGCAGTGGGACCTCAGCCTCACCTCCTTCTCCTTTGTCACCGACTCATACTTTTCCTCCAGGTTGCGGTATTCAAATAGCCATTTCTCGGCCTTCATGGCCTCCTCCTGCCGCTGGCCCTGCAGTTCCTGCACCTGAACACAGAGAGGGGAAGAATAAGGACTGCAGGGGTGGAAGCAGGGGCAGGGGCTGAGTACAGATGGTTCCCAATCCAGGATGGTTTGACTTATGATTTTTTTGACTTTACTATGGTGCTTTCAGCTGTGTATGTTTTTTGCTTGGCTTTTTAAGAGACAGGGTCTCGCTCTGTTGCCCTGGCTGGTCTCAAACTCCTGGCCTCAAGCGATCCTCCCACTTCAGCCTCCCAAAGCACTGGGATTACAGGTGTGAGCCATTGCACCCAGCCAACTGTGAATGTTAATAGTAAGAAGCCATATAACCATTCTGTTTTTCAATTTCAGTGAAGTAGTCTTCAATAAATTGCATGATATAGTCAATGCTTTATTATAAAATAGGCTTTATGGTAGATGATTTTGCCAAACTAGGCTAAGGAAAGCATGATTAAGGTAGGCTAGACTAAGCTGTGATGTTCGATAGGTAAGGTATGTTCAATGGATTTTCTTTCTTATTTCTTAAAAAATTTTTTTTAAATTATTTTTTAAAAACAGATGGGATCGGCCGGGCGAGGTGGCTCACGCCTGTAATCCCAGCACTTTGGGAGGCCGAGGCGGGCGGATCATTTGAGGTCAGGAGTTCGAGACCAGTCTGACCAACATGATGAAACCCCGTCTCTACTAAAAATACAAAAAAAAATCAGCCGGGCCTGGTGGTGCATGCCTGTAATCCCAGCTACTCGGGAGACTGAGGCAGGGGAATCGCTTGAACCTGGGAGGAGGAGGTTGTAGTGAACCGAGATCGTGCCATTGTACTCCACACTGGGTGACAGAGCGACACTGTCCCCCGCAAAAAAAAAAAAAAAAAAAAACCAGATGGGATCTCACTATGTTGACCAGACTGTTCTTGAAATGCTGGCCTCAAGTGATCTCCTATCTCAGCCTCCCAAAGTGCTGGGATTATAGGCATGAGTCACCACGCCCAGCCCTCTTTTTCTTTTTTTTCTTTTTAAATACATTTTTATTTTTTTCTTTTGAGACAGAGTCTTCCTCTCTCAACCAGGCTGGAGTGCAGTGATGCGATCTTGGCCTACTGCAACTTAACCTCCCAGGTTCAAGCGATTCTGGTGCCTCAGCTTCCTGGGTAGCTGGAATTACAGGCGCACGCCACCATGCCCGGCTAATTTTTGTATTTTTAGTATTTTAGGGTTTCGCTATGTTGGCCAGGATGGTCTCAAACTCCTGCCTCAAGTGATGTGGGGTTACAGAAGGCGTTATGGGGTGCCCGCCTTGGCCTCCCAAAGCACTGGGATTACAGGCGCGAGTCACCGCACCCAGTCTTTTTCTTTTGTTTGAGGCAGGATCTCGCCTTGTCACTCAGGCTGGAATGCAGTGATGCAGCCACAGCTCACTACAACCTCAAAATCCCAGCCTCAAGTGATCCGGTTCAGTCTCCGAAAGCGCTGGGATACTAGGCCTGGCCTTTAAACGCATTTTAGGATATTTTCAATTTACCACAAGTTTTGTTACATGGGTAGGTAGCCCCAAGTAAATCAAGCAGCAAGGTGAAGGGGCGGGCATCAAAGAATTTAGAGGAGCGGTACTTAAGGGAAGGGCTGGGCTTACTAACCCAGACAGAGGAACAGCCTGGGTGGAGGGAAGAGGCCTGGAAGGCGTGGCCTAAGTGCAAGTAAGGCAGGGACTCAGGGGAGGGCGGGCCAACAGTAAGGGACACGCTGCCAGGGGCGGGGCCCCGGCCCTAACCCCGACCCTGCCGCACCTGCCGCCGCTGCGCCTCCAGCTGGGCGCGCAGGGAGCCAGCTCGGCGCAGCTCATCCTCCAGCTGCCGCGTGCGCTCGGCGTGGCCAGCATTGCGTTCCTCCAGCTGCCGCACCTGCCGCCGCAGCTCCCTCAGCTCTCCCAAGCGGCGCTGGCAACTGTTCAGCGTGGCCTCCAGCTGCCCAGCACGCTCCGAGGACTGCCTAGGGGAGTGGAGAGGGAGGGAGGAGGGCTGAGAGCTCTGATCAGGGTTCAGCTGGGATGCGGAGTGGCCCTTGGAGCAGAGGAGGGTGTTGTTCAGCCTGAGGCTTTTGGGTTCAAGGTGAAGGGGTCATGAAAGTCGAGGGTCAAGGGTCAACCCGGGCCTGGTGCTGTTGAGAGTCATTACAGCAATAGTTAGCTCAGGGTTATAATCAGGGATCCTCTGGGGTGGAATTGTGGGGACACAGAGGGTTGTGGGGTTATAGGGGGAGTGATGGGGGGCCTAGAGAGGTCTGAGCATCTGCCAAGGACACCTTGGGGTCATTGGGGGAGCTATGGGACAAGAGCACTGTGGGGTCCTTAGAAGTGCAATGGGGGCCGGGCGCGGTGGCTCACGCCTGTAATCCCAGCACTCTGGGAGGCCGAGGCGGGCGGATCACAAGGTCAGAAGATCGAGACCATCCTGGCTAACAGGGCGAAACCCTGTCTCTACTAAAAATACAAAAAAGCCAGGCATGGTGGCGTGTGCCTGTGGTCCTAGCTACTCGGGAGGCTGAGGCAGGAGAATGGCGTGAACCCGGAAGGCGGAGCTTGCAGTGAGCCGAGATCGCGCCACTGCACTCCAGCCTGGGCGACACAGCGAGACTCCGTCTCAAAAAATAAAAAATAAAAAATAAAAAAAGAAGTGCAATGGGGGGGTGCACTAGTACTTTTGCATTACAGAGGTGCTATAGGGGCCCAGTGGAGCCCTTTGTGGTTACAGAAGGCACAGTAGAGTCAAAAGGGGTTGCAAAGTCCTAGAAGGTACCATGGGATCCAGGAGCATTATGAAGTCCAAAATGTGCAGTGGGATCTGCAGACCATTGTGGGGGAGGTTCTGGTGTTTTGTGGGGCCAAAGGGATGCTATGGGGTCTTGGAAGCATACTGTGGAATAAGAGGGGGCAGTGTGGGGTCCAGGGGTTATGGTGGAGTTCAGGATAGCGCAATGTGGCCTTGGGCGTTCTGTAGGGCTCAGGGTGGCACCGTGGAGTCCAGGGGGCATATTGGGGGTTCACTGGGCATATAGAAATTACAGAGTTGCATGGCATCAGAGGGGAACTCTGGCAACAAGTTTACCCCCAGCCCCCTGTGATGGGGACCCAGGAACCCACCACTCACCGCAGCTCATCCATCTCATCCTTCAGGGCCTGTGCCTCCTGGGCCAGGCTGGTCAGCGCCTGGTTCCGGTGCTGCAGCTCCGCAACCTCCCGCTCCAGCTCAGCACAGCGCAGGCGCTCATCCTCTCTGCCACTCTCCAACCTGGGGGTGGTGGTGGGGAAAGGGCACATGAGGGAGCTGCCCTCCCCCCGTCCCCTGGCTTGCCTGGCCCAGTCCCCAGATGACCGCACCTGAAGTTCTCCTCCTGCAACTGCTCCAGCTGGGATTGCAGCAGCAGCAGCTTCTTGGCAGTGAGACCTGGGGTACCCTCGCCTTCAGGCCGGCCCACCCGCTCCCGCAGCGCTGCATTCTCTTGTGCCAGGCTCTGCTTCTCCTCTGACAGGAGCATCAGCTGCGGGCAGGGTAGGAAGATGAGCTGGGGCTTGGAGAGGGGCTATTCAAATGTCCCTGCCCCACCTCGGGCCCTACCTGCCGCTCCAGGTCCAGACAGCGCTGCTGTAACTCATCCCCCTCCTCAGCCTCCTCACTTAGGAAATAGTACCTGCGGGACTGCGGAGATGAGGGGGAAGAGGAACTCAGGAATTCAGGAGAAGGACGAGGGGAGGGAGGCTGAGATCTCTAGAGGCCAGTGGAGGGGAACAAGAAACCCTCAGGATTGAAAAGAGGGCTGGTGCCGGGTGCGGTGGCTCACGCCTGTAATCCCAGCACTTTGGGAGGCTGAGGCGGGTGGGTCACCTGAGATCAGGAGTTCCAGACCAGCCTGGCCAACGTGGTGAACCCCGTCTCTACTAAAAATACAAAAATTAGCCGGGTGTGGTGGTGCGCACCAGTAGTGCTGGCTGCTCGGGAGGCTGAGGCAGGAGAATCGCTTGAACCCTGGAGGCGGGGGTTGCAGTGAGCCGAGATTGCGCCACTGCACTCCAGCCTGGGTGACAGAGTGAGACTCCATCTCAAAAAAAAAGAAAAAGAAAAAGCAAAGAAAACAGGGCTGGGGTTGGAGACTGAAGGAAGAGCGACTCCAGAACACTGGAGACCTGGCACAGGAAGTGACTAGCACCCTGGGAGATGGGCGTGGCTTACAGGCTTAAGGACAAGCCCCTCCCCCTTAGGGAGCCCTGAGCATCTGTAATGGGGTCTGGAACTTTAACAAGGTTCAGTCCCAAGGTTAATCACAGCAAACTTATTCCCAACCCCGGGCCTTTGGATTTGCTGATCCCTGTGCCCAGAACACCTTTCCCCCAAATCTCTTACCTGGCTATCAAAGTTGCCATATGTCTCTGGTGACAGGGAGTCAGGAGTGTCTTTGGTCATGAGCTGGGGAGTGGGAAGGGGCATTGTAATGAACTGGATATCTGAGGGCAGCCTTCAAAGCATCTACTATCCCAACTGAGAACCTCTCCATCTTCCCGTCGTCAAGGCCAGTTCTGCCCAATAACCCCAGCCCAGAGGTTGCCCTCCTGCCTCCAGCACAGAGGGAAGCCAGATCCCTTGAGCCTGCTATATTGCGACTTAGAGCTGGGAGGAGCTGGCAGACACATGAGACGGAGATGTCTGGCCAGCTGAGTTCCAGGCAGAGTCCAGAGCTTACCAGGGCAGGGCCTGTGCCCAGTTGCCTCTGCCCTAGCGATGTCCCCTCTGCTGACATTTTTCAATTGCACCCTGAGTGCCCCTACCCACCTCCTGGATGGCTTCCATCACCACATGCTGAACCGATTCTTCCAGCGTCATGATTCTCTGGATGTGCTCTGGGGATCAAGGTGGGGGAGGCTGAGACCCAGGGGTGAGGTGGGGAGGAAGGAGGATTTCCTCAGGCCAGCCCCTGGGGACCTCCTAAGCTCCCCATACCCTGCTTTTTCTCGCAACTGATGGCACAGCCCAGCACCAGCTGAAGCAGCTTGCCGAGCTCTGCTGGGTCTGAGAACTCTCCAATGAGGCTCACATCTGGGAGGTGCTCTTCTGACACAGGATGCGCCAGGACCTGGGGAGAAGGGGGTGTCAGGGGCTCATGGGTCCACCCTTCTCCCAACTCAACCCCCTGAATCCCTTTACAGTTACTCACATCCTGGGAGTACTCTACCAGGCTCCGTAAGACCATCTTCAGATTGCTGACCTAGGGAGAAACAAGGAGCTGTGGACAAGTTCAGAGGTCCCCGACTCTAAATCTGTACATCCCATCCTTTCTCCACCTCACTTCTCCTTTCCTGCTCATCTCATCCTATTCTGTCTGCATGTGCCTTCCTCTAGGGGTGACCTCTTTGGCTGTCTGCCCCTTTTGTCTACCTGACCATCTTTGTTTCGTTTTTATTTATTTTTTGCTTTAGTTTTTTGAGACAGGGTCTCGCTGTCACCCAGGCTGGAGTGTAGTAGTGCAATCTTGGCTCACTGCAGCCTCGACCTCCTGGGGTCAAGCAATCCTCCTATCTCTGCCTCCCTAGTAGCTGGGACTACAGGCATATGCCACCACACCTGACTACTTTTTATTTGTAGAGAGGAGGTTTTGCTATGTAGCCCAGGCTGCTCTCAAGCTCCTGAGCTCAAGCAATCCTCCCATCTCAGCCTCCAAAAGTGCTGGGAATACAGACATGAGCCACAGTGCCCGGCCTGCCTGACCGTCTTTCTTCATATGTCTCCAGAACCCAGTCACTTCTCACCACCTGCCCCACCATCCTTTAGCCCTGCCCATCCATCCTCACCTCTCACCTGGATTAATGCACCAGCTGCCTCTCCTCTTCCGCTTTTGCTGCCTACATTTTATTTCTTTCCATGCAGCCCGGGGGAGCTTTATAAAGCCTAAGCCAGGGTGCATCTTTGCTCTACTAAAACCCTGCCTTGAGTTTCCACAGCACTTAAAAATAGAATTCACACCCTCATCATGGCCTGCCAGGCCCCTGATGACCTCATCTCCTACAAATCTTGCCCTCTTGCTCTGTTCTGCCCTCTTTGCCATTCCTCCATCACACCAAGTTTATCCCCAACTCAGGGCCTTTGCATCTGCTATTCGCTGTGCCTGGAACACCATTCCCCCAAGTCTCACTTGGAGATTAACCCATCTGATGTAATCACCCACCCATGCCCTCATTGCTCTTTCTCAAAGCACTGCTTTTTTCTTGTCTTCATAGAACTATTGGCATCAAAAGTTTTTTTTCTTTTTCTTTCTTTCTTTTTTATTTCTTCTTGAGACAGAGTCTCGCTCTGTTGCCCAGGCTGGAGTGCAATGGCTCGATCTTGGCTCACTGCAACCTCTACCTCCCAGGTTCAAGTGATTCTCATGTCTCAGCCTCCCAAGTAACTGGGATAACAGGTGCGCACCACCACAGCCAGCTAACTTTTGTATTTTTAGTAGAGACAGGGTTTCACCATGCTGGGCAGGCTGGTCTCAAACTCTTGGCCCCAAGTGATCCACCCACTTTAGCCTCTCAAAGTGTTGGGATTACAGGCATGAGCCACTGTGCCCAGCCTGGAAGTTAATTTTTATGGTTGTGTTTTATGTGTTGCTTGTCACTAGAATGATGGCTGTGTGGGACAGGTTTTTGTCTGTGTTATTCCTTGCTGAATGCCCAGGCCTGGCGCAGGGTGAGTACTCAATAGATGAATGGATGAACAAATGGTTGATCATCAGACATCTGTCCCTCTTTCTGCCCATCACCCAGGACATGTGCCTAGCTGGTCCGTCCCTGGTCATCTCTTCACCAGTCTGTCCTCTAATCAGGAGTCCAATTGTCACCTTCAGCTTCCAATTGGGACCTGGATCTTCTGAGATGCCCTGGAGCCATGCCTCGTTGAACCAGGAGGGGTCTCTGGGGGCGAGAAGGTGGGATGAGAAGACTGGGGGACACTTTTGGGATCCTCCCCCTCAGCTCCACTCACATCTGGTTCAGCACATAGGCTATGGCAAGGCCGCTGCTCAGGTCCTGAGGGCTGGCACAGGAAGACGGAACATGGAACGTCTGTAACTGAGGGGTCAGGGAAAAGACAATGGAGAGAGTTAGGGCCTGGGAGAGCGGGACCACTCCCCTTTTGCAGACTTTGCCAGTCAGCGAACCTCATATGGTGGGGCGGGCGCTGCTCCGCCACAGCAGCTCTGCAAGGGAGTGGCTTCTGCTCACCTGAGCCCAGAGGGGGCGTGGCCTCACTTCACCTCTGCCCAACAAACCCTGCGCGTCCAGGCCAGGGCGGTATCACGAGTCACCTGGGCCCCACAGGCACCACGTGACCAGGCCAATTCACCTGCGCCCTCGCCCCACGTGAACCAGCCACAGAGGGGCGGGGCCTCACCTGTCCTTTCTACTCAGACTTGCCACGTGACGGGGGCGGGTGCTCGGGCCAGAGTCCAACGGTCCAGCAAGCCGACGACCCCTGCACCTCCCCGCCCCAGTACCAAGGGACTGACCGCACCAGGACCAGGGATCCCGGGCAAGAGGAGTGGGCGCTCACCTTCCCCTAGCCCCGCCCCACGACCTACCCAGGTGAGCAGAGACCCGCATAGCTCGGCCTTGTCCACGCTCATGGCTCCTGATAGGATTCAATCCAAGCCACGGAGCCCCAGCGCCGCGGCCGCCTCCGGGTCCGCCACCAGCGAGCGCCCGCAGCCCCGACCTCCCGCTCGGCCTAGAGCGCCGCCCCGCCCCGCCCCCTAGGCGCAGGCCCCGCCCCGCCCCCAAGCCCAGGCTCCACCTCGGTAACGTAATCTCCTCCCCACGCCCGCTCTTGCCTCTAGCCCCGCCATCTTGGATCCGGGCAGCGTTCGGGCGCCCACCCTGCCGCTAGGGGTCAGCCTGGCACAGCCTTGTGCATCCGAGGGTGGTCCCACCTTCCCTCCTCCCCCTGGTCCTTTTTGGGGTGGGAGGTCCTCAAGATCCTTTTGAGACGAGGTGCTCCACCCTGTTACGCAAGCGCATTCACATATTTTCTCTGCAACTTAAATAAATTAATGCGTCTAACCACTTTATGATCGGAGCCTTTGTGCTGGGCGGGGCGAGCCCTGGCATTTTCTATGGACTCGGAGAGGGGATGCTAAAGGGGTTTTCCGGCCGGACGCCGTGGCTCTCGACTGTAATCCCAGTACTTTGGGAGGCCTAGGAGAGATAATTAGTTTGGCCAGAAGTTCGAGACCAGCCTCTCTTCAAAACATTTAAAAATTAGCCAGGTAGCGGTGGTTCACGCCCGTAATCCCAGCACTTTGGGAGGCAGAGGCGGGCGGATCACGAGGTCAGGAGTTCGAGACCAGCCTGGCCAACGTGGTGAAACACCCGTCTCTATTAAAAATACCAAAAATTGGCCGGGCGCGGTGGCTCAAGCCTATAATCCCAGCACTTTGGGAGGCCGAGACGGGCGGATCACAAGGTCAGGAGATCGAGACCATCCTGGCTAACACGGTGAAACCCCGTCTCTACTAAAAAATAAAAAAAAAAACTAGCCGGGCGAGGTGGCGGGCGCCTGTAGTCCCAGCTACTCGGGAGGCTGAGGCAGGAGAATGGTGGGAACCCGGGAGGCGGAGCTTGCAGTGAGCTGAGATCCGGCCACAGCACTCCAGCCTGGGTGACAGAGCAAGACTCCGTCTCAAAAAAAAAAAAAAAAAAAATACCAAAATTTGACTGGGCGTGGTGGCGCACGCCTGTAATCTCAGCTACTCCGGAGGCTGAGGCAGGAGAATCGCTTGAACCCAGGAGGCGGATGTTGCAGTCAGCCAAGATCGTGCCACTGCACTCCAGTGGGGCAACAGTGCAAGACTCCTTCTCAAAAAAAAAAAAAAAAAAAATTACCCAGGCATGTTGGCGTGTTTCTGTCGTCCTAGCTCTACAAAGGTTGAGGTGGGAGGATGGCTTGAGCCCAGGAGGTCGAGACTGCTGTGAGCCGTGATAGAGCCACTGCACTCCAGTCTGGGTGACAGAGCAAGACCCTGTCTCAAAAAAATAAATAAAAAAAAAAAGATAAAAGTTTAAAAATAGGACCAGGCGCGGTGGCTCACGCCTGTAATCCCAGCACTTTAGGAGGCCGAGGCGGGCAGATCACGAGGTCAGGAGATCCAGACCATCCTGGCTAACACGGTGAAACCCCGTCTCTACTAAAAATACAAAAAATTAGCCAGGCGTGGTGACACCTGTAGTCCCAGCTACTCGGGAGGCTGAGGCAGGAGAAGAGCTTGAACCCGGGGGGCGGAGCTTGCAGTGAGCCGAGATCGCGCCACTGCACTCCAGCCTGGGTGACAGAGCGAGACTTCGTCTCAAAAAAAAAAAAAAAAAAAAAAAAAAGGCCTGGCGCGATGGTTCACATCTGTAATCCCAGCACTTTGGGAGGTCGAGGAGGGAGGACTGCTTGAATCCAGGAGTTTGAGAATAGCCCTGGCAACACAGCGAGACTCCATCTCTACAAAAATAAAATAAAAAATAAATGTAGCTGGGCGTGGTGGCATGCGCCTATTCCCAGCTACTCCAGAGGCTGGGGTGGGAGGATCGCTTGAGCCCGGGAGGTCAACGCTGCAGTGAGCCGTGGTCGCGCCACTGCACTCCAGCCTGGACGTCAGGAGGGGAGACTCTGTCTCAATAAATAAATAAATGAAGGGATCCTCCCCGCATTATTGACGCCAGGAGTAGATAAGGGGACACGGGTATGGTCCTAGGTCGAGGAAAGGTCAGCTAGACACATATCCTGGCTGATGGACAGGCACCCTTGCCCAGCCTGGATCCGTCTTCCACGATATTCCCCCCACGCCTTCCCCTCCCCAGATGCGCGCTCGGCATCCCCCCGCACCTCAGAACCCAGGATTTGGCTGAAGCTGCCGCGACGCCCGCGCCCACCAGGGGGCGCGGAGACCGCAGAACTAGGCCTAGGGGGAAGACTGCCCGCCGTGAGACCCCCGCTGGGGCGGTGGAGGGGGCTCAATGGAAAGTGATGGCAATTATAGTTAACAATAAAATTGCAGTCACCATGTATGGAGTGCTTACTGTATGCAGTCCCTGCGCTAAGCGATTTAAATACGTAGACTACTAGATGGCAAGTGCTGTTTTAAATCCTTGTTTTGCCGGCGAGAAAACAGAGGTTCCGAGTGGACCCGGTTTTGAGGGGAAGGGTGAAGCCCAGGCTCGCGCCCTATGACCCCAGGGTCCCTGGGCAACCCCTCCCCCATAGGCGGGAGGCGTAATGTGCACTAATTAGAGGTTATTAGCTGTACCCGGAGGGAGGGGCGGGCTCTGCATTGGGGGCGGGCCCAGATGGGAGGGGAGGGGCGCTGCTCCCATCCACCCAGAAGATCCTGGCGCCAGCTACCTTGCCCCGGAGCAGGGTGGGCAAAGTGACAGCTGCTCCCCGCGCGCATCGCACGAACGCAGTCACTCACCCCCAGACACCCGATTACAGCCTACTCATGCGCAGCCGTACGCACCCGGGGACCTTGGATGCTCGTCCACGTCCCCACAACCTCCTCCCGCGTGGTTTTCCAGACTCCAGCCCCTGGGAGCGGGTGGAGAGGATAGTGGGGGATGGGGACAAGGGCCGGCAGCGCTGGCTTCCGGACTGGGCTGTCTTCCGGCGGTCGTGGGAACAGCTGCTGTTGGCTCCCCCACCTCGCATTCACCAGAGGCGAGGGTGCTGCCAATACAGGGAAACAGGGCCACCCCGTTCCCAGGTAGCAGTTGGAGGTGAGCCAGGAACCACAGCTGTTACAAGCATGGGTGACTGGACATGCTGAGATCACCACATTAGGGCGGGGGTCGCAGGGATTTTGATGTTCAGGAGAAATCTGGAAATCCAAATATTTAGGGAAATTGACTTAAATTGTCCTAATGTTGGCGTGATGTTGTGGGCGTCCCAGATGTTCCGGGAGCCAGGAGTCCCCAGACTTACGGAAAAGTCTGGGTGTGCTCAATTTGGGGGAGGAGCACAACCCTCCATTTTGGGGCGGCAGGGAGTCCCACATTTGGGGAAAAGCAGTGAGCTTCTATGTCAGCAGGGAAGAGAGCAGCAATCTCTGTTTTGAAACACAGGGACCCTGCTGTGCAGAGATCCAGGCACCTTTAGTTCAGCAAGAGGGGCTGAAAACCTTCCATATTTTGGAAGAAGGATCCAAACCCGTTTTAGGTAAAGAGAGCCCCCAACGTTTTAGGGGATGGTCTGAAGGCCGCCATTTGTAGGGACACAGAACCCTGGTGTGCAGGTCTGGGCCAGCAGCCCCCAGCTGGATTGGGAAGCCCACCCCCTCCTACTGGTTTCCAGGAACAGCTGGGCCCAGCCTGGGTTGTACTGCTGGGAAGTGGCTGACTCAACCCCTCCCTGTGGCCACAGCTGGACCCCGGCCTGCCCCCTCCAGCCTTCACATCTGGGCAGGGACCCAGTCTTCATCAGGGCTGAGAAGGGGACCCTCAGTCCCACAACTGGAGAACAGTGCCCCTCTGGCACTCCCCTGGCTGACCACAGCCACTGGGTGGACTCTATGCATCATTACCATGGAGGACTCTGGCAGGACCCCTACAGCCCAGATATTGACATCCTGCCAGGAACTCCTAGCTAGTCCCCCCTCCCTGTGTCTGTCTGCGCCTGAGTCCATGTGAAATGTGCTGGGTTTTTTGTTTGTTTGTTTGTTTGTTGTTTTGGAGAGAAAGGGTTTTGCTATGTTGCCCAGGATGGTCTCGACCTCCTGACTTCAAATAATCCCTCTGCCTCTGCCTCCTAAAGTGTTGGGATTTCAGGTGTGAGCCACCGCGCCCGGCCAGATGTGCTGGTCTTTGTAGGTGTGAGATGGAGGATCTGTGACTGTGTGTACACGGGCATGTGTCCTGCATCCATTGTGTCATAAGGCCTTGGAGTTTGTGCAACAGGCTGTGCCTGATTTGATGTGGAGGGGCGGGGATTTGCTTTCAGGGACTGGGGGAGGGGAAATTTGTAACATCCTTGTCTGTAACATCCAGGTTGGGGCCCGGCTTGTTGGCTCACGGCAGTAATCCCAGCACTTTGGGAGGCCAAGGCAGGCAGATCACTTGAGATCAGGAGTTCAAAACCAGCTTGGCCAGCATAGTGAAACCCTGTCTCTACTAATAATACAATAATCAGCCAGGCATGGTGGTGAGTGCCTGTAATCCCAGCTACTCGGGAGGCTGAGGCAAGAGAATCGCTTGAACCTGGGAGGTGGAGGTTGCAGTTAGCTGAGATCGCACCATTACACTCTAGCCTGGGTGACAAAGCAAGACTCCGTCTCAAAAACAACAACAACCAGAAAAACCCATCCAGATTTTAGGGTGACTAGGGAACCTCTAGTGTGTGCCCCTCTGTATCTCTGTATGGTCCAGGCAGAGTTTGGGTAGGGCTCTCTCACTCCAATTGCATCTTCATGTGTTGTGTGTCTGTGTCTACTATATACGTCTATATGGGACCTCACTTTGGGTCTATATCTGTGTCATTCTTTGTGTGAGAAGTGAGGTCATGAAAATAAGACATCAAAGTAAGACAATCAGTGCCTCAATATAGCTTTACCTTGTGTGTCTGTGACCATGTCCTACTTTTGTCTTCGTAGTCTGAGATTGTGTGACCCTGTCATGAGTGTCCTTGGTTTGTCCATGTCCACTTGATATTCTGAGTGTCCCTGTACGTGGCCTCGTCTCTGTGACTGTATCCCATTTGGTGCCCCCTACTTGTGATAACAAGGGTCACGTGATGGCATGACCACCCTATGTGTCTATATGTATCTCTGTGCCACCACAATCTCCATGGAAGAGGTGTGGCTGTGTGACAAACCAAGCCCTGGTGTCCAAGACTATGTCCCTCCCTGTTCCTGTTTTTCTTTCTTTTTGAGACAGGGTCTCCTCTGTTGCCCAGGCTGGAGTGCAGTGGCACGATCATGGCTCAGTGCAGAGTTGAATTCCTGGCCTCAAGTGATCCTCTTACCTCAACCCCCACATACTTGGGACTATAGACACGACTATAGGCATGCACCACCATGCCCAGTTAATTAAGAAAAAATCTTTTTGTGGAGACAAGGGTCTTGCTATGTTGCCCAGGCTGTTCTTGAACTCCTGGCCTCAAGCAATCCTCTGGCCTTGGCCTTCCAAAATGCTGAGATTACAGGCCTGAGCCACTGCGCCCGTCCTACTTTGCTGGATGGAGTTGCTTTATCAGGATGTATCTGCCACCTGCCTGTGTATGAATATGGCTCTGTTTTGCGTCCCTATCACAAACGCTATGTGACTGACGTGCCTGCGTGATTGTCTGCGTCTCCATCCACGTGTGTCCGTGTTCGCTGTGAGGCTGGCTGGACTAGAGAGGGTTGGTGCCAAGATGTGGCAGGTGTATCCTGCGTCCGTGTGACACTGTGGGTCGGGGAGTTTGTTTGTGACCTTGTGTGTAGGGGGCGGGAAGTGGGAGTCAAAGTCACAAAGGACAGCAGGCTGCGCGGACGCAGTGATGTGCGCAGGGGGCCTCCCGCCCGCGCCGTTCTCCTCCGGGAGGGCGCCCTCCCCGCGTTGCGGGGGCGCGTGCGTCGTGCGTGACGTGAGACACGACGGGGGTCGCTGCGTGCGTGGAACCCGACGCGGTCGTGCGTGCGAGCACGGGGAGGGGGGAGGGCGGGAGCTCTGCACTGGCTGCGTGCGCGCGTGCGTGGGCGGTGGCGTGGGCTGGGCGAGCGGAGGCGCGCGGGGCAGGACCAGCCCCGCCCCGGCAGGGACTGTGGGGCGCCGGTGAAACTCGGGAGGGGGCCGCCGTTAACCCCTTCCTGCCCGATCCGAAACTTCTGGCCCCTCGACCAAGGGCGCGGGGGCTTCCCCAGCGCCCGACGGGAGGGCAGTCCCTGTTGGGGGAGGGACCCTTCCCATGGAGCTGAGACCCCTCCAGTTGCCATGGGAACCAGAGCTTCCCGCGCAGCCAGGCGCGTGTTTCCTCTCCCCGCCCAGCCATCCTGCTTTTCCTCCAGCTGCCTAGTCTACCGACAATTCGTTTCCCGCTCGTGATCCCGGGAGAAGGGGGCTGGGGTCGGCGTGGCCCGGGCGTGCAGTGACTCAGGCCAGCCCGGGGGTCCCCTGGCCGCAGCTGGCCTCGCTCCGGCTTCTCCGCCCCCGTGACTCACCCCTCCTGGCTTTCCCCGTGTGTGACTCAGGCCCCTGGGGAGGGGGCTGCGGAGTCTGGGACCCCTCCAGACAGGGGGGCCAAGAACCAAGTTCTGGGGACTTCACTCTCCGCGGGGAAGGCCTCCCCCACCAGCGAGCATCCAAGTGACAGCTACTCCCCTTAGCAGGCCAGAGGCGCTCCCCCCTCACCCCGCCTCTGAATAGGTAGACCCCCCACCCCCACCCCTGCAAACCTCCGGGAACCCAGCCCCCAACCCCTCCTCCCAGCCCACAGGAAGTTTTGGCAGAGCCCGTCGCGGCGATGAAACGGTTAAAGCCGTTTTCTTATTCATTTCATCCAGGGGCCCATTTTGACTCAGAGCAAGCGGCGCCCCCCTCGAGCCTGGCCTCCTGGGGGCCTGGGTGCATACTCTACCCTACATGTACCATTTTAGAAAGGGGAGGAAGGCGCTTGGTGAGCTGGCTGGGGGTCTTGGGTAGCATATAGAGCTGGGTTCAAATCCTGTCTCTGCTCTCATTGCTGCCTGGACCTCAGTTTCCCCATCTGAAAATGAGGGATCATTATGTCCAGCTTATTGGGTTGTTGTGGGGATTAGGTGAATAATAGATGGGACACTCTGCATCCAGGGTTGGGCACAGGAGCCAGGAGAGGGCTCCTCCTGTTTCTCAGGTCTGGGTGTCAGGGTGCCCAGCAGAAGCGAGCCCTTGCCAGGCAGGCCATGCCCCACCCAGGCACTCTAAGGCCATGGGGTTCATGTTGTCCACCCCCTGCCCGAGGCAGGCACCCAGGAAGTGAGAGGCGGGGCAGGAATGAGGCACAACCTGTTGGGCCCGTCACCTCCCCGCCCCCCACCCTCATTCCAGTGCCCTGACAGGGCCCCCCCACGCTGCAGCCCCACCCCCGCCGCCCTGGACGCCTGGGTCCTGACCCGCGGGTGGCCCGAGGGAGGGGACGTCGGATGGAGACTGTGTCTCGGGAACATCCTGTGGACTGCTGGCTGGACAGACGGAGGAGGGTCAGCCCCTCCCGGGGCAGGGCAGACATCGACTGGGGGCAGAGTAAACATGGCCCAGGGTTACCAGACAGGGGGCGGGTGGGGGGCTGTAGGAATGTACACAGACACAGTCACCCCAGGAGAGCCAGTCCAGACACACAAACCCCTGTCACCTTGGCCACAGAGAGACTGCCAGCCAGGGACACACAGACAGGGTCAGACATACAGCTGGGCAAGATGATCCAGCAATGACTGTCACACACGGACACAGTGACAGACAAGACCCTCAAGCAAGAGATGCACACCGTCAAACACGTGAACGCATCCACAGGTCAAAAATATGCAGGCAGGCCATATGTGGTGGGGATAAATCAATCCAGCACATAAGCATGATTGACACACACACAGACTGACATTCAGGTGAGAGGCACACAGCAAGGCAGACACAATGGTGTGTGACACACATGCAAACAAGACAGGCTAGAAACACAGGGGCAAGACAGACACAGAGTGAAGTATATGTGAGACAAGCAGGCAACATGTGCATGCTGATAGGAGAGACAATCACCTTTGGCAGCAGCACCCCGAGAGCCACACGAGAGAAGAATACAGACACAGGCATGCACTGTCAGATTCTGACACGCAAGAGAAGGCAACACACACACACACACACACCAGATCCCCAACTCAGAAGACAGAGACAAGACGAGAGACAAACAAACCTAGGGACAGAGAAGATGTGTTCATAGTATGGCAGAGAGTCCCTGGCACCCTGGCCCACTACTGTTGCACACACATCAGAGATGCTCCTAGGGACACAAAGCCGAAGCCTTAGAGGTACACACCATCTCACCAGGAACACACACATGTGGAACCTGGCAACAGATTGGGCAGATTTGGGCAGACAGACTGACACATTCACAGACATGGTCTGGCCAGACAGTCACACCCAGTGCAGAGAGGCACAGACAGGCCACAGTGGGACATTCATAAACACATCGGCACAGAGAGACCCTGACAGAACCTGCTTGCACACACACATGCGCACGCATACACATGGAGATCAGTAACAGACAAGATACAGATCAGCCATGGAACACACACATGGAAACAAGCCACAGACCTCACACACAGAGACCACACACGCACCAACCAAACACAAACCAACCACAGACCTCTTTTTCACACATACACACACACACACACGCACATTACAGATCGTATACACACATACCAGCCATAGACGTCTTTTTCACAGACACACACACACATACACACCAGTTACAGGTCATATACACACATATATACAGACCAGCCACAGACCTCTTTTACACACTCACTCACACACACACACTACAGATTGTGTACACACATACAGACCAGCCACAGACCACACACACACACATACACACAGACACAGGTTAGCCATAGGAACTCTGAAGCAATCTACACTTACATACATCTAGGCTACGTGCAACCCATCCCATAGAGTTCACACACACACAGAGCAGAATAGACCTCTACACAGCTAGGTCCCACATAGACGTTTGCATCCAGGGCTGGGCACAGAAGCAGGCAGAGGGCTCCTCCTGTCTCTCAGGCCTGGGTGTCAGGGTTGGACCAGCACACACTCTCACACGCATCCTATAGGCCAGCCACATGCTTGCCCCCTGGACCTTGCCAAGGTTCTGTGGGGGCACTGGACACCCCAGTCTGTCTCTGCCCCACAGAGATCCTGGCACTTCCTCTCTCCAAACATCACCCCCACTTCCCTCCCTCTTTGCTTTTGCCACTTCCCCTAGGAGGCCTAGCTCAGCAGCCTCTGCTTCTGCTGGGGTGGGGGCCTGCTATAAAGAGGTCACCCAGGGTCTTGGTGATGCCCAGGTCCCCCAAGGCTTCACCAGCAGTGGCAGGGACGGAAGCAGCTTCCTAGGAAACTCCCCTCATGCCCAACCATGTCAGCCTGGGAGAAAGAGAGAGACTCTCCTTCCTGCTTCCAAGAAAATCCAGCAGCTTCCTCTCCAGGAGAGGGGTTGAGGGACCCCCCAAACCACAGAGGTGGGAGAGGGAGGCTGCTGGTAGGCCAGGAGTTCCTTGGGGAGGGTTCCTGCTGGGCCTCAGATCCACACCCAGGGGCAGGGACACGGGAGGGAGGCTGGGTGCTGTGTGCTGCGACTTGTGGGTTCTCGCCCTGGCCTGCCCACTGGCTGACTCACAGGCAGCCCCCGGCCCAGTTTCCTAGTGAGGGCCCCACCGGTCAGTGGGGCCAGCAGGGAGGGGGGTCACCAGGCTATTTATAAGAAGGAGAAGTCCCTTGTGCCAAGACCAAAAGCCCCGAAGACACTTGTGGGTGGGGGTGGGTGAACTTCCTCCTTATCCTGTGCCCTAGGCCCCAGGCCCTGGGGCATTGGGGAAGCCTGTGCACGGGCTTCTTAGCCAGGTGCTGGTCTGGAGCCCAGGGCCTGGGCAGTACCCAGCTGCCAGTCTGGGCGCTCAGGCCAGGCGGGGGAGGGGGCTGTCCTCCCACCCTCCTCATGGGGCCGGCCTGGCGCCAGTGGGGCGGCTTGAGGGGGTGGTGCCCAGGCCACAAGGGTGACACTGGCAGAGGCCTGGAACCGGCTGTACCAGCTTGGCTGGGCTCCCGCCCTCCCTGTCTGGTCCAATCTCCACCCCCTGCTCAAACACCCATGCAGAGTGCTTGGAGGGACCCTACTCCCACATGCTGGCCTGTCCACAGAGACCTGTGCCCCTCTCTCTGTGCCCGACCACATTTCTCCCCCAATAAAAGGAGACCCTCAGCGGGGTGCGGTGGCTCACACCTGTAATCCCAGCACTTTGGGAGGCCCAGGTGGGAGGATCCCTTGAGGCCAGGAGTTCCAGACCAGGCTAGGCAACAGAATGAGACCCTGTCTCGATAACATATATTTAAAAAAAAACCTTAGCCAGGTGTGTTGTGCTTGTAGTCCCAGTTACTCTGGAGGCTGAGGCAGGAGGATCGCTTTTGCCCAGGAGTTCAAGGCTGCAGTGAGTTATGATTATGTAGCTGAACTCTAGCCTGAGCAACAGAGTGAGATGGTCTTGCTTTGTTGCCCAGGCTGGAGTCCACTGTCAAGATCATGGCTCATGGGATCCTCCTGCCTCAGCCTTCAGAGTAGCTAGGACTACAGGCACACCCCACTGACCCCAGCTAATTTTTACATTTTTTTTTGTAGAGATGGGGGTCTTGCTGTGTTCCCCAGGCTGCCCTTAAAAATTTCTGGGCTGGCCGGGCGCGGTGGCTCAAGCCTGTAATCCCAGCACTTTGGGAGGCCGAGACGGGCGGATCACGAGGTCAGGAGATCGAGACCATCCTGGCTAACACGGTGAAACCCTGTCTCTACTAAAAAAAAAAATACAAGAAAATTAGCCGGGCGAGGTGGCGGGCGCCTGTAGTCCCAGCTACTCGGGAGGCTGAGGCAGGAGAATGGCGTGAACCCGGGAGGCGGAGCTTGCAGTGAGCTGAGATCGCGCCACTGCACTCCAGCCTGGGGCACAGAGCAAGACTCCGTCTCAAAAAAAAAAAAAAAAAAAAAAAAAAAAAAAAAAAAAAATTTCTGGGCTAAGGCTGGGCGAGGTGGATCATGCCTGTAATCCCAGCACTTTGGGAGGCTGAGGCGGGCAGATAACTTCAGGTCAGGAGTTCGAGACCGGCTTGGCCAACATGGTGAAACTCCATCTCTACTAGAAATACAAAAAATTAGCTGGGCGTGGTGGCGCGTGCCTGTAATCCCAGCTACTCTACTCGGGAGGCTGAGGCGGAAGAATCGCTTGAACCTGGGAGGTGGAGGTTGCAGTGAGCTGATATTGTGCCACTGCACTCCACCCTGGGCGACAGAGTGATATTCCGTCTCAAAAAAACAAAAGAAAACAAACAAACAAACAAAAACTCCTGGGCTCAAGTGATCCTCCAGCCTTGGCCTCCCAAAGTGCTGAGATTATAGACATGAGCCACCGCACTTGGCCAAAGTGATGTTCTCTTTAAAAAAAAAACAAGGCCGGGCGCGGTGGCTCAAGCCTGTAATCCCAGCACTTTGGGAGGCCGAGACGGGCGGATCACGAGGTCAGGAGATCGAGACCATCCTGGCTAACACGGTGAAACCCCGTCTCTACTAAAAAATACAAAAAACTAGCCGGGCGAGGTGGCGGGCGCCTGTAGTCCCAGCTACTCGGGAGGCTGAGGCAGGAGAATGGTGTAAACCCGGGAGGTGGGGCTTGCGGTGAGCTGAGATCCGGCCACTGTACTCCAGCCTGGGCAACACAGCGAGACTCCGTCTCAAAAAAAAAAAAAAGGGCCGGGCGTGGTGGCTCACGCCTATAATCTTAGCACTTTGGGAGGCTCAGGCTGGCAGATCACAAGATCAGGAGTTGGAGACCAGCCTGACCAATATGGTGAAACCCCTTCTGTACTAAAGATACAAAAATTAGCTGGGCATGGTGACATGCGCCTGTAATCCCGGCTACTCAGGAGGGTGAGGCAGGAGAATCGCTTGAACCCAGGAGGCGGAGGTTGCAGTGAGCCAAGATCACGCCATTGCACTCCAGCCTGGGTGACAGAGCAAGACTCTGTCTCAAAAAACAAACAAAACACCAAAAAAAAGAGACCTTTCATGAGATGGCCTGCAGCTGGTACTGCATACATGCTTCTCTGGTTGTCATTATCCACAATATAGTGGCTAATGCTCTGAAGCTAGACAGCTTGGATTGCATCTCAACTCTAGTGCTTATAGCTGTTGGACACCAGACAAGTTCCTTAATCTCCTGTGCTTCAGTTTCTCATCTGTTAAATGGGGATACAAATAACATGCATTTTGCTGGATTGTTGGAAGCAGTCGATGACTTATTTTATGTTAACCACTTAGAAGGGTGCCTAGCCCACAGTAAGAGCCTTATAAGTGTTGGCTATTAAAATAATTATTATTATTTTCAGCCTGTCTGTCTTAAGTGTCTCTGAGTCTTACTGTCTGTCTGCATGACGCTAACCTTGAACCCATTTGTCTCTCTGGGCATCTCTCCCTGCCCTGACCCCCTGCCCCCATACACCCACTCTTCCTTGCCCTCCTCCTGGGATGGACTCTCTGGGATGGTCTCACCTCTCTCTAGAACTCCCCTCTGGCATGGCCAGCCTCAGCCCTGGCCGGGGCTGAATTACCGTGGCCTCCTGTCTTGTGGGACCTGCAGGTTAGCTTCCCAAGGTGCTGCCCTCTGGCCTGCCCTACCCAACCCCCCAACGCTGCCCACTGTGCCCCCACAGGCCCAGCCAGATGTCAGCTGCAGTTATTAGCCTGGGCGGGAGACACAGGCCTGGCAGCGTGCCTGCCAGACTCACAGGCCTCCGGAATCTCCCTTGAGCCTAGGGCGGGGGAGGGGAGCCATTCAAGCAAGGGGAAGAAGGGAGGGGGCATTTAGGGGTCACAGGGACCCTCCAAGGACGGGACGCCCCCAGCTTCTGCTGGGACCTTCCTCCGGCAAGGCCACTGCACTGCTGGACTTCCCCCTGCCCCCACATAGCTCAGTTTCTTTTTCGCCTCTTTCGTTTTCCTTCTCTTTCCCACACTTGGTGAGATCTAGGCTGCCCCAGAAAGGCTGTTTAACCCCTATCCCTTAGCCTCTTTCTACCCTAAAGAAGAGACAGGCTCTCTTCATCCTCCAGAAGACAGAGGCCTGGGAAGCTGAGAGAGAGAGAGACTAGGCTTCTCACCTCTTGGTCTAGTGGGTTCACACACAAACTGCTCGGAAGTCCCACCTTAAGTCTAACTGGAAGCCTCACCATCTGCACCTCGCCGCAGCCCTTCCCCGGGAAGGGGCTCTGGGTTCCCTTATATTATCCCCTTAGATTTTTAGGTCTTCTCTGACTGGGGGAGGGAAGCCCTCAGATGAAGGAGCCACTCTAGGGAAGGAGGGGGGGCTCCCTCTAGGTATTCTGGATGATGGATGGATGGGACCCGCAGACTCAAACGAGAGTGGGGCCCCTGACCCACATGAGTGAGTGCGGGGTGTTGGGAAAGGAGCCCCAGACCTGGCAGAAGGGAAGGGCACCCCACCCGAGGGAGGAGGCGGCCGCCGTTCCAGCCCGCCCAGGCGCCGGGGGCGCCTCGAGGCATCGGCCCGCCCTCTCCGCGCCCCGTCGGGCCGGGGGCGAAGTCCGACCCAGGCCCGCGGGCAGGCGGGGACCTGCCGGGCTGGGTTGGGCCAGGCCCGGCCTGGCAGGACGCAGCCCCAGAGCGGCGGGGCGGGGCGGGGCTGGGCCAGGCGGCCGTGGGGGCCCCGGGGGCGGCGGTCGGGGCTGGTCGGGACTAGCAGTCCGGGGGCCCAGGCGCGCCCTGGGTCCTGGCAGATACTCGAGCTCCCCACTTCTGGCTCTGGGCCCCAGGACAGCGCTGGTCCCACCTCTTCCTGTGCCCTAATATGGGCGGCGGGGAGACACTCCGGGGGCCGCCCCGCCCTCAGTCCTGCCTGCGGACTCCCGCCTGTTGCCATGGCGACCAGGCCCCGCTCCTCGACTGCGTCCCCCGCCGTCGGGCCAATGGAACAGTCCCATGTTGCCTGCCTCCGCGGTCCCCTGCAGGCGCAGCGGGCGGAACCATTGCTTGAGGGGAGAGGATGGTGGCTGGAGGCTTCCGCGGCTGGGCAGGCTCCACGCACCCGGGCCTCCGCGGGGGCTCGCACGCCCAGGTTCCTCTTCCGAGGCGCAGGATGCGGCGGGACCCAGGGCGGGGCGCACGGTCCCGTAGGATCCAAGTGACGGAGACAGGGCCGGGCTCCTTCCCCCGGGGCTGTTGCCACACTTCCTGCCTCGGCGCTCTTTCCCCAGCCTGTTTCTAAGGAAGGGAGTGGGGTTGGGCGACCGCGCCCCAGCCGTCGGGCTGGGTCCAGGCTCCAGGAGCCGACACGGTGTCGGGCAAAGCCCAGGGTCAATAGGGGAGAGTTTTAGGATGGGGGACAGAGAATACAGATGCCTAGGAGGTTACCCACGAGGGGGAGCACCAGTCGTGGAAGATCCAGCAGTCCTGGTGCGCAGGACCCTCAAAGCCCCCTCCTCGCATGTCAACTGAGTACCCTCTTATTGTCTTCTCTGCTCCGAAGATGTGTCCGGACCCTTCTGACTCTCTCCTTCATCCGGGCTTCGCAGATGACCCCAGTGGTCACCAGTTTCTGGCAGACTTGTCTCCATCTTCTACCCTGCATATTTTACCTGCCTCAGTGTACCGCAGGACGCTTACTCGCTTTCTGCATACCTAGATTTCCCCTAATTCCTCCTTCCCAATTACGGGAGAGCCCTCAGACCTTCCCATGGGCTCCTGGACCCTACTCATTTCTTTCAATTTAATGGGTCGTGCAGCTCCGCCCACTCACCCCTTTTGATCTCTCCCCTCCTCCATCCTGTGAAAATTCCAGCCCCGCATCCTTCTATGCTCGGGACCCCCAGTCAATTCCTGGGTCAGGTGTCTCCTTACCCCTCCCGATTTACCGTGCTTAACCCTCATTCCTGCTTTTTGGGGTCTCCCAATGAATTGTCCTACCCCTCTCGTATTCTGGGTACCTCAGGGGTTTCTTCGCACACCCTGAGATCCTCACCCTACTTGCTGCGTACCAGGTCCTGGTATTTGTCCAGTGGACTTCAATGAAATCATCCTCCTCCCTGAAACCCCTCACTCATGTGCCTGGGCCCCCAGGCCTCCTTCCATGCGTACCCCGGGGTCCTTTGAGCCCCTCCCCCTGCAGGCCCGCCGAGCCACCCGGCCCGTGGCCGCTGTTTACAAGGACACGCGCTTCCTGACAGTGACGCGAGCCGCCTCCTCCCCTTCCCCACGCTCGAAGAGGGGGGCGCGGGGGCCCGGCTTCGGCGACGGCCAATCGGAGCGCACTTCCGTGGCTGACTAGCGCGGTATAAAGGCGTGTGGCTCAGGCTGAGCGGCTGGGACCTTGAGAGCGGCCAGGCCAGCTTCGGAGCCAGCAGGGAGCTGGGAGCTGGGGGAAACGACGCCAGGAAAGCTATCGCGCCGGAGAGGGCGACGGGGGCTCGGGAAGCCTGACAGATCTTTTGCGCACAGCTGCCGGCTGGCTGCTCCCCGCCCGCGCCAGCCCCCGAGAACGCGCGACCAGGCACCCAGTCCGGCCACCGCAGCGGAGAGCTCGCCGCTCGCTGCAGCGAGGCCCGGGGCGGCCCCGCAGGGACCCTCCCCAGACCGCCTGGGCCGCCCGGATGTGCACTAAAATGGAACAGCCCTTCTACCACGACGACTCATACACAGCTACGGGATACGGCCGGGCCCCTGGTGGCCTCTCTCTACACGACTACAAACTCCTGAAACCGAGCCTGGCGGTCAACCTGGCCGACCCCTACCGGAGTCTCAAAGCGCCTGGGGCTCGGGGACCCGGCCCAGAGGGCGGCGGTGGCGGCAGCTACTTTTCTGGTCAGGGCTCGGACACCGGCGCGTCTCTCAAGCTCGCCTCTTCGGAGCTGGAACGCCTGATCGTCCCCAACAGCAACGGCGTGATCACGACGACGCCTACACCCCCGGGACAGTACTTTTACCCCCGCGGGGGTGGCAGCGGTGGAGGTGCGGGGGGCGCAGGGGGCGGCGTCACCGAGGAGCAGGAGGGCTTCGCCGACGGCTTTGTCAAAGCCCTGGACGATCTGCACAAGATGAACCACGTGACACCCCCCAACGTGTCCCTGGGCGCTAGCGGGGGGCCCCCGGCTGGGCCCGGGGGCGTCTACGCCGGCCCGGAGCCACCTCCCGTTTACACCAACCTCAGCAGCTACTCCCCAGCCTCTGCGTCCTCGGGAGGCGCCGGGGCTGCCGTCGGGACCGGGAGCTCATACCCGACGGCCACCATCAGCTACCTCCCACACGCGCCACCCTTCGCCGGTGGCCACCCGGCGCAGCTGGGCTTGGGCCGCAGCGCCTCCACCTTTAAGGAGGAACCGCAGACCGTGCCGGAGGCGCGCAGCCGGGACGCCACGCCGCCGGTGTCCCCCATCAACATGGAAGACCAAGAGCGCATCAAAGTGGAGCGCAAGCGGCTGCGGAACCGGCTGGCGGCCACCAAGTGCCGGAAGCGGAAGCTGGAGCGCATCGCGCGCCTGGAGGACAAGGTGAAGACGCTCAAGGCCGAGAACGCGGGGCTGTCGAGTACCGCCGGCCTCCTCCGGGAGCAGGTGGCCCAGCTCAAACAGAAGGTCATGACCCACGTCAGCAACGGCTGTCAGCTGCTGCTTGGGGTCAAGGGACACGCCTTCTGAGCGCCCCCTGTCCCCTTACGGACACCCCCTCGCTTGGACGGCTGGGCGCACGTCTCCCACTGGGGTCCAGGGAGCAGGCGGTGGGCACCCACCCTGGGACCTGGGGGCGCCTCAAACCACACTGAACTCCCGCCCTGCGCCCAGTCCTTCCACCTCGACGTTTACAAGCCCCCCCTTCCACATTTTTTTGTATGTTTTTTTTCTGCTGGAAACAGACTCGATTCATATTGAATATAATATATTTGTGTATTTAACAGGGAGGGGAGGAGGGGGCGATCGCGGCGGAGCTGGCCCCGCCGCCCGGTACTCAAGCCCGCGGGGACATTGGGAAGGGGACCCCCGCCCCCTGCCCTCCCCTCTCTGCAACGTACTGTGGAAAAGAAACACGCACTTAGTCTCTAAAGAGTTTATTTTAAGACGTGTTTGTGTTTGTGTGTGTGTTTGTTCTTTTTATTGAATCTATTTAAGTAAAAAAAAAAAAATTTGTTCTTTATTAATTTGTTGTCTTTTTTTCCAAGCTGGGAGGGCGGAGGGAAAAAAAAGCACTGGTGTGCCCCCAGCTCAGTGCTGTTGGTGGCTCGGTCCTGTATGTGTCCCCCTCGTCGGCTCTGCGCAGGCATCTTGTGGTCCCAACCCGGGAGTCCCACCCTTCCCGCGTCCCCGGATCTCCAGGGTTGGATGGTTGGGGCGCGGGACGCAGTCCAGGGACACAGTAGCTGAAGGCAGGGCGCTGGGGGCGAGACGCGGAGCGCGCAGGCGCGGCCCCGCCCAGCAGTGCGCGCCGGGGCTTTCCCCGCTGACGCAGCGGAAGCGCTGCCCATACAAGGACCGATTCTGCCCAGTGACGCGACCGCGGTCTCTGGGCAGATTCCGGGAATCCCCTCCCCCGCTCTGCCGGGCAGGGCCGCAGCGCCGGGAAGGGGGCCGGGATTTTCCCGGGCAGGCGGCTGCCCGGGCACGGAAAGCCCCAGGCCTGGGTCCAGAGGGCCCGCGGTGGGCGGGCAGCGCTCCTGGGCCCCGGGAGCCACCTCTGTGCTACCTTCAAGACACTGGCGCCTGGGCCCCGCCGCGCCCACGCCCCCTCCGTCTGACCTGACCGGGGCAGAGGGTTGCTGCTGCTTCGGCGGCTTTGCCGACACCCTCCCCTCTACCCCCACCCCCGCCAGGAAGGGCGGCGCCCGCCTGCCAGCTTCCCCTCCCGGGTGCCAGGCCAGGAGCGGGGCGACTGCCAGGTCTGGTCCTGCCGGGGCGGCTGCTCGGGCCGCTGGGCGCCGCCACCGCCCTCGCGCTGGGCTCCCTCCCGCGCAGCTGGGACACTTGGGGGTGGGGGTGCCGGTGCGGGTGCTGCTGGCACGCCTGGAGGGAGTCTGGCCGGCTTCGGGGCTGTAAGCTCCCAGAGCAGTGGAGAAAAACAGGTAGAGAAACTAGACAGGCAGTAAGGTGAGTGGAACAGACACTTCATCAATTCATTTGTGCAATACCTAGAACAACTAGACCCTGGAGACACAGCCTGGACCCCTCCAGACAAGACAATAAATAAACAAGCAAGCATGGTTCTTCAGAGGTGGTGGTAAGTGCTAGTAAGAGGGAAAAAAAAAACCACACACACACACACACAGGTCAAGGTGGCAGTGATGGGGCAGAGAGGAAAGTTGCTTTGTAAAATGGAGTGGGAACATGGACCTTTAACGGGGCGACTTTTTCTTTTTTATGTTTTAGAGACCGGTCTTGCCCTGTTGCCCAGGTTGGAGTGCAGTGGTGCAATCATAGCTAACTGCAGCCTAGACCTTCTGTGCTCAAGCAGTTCCTCCCACTTCAGCTTCCCAACTAGCTAGTACAGGCACACACCACTGTGCCTGGCTAATTTTGTTTACTTTTGTAGAGATGGGGTCTGCTATGTTGCCCTGGCTGGTCTGGAACTCCTGGGTCAAGCAGTCCTCCTGCCTTGGCCTTTCAAAGCACTGGGATTCCAGGCGTGAGCCACCGGGCTTGTCTCTCAGTGACTTTTTTTTTTTTTTTTTTTTTTTTTTTTGAGACAGATTCTTGCTCTGTCACCCAGACTGGAGTGCAGTGGTGTGCTCTTGGCTCACTGCAACCTCTGCCTTTTGGGTTCAAGCAATTCTCCTACCTTAGCCTCCCAAGTAGCTGGGATTATAGGTGCCTGCCACCATGCCCGGCTAATTTTGTATCTTTAGTAGAGACGGGGTTTTGGCACGTTTGCCAGGCTGGTCTTGAACTCTTGACCTGAGGTCATCTGCCAGCCTCGGCCTCCAAAGTGCTAGGATTACAGGTGTGAGCCATTGTGCGTGGCTGTGACTTTTCAACAGATTCGAAGAAGTGGGGTCCTGAGAAAATCCTGGGTAATAACAGCATCAGAGGTAACAGGTTTTGTTTGTTTTTGAGATGGAGTCTCCCTCTGTCACCCAGGCTGGAGTGCAGTGGCTCGATTTCAGTTTACTGCAACCTCCACCCACAGGATTCAAGCGATTCTCCTGCCTCAGCCTCCCAAGTAGCTGGGTCTACAGGCGTGCATCATCATGCCAGGCTAATTTTTATTTTTATATTTTTAGTAGAGAGGGTTTAATCATGTTGGCCAGGCTGGTCTCAAACCCCTGACCTCAGGTGATCCGCCTGCCTTGGTCTCCCAAAGTGCTGGGATTACCAGTGTGAGCCATCCCGCTCAGCTGAGAGCAGCTCTTAAATGGCAAAATTTTTGTAGCCAGGTGAGCCTGTGAAAGAACAGCAGGAAGCCAGCGTGTCTGTAATTTGAGTGAACCACAACAGGGCAGATATTTAGGGAGACTGAGCAGGGGCCTTGGGGAGGAGTGTAGATTAAATTCCAAGGGCGATGAGTGACCCTTAGAGGGTATTAGGTGGGTACCAGCATTAATAGTGGATCCATGGATTAAATGAGCATATTAGCCCTGTTCTGTAGGAGGAAATTGGGGCATAGAGTAACAAAACTACTTGCCTGAACGCACACAATATTAAACTGCACCCCTGGGAACCCTGCCTTGCTGCTAATACCTGCCTCCTAGCCTAACTGCCACCCTCCCACCCCAGGGGCAGACAGGCAATCTTTCCAGCCTGGGGTGGGGCAGAGCTCACAGCAGGGACTCTGCACTCTGCACGTAGCTCAGGCTCTCATTCTTGGTTCTGCTCTTAAGACTGGGTCCCCACCCTCTTCCCCATAAGACTAGACTGGGCTGGGTTCCTTCCAGCTCGAGGAAGCCATCTTAGGAACTAGGAACTGGGCCCCACACAGGGGTCTCGGCCCCCAGCTTCACATAACTCATCACCTACAACTTTTACCACGTGCATAGTGATCTGGGTTTGCAGTCCTATTTTACTGTTGAAGAGACCCAGAGACGATCACAGCTCTTAAATGGTATTTGAACCCGGGCTGGCTGGTGACAAAATGTGGGCGCTGCCTTGTATGGCCAGATTTCTGGATGTAGGGCATCCTGGGATTTGCAAGGGACAGAGGCATGCCCTACTCCTCGGAAACCGCCTTGAGCGCAAGGAAGAAAAGAGCAGGCACTGAGCATGTGATAAGACCGCCACCGTGTGGCGAAGATGAGCAACCACAGGGTCAGTTTCCCAAGCCTGAGCCCGGAGAAGGGAGGGTGTTGCAGGGGAGGACGAAAGGAGAGAGCACATCAACACAGATTTACACCTGTCCCTAATACTTTATTGGTCACCTCTAGGCCTGTGTGCGGCTAGGTGGGCTCGGGGGAGGGCGTCACTATTCAGCTCCTAGGTGGAGGCATGAGAAGGCCTTGGCCTAGCCCTCCAGGGTCCCAGACTGTAGGGTTTGGAGGGGCAGGTCTGGCCTTTCTTGGGTCAGCACAGGGCACCCAGGTGGGGGCACAGGTGGACACCCAGCACAGGCACCTAGGTAGGGGCACAAGCTTACTATCCGTTGGCTAGCCTAATTGTGTTTGGAGAAATATTCCTTGCTGTCATCCACGTTGGGCTTAATCGTGTCACTGCCAGGCTTCCAGCCAGCGGGACAAACTGTGGGAAGACACAAGGATGCGCATGAAAGCTACAGCCCCAGGTTCAAGGTGAAGCAAACAAGGGCCTGTGTTGCAGAAGAAAATGCTGTAAGTGGTTCAGGCCCAGGAATGTGGATATTAAGAGAAGCCCTCCAGCCGGGCGCTGTGGCTCACGCCTGTAATCCCAGCACTTTGGTGGGCAGATCACGAGGTCAGGAGACCGAGACCATCCTGGCTAACACAGTGAAACCCTGTCTCTACTAAAAATACAAAAAAAAAAATTAGCCGGGCGTGGCGGCGGGTGCCTGTAGTCCCAGCTACTCAGGAGGCTGAGGCAGGAGAATGGCGTGAACCCGGGAGACGGAGCTTGCAGTGAACCGAGGTGGTGTCACTGCACTCCAGCCTGGGCAACAGAGCAAGACTCTGTCTCAAAAAAAAAAAAAAAAAAAAAAAAGAGAAGCCCTCCAAGCCCAGTTCAGTATTTTTCTTTTCTTTTTTTTTTTTTTTTTTTGAGACAGAGTCTTGCTCTGTTGCCCAGGCTGAAGTACAGTGGCATGATCTCAGCTCATGCAACCTCTACCTCCTGGGTTCAAGCGATTCTCGTGCCCCAGACTCCCAAGTAGCTGGAATTACAGGGGTGCACCACCATGCCTGGCTAATTTTTGTATTTTTGGTGGAGACCACGTTAGCCACGCTTATCTTGAACTCCTGACCTCAAGTCATCTGCCCATCTTGGCCTCCCAAAGTGCTAGGATTACAGGTGTGAGCCACCATGCCCAGCCAAGTTCAGTATTTTCTCTTTTTCTTTTCTTTTTCTTTTGAGACAGAGTCCTGTTCTGTCGCCCAGGCTGGAGTGCAGTGGTGTGATTTCGGCTCACTGCAACCTCCGTCTCCTGGGTTCAAGCGATTCTTCTGCCTCAGCCTCCTGAGTAGCTGGGACTACAAGTGCCCGCCACCACGCCCTGCTAATTTTTTGGTACTTTTAGTAGAGACAGGGTTTCACCATATTGGTCAGGCTGATCTCAAACTCCTGACCTCAGGTGATCCACCCCCCTTGGCCTCCCAAAGTGCTAGGATTACAGGCGTGGGCCACTGCGCCTAGCCAAGTTCAGCATTTTTTAGTTGGTGTGTTTCCTACCCTTAATTCTTAAATTTCTTTTTGCCACCCACCTCTCCTTTTTCTTTTTTTTTTTTTTTTGAGACGGACTTTCACTTCACTCTTCTTGCCCAGGCTGGTGTACAATGGCACGATCTCGGCTCACTGCAACTTCAGCCTCTCAGCTTCAAGTGATTCTCCTGCCTCAGCCTGCCAAGTAGCTGGGATTACAGGCATGTACCACCACGCCCGGCTAATTTTGTATTTTTAGTAGAGACGGGGTTTCTCCATGTTGGTCAAGCTGGTCTCGAACTCCCAACCTCAGGTGATGCACCCTCCTAGGCCTCCCAAAGTGCTGGGATTACAGGTGTGAGCCATGACATCTGGCCTCTTTTTTCTTTTTCTTTTCTTTTTTAAGAGATGGGTTATTCCTATGTTGCCTAGGCTGGACTCAAACTCCTAGGCTTAAGCAATCTTCTGCCTCACTCTCCAGAGTAGGTGGAACTACAGGCATGAGACAGCATCTTCCTGTCTTTTCGGCCCCTTTAACCCCATCTTTGTCCCTCTGCCCCACCCCTACAGGTTTTGTTATTGTTTTTTTTGTTTTTTGTTTTTTGTTTTTTTTTGAGATGGAGTCTCACACTGGGCCTGGGCTGGAGTGCAGTGGTGCGATCTCGGCTCACTGCAACCCCCTCCCGGGTTCAAGCAATCCTCCTGCATCAGCCTCCCAAGTAGCTGGGATTACAGGCACCCACCACCATGCCCAGTTAATTTTTTTGTATTTTTAGTAAAGACAGGGTTTCACTATGTTGACCAGGCTGGTCTCAAACTCCTGACCTGTGATCCACCCACCTTGGCCTCCCAAAATGCTGCTGGGATTACAGGCGTGAGCCACTGTGCCCGGCCTGTTTGTTTTTTGAGACAAGGTCTTGCTGTGTCACCCAGGCTGGAGTGCAGTGGTGCGATCATAGCTCACTGCAGTCTCGACCTCCCAGGCTCAAGCGATCCTCCGGCCTCAGCCTCCTGAGTAGCTGGGACTATAGGTATGCTTCACAAGCCAGGCTAACTGTTGCCCAAGCTGGAGTACAATGGTACGATCTCGGCTCACTGTAACCTCCGCCTCCCAGATTCAAGAGAACTCCTGCCTCAGTCTCTCAAGTAGCTGGGATTACACGCACATGCCACCATGCCCAGCTAATTTTTTTGTGTTTTTTTTTTTTTTGAGACAGAGTCTCGCTGTGTCTCCCAGGCTGGAGTGCAGTGGCATGATCTCGGCTCACTGCAAGCTCCGCCTCCCGGGTTCACGCCATTCTCCCGCCTCAGCCTCCCAAGTAGCTGAGACTACAGGCGCCTGCCACCACACCCGGCTAGTTTTTTGTATTTTTAGTAGAGACGGAGTTTCACCATGTTAGCCAGGATAGTCTCGATCTCCTGACCTCGTGATCCACTCGCCTCCGCCTCCCAAAGTGCTGGGATTACAGGCTTGAGCCACCGCGCCCGGCCAATTTTTTTGTGTTTTTAGTAGAGACGGGGTTTCACCATGTTGGTCAGGCTGGTCTCAAACTCCTGACCTCAGGTGATCCACCCGTCACAGCCTCCCAAAGTGCTGGCATTACAGGCGTGAGCCACTGAGCCCAGCTCCTTTGTCCACCTTGGTTGAATGTCAGGGGTATTTGTCTCCTACCACACTAGAAACTTCCTGCAGACAAACCCCTGAGCTGAATCTTCTTTGGGGCCCTAACACCCATCTGGACAGGTCAGAGGACAGGCAGTGAATGTTTGCATGAGTGACAGAGGCACTGAGTATGTACCCATGTGTCATGTGTGTTTCTGCTCACCTTCTCCATGCTCGTCTGTGTACTGGAAGGCCTGGACCAGCCGCAGAGCCTCATCCACGGAGCGTCCCACAGGCAAATCATTAACAGTGATCTGGCGAAGGACACCCTTGCCATCGATGATAAATAGGCCCCTGAAGACATCAGGGTTCCCAGTAAGGAGCTGGGAGCTCCCACTGCCAGAGACAAGGAAGGGACTACCAACCACCCGCTGCTAGCCACAGGGCTGGGGGCAGAGAAGACATTGTACAGGAGTGGTTCCAGCTCCACAGGAATGGGGGGTCTCCATGAGCCGGGCTGAGGGTCCCACAGTACCTGTAGGCAATGCCTTCATCTGTTTTCAGCACGCCGTAATCCTCAGACAAGCGTCTGGTCACGTCAGCAAGCAGGGGGATGTTCAGGGGGCCCAAGCCTCCTTCCTTCCGGGGGGTGTTGATCCTGGGAGTAGAGGAGATAGAGTTGGGGCCTCAGGATGCCTGGTACAGCCGGGTCCTCACCCTGTGGGCCCAATGTGATAAGCACTGGAGGCCAAAGATAAGGGGCTTTAAAGTAGGCTGCTGGGAGCCTCACCCACCCCACCCTGGGTTGGGTACAAGGACTTCCCACAGCTGGGAAGACTAAGCTTGAGAGGCCACGCTCCAGCTAAGTGGCTTCACATGTGCTTGTAACTTGCAGCATCACCCAGGAGAGAGCCCGTGTTAAGAGTTCCCGTCCTCCTCTAGCTGTGTCATGGGGTACAGCTCTTCACTTAGGTGAACCCGAGTTTCCATCTTTATGAAATAGGGCAGCACAGCCTCCCTCCTGGGAACTAGTAGATAGAGCAGATAAAGTTGCATCTGAGTTGCATCTGCAATTCTATGTGCCAAACAACTAGCTCAACTAGCTGCCAAATGCTAATTACTGCCATCCTTAAAAACTTGGGCGGCAATATTTCCATTATTTTCAAGATGGGGAAACGCAGGTTCCAGAGATTAAGCAATGGTCATGAAGCCACACAGCTCGGACCCGAGGGTGTGAGCTTAGCTGCAACCTCCTTCTCTGGCCCCTGCTCATACCAAGCCAGGTGGGTGAACTGAGAGTCCACCGAGACGCCCAGCACTTCGCAGCCCAGCTTGCGGAAGTCCTCGGCACGGTTGCTGAACGCGATGATCTCCGTGGGGCACACAAAAGTGAAGTCCAGAGGGTAGAAAAAGAGGACCACGTACTTCCCTGGGGAGGAGGGACCAAGAGGAGTTAGGGCCCAGCCTCTCTCATGCACGGCCCCGCTTCTGCTTCTACCTGGGTCCGCTCCGGGCTGCGCTCACCTTTGTAGTCCGACAGCTTCACCTCTTTGAAGGCGCCGTCAACCACTGCTGTGGCCTTGAAGTCAGGGGCTGGCTTTCCGATGCGCGCGTTACCGGAGGCCATGACTGAAAGCTGAGACCCCTGTCCGGTCAGTGCGCCCGGGAAGACCCTTTGTCCTCCCACCCCAAGGTCGCGCTGCGTGCTGGGCCCTGTGACTGAGTCAGCACGGCGGAGGCGACAGCACCAACCCTCACCCTCCCGGGTACCGGGTCTGCGAAGCCCAGAGGCTGCCGGAGACCCGCCCTCCTGACCAGAGCACGAGTGACCCAGCCACTGCCACTAGCACCCCACGAGCGAGTGGGCCGGAGCGCGGTGTCGCAAGCCCCAAGTCCAGAAGGAGACAGTGAGGCCCCCTCGAGCAGGGGGCGGGGAACAGGGCGATCGGGCCTGCACTGCAAGGCTGTGGCCTCGGTTTCCCCCGCAAGGACAAAGGAGGCCACTACAGCGGATGGAAAACAAAGGCGGCCAGCACTGAGGTCAGGATCCGGCCAAAGCAGCTTGAAGGGGGTCCTCCCGCCAGGTGCACTCTGTGTGTCTATACCTGCGTGGGCAAGGGCTAGACGCACGGACGATCACACGTGTGGACCCGCGTTCTCAGCGCCAAGTGAGCCCTGGGCCGCGAAGCCTTTTATGCCCGGCCCGAACCAAGATGTGCGCTGCGCAGGGGAGGGAGCAAACGAGCCGAGCGGTCGGGTCCACTGCACCCTCAGGTGCGGGGGAGCGTGCGGCCGAGTCCATGCGCCTGCGGGAGCCGGGGGGAGACGTGTTGCCTTCGGCCGGGACCACTGCACCGGCTCGCGGGGGTAATGCGGCCGCCGCAGACTCCGCGCACAACTCTGCCTGCGAGCGCGCTGGGTGCCGTTGGAGTCGGGCATGGCCCGGACCCCGGCGGCGCTGCTGCTGGCGCCTCTGCTACTCCTGCCGCTGGCGACCCCTGCCCAGGTCTACCAGGACTATCAGTACTTCGGCCAGCAGGGCGAAGGTGACACCTGGGAGCAGCTGAGGCTGCAGCATCTAAAGGGTAACCTCAGGCGGCGGGGGTGACGATGTCCATAGGCTCCCCGTTGCCCTACTTCTCCTGCTGGCTGCAAAGGGACCTTCCTCCGCGGGCTGCAAATCTCCACCCAGCTCTGCACTGGAGGCGTCCCCTTGGGCTGGTTACTGTTCTCTGAGGCTCGGTTTACTCTTGGATACGTTGAAATAGATACTGCTTTAAAGCAGCTCCCAGGGGAAGAGGGTGTGGGTAGGACATTGAAGCTGTCACTCGGGGATAGGTGCCAGGAAGGGCAGAAGCAGAGCAAGAAGGGGGCGGGCAAGCTTGGGAAGTCAGAGAGGGTCCGGTTGCAGAAGACCCGTGACCAGTGCAGCGAGAACGACAAGCGAAAACCCCAAATGGAAAGATTTGGGGAAAGAATGTCCAAGAAAGAGGGAATAGCAAGTGCCAAGGTGAAAAGGCCTAAAGGAGAAATGGGAAGAGGTCGGTGAGATGTGGCAGAGTGGGTGTGGGAGGGTAGCAGGTGTCAGATCTTGGTGAGCCGCGAGTTGGGATAAGATCGGACTTGGAGGCCTGGCGCGATGGCTCAAGCCTGTAATCCCAGCACTTTGGGAGGCCGAGACGGGCGGATCACGAGGTCAGGAGATCGAGACCATCCTGGCTAACATGGTGAAACCCCGTCTCTACTGAAAAACACAAAAAAACTAGCCGGGCGAGGTGGCGGGCGCCTGTAGTCCCAGCTACTCGGGAGGCTGAGGCGGGAGAATGGCGTAAACCCAGGAGGCGGAGCTTGCAGTGAGCTGAGATCTGGCCACTGCACTCCAGCCTGGGCGACAGAGCGAGACTCCGTCTCAAAAAAAAAAAAAAAAAAGAAAAAAAAAAAGATCGGAGTTGGGATAAGATCTGTCTCATAGGGGAAAGGGGCAGATTCAGTAAAGAGCCGTTTGAAGTGATCATAGTGGCCGGCGAGGTAGCTCACACCTGTAACCCAAGCACTTTGGGAGGCTGAGGTGGGAGGATCCCTTGGTCTCAGAGACCAGTCTAGCCTGGCCCACATAGCAAGACTCCATCTCTACAAAAAAGATTTTAAAATTAGCCTGACCTGATGGCCTAGCACTTTGGGAGGCCGAGGCGGAAGGACTGCTTGAGCCCAGGAGTTCAAGACCAGCCTAGGCAACATGGAGAGACCCCCTTCTCTACAAAAATAAATAAATAAATAAAAACAAAAAATAAATTAGCCTGCCATGGTGGCATGAGCCTGTCCCAGCTACTCAAGAGGCTGATACAGGAGGACCATTTGTGCCAAGGAATTTGAGGCTGCAGTGAGCCATGATTACGCCCTTACATTCCAACCTGGGTAACAGAGCGAGATCCTGTCTCAAAAAATAAAAATAAAAATAAAAAATAAAAAATAAACCTGATCATAAAAATTTGGTTTGTATATGCTAGCGCAGCACCAGGAGATTTACTTACCTTCATTCTGTCAATTATGCCATTTATCACTTGATAGCCCTGCTGGTCAGTTGGCATTGTGCCTGCTTCAGGGCCATGGTCACACCCCTGAAGACAGAAGTCAGCATCAGATGGCGGGCACCAAGGATGTTATAGGACACTCACAACTGTGCAGGCTGGCACAGCCTGAAAGTGTCAGGTTGTAGTTCCTCTGAGCCACTTACCCTGTGTATGAGGTTGGAAGGTTGGCTTGCTGTCTCTTGGTTTTCCCACCTGAGACTCATGGAAAGATTAAATGAGGCCAGACATGGTGGCCGGCTCACACCTGTAATCCCAGCACTTTGGGAGGCTGAGATGGGAGTATCACTTGAGCCCAGGAGTTCCAGACCAGCCTGGGCAACATGGTGAAGCACCGTCTCTGCAAAAAATTAGCCAGGCATGGTGGCATGTGCCTGTAGTCCTAGCTACTTGGGAGGCTAAGGTAGGAGGATTGCTTGAGCCCAGGAAGTTGAGGCTGCAGTGAGCTGTGACTGTGCCACTGCACTCCAGCCTGGGCGACAGAGCGAGACCCTGTCTCCAAAAAAAAAAAAAAAAAAAAAAAAAATTAAATGAGATAGTCTACGGGGGAGTGTCTGGCATAGAGGCAGAGTCTAGCGAATATGCGCTTCTCTTATTTGTTAGTATCTTTATCTTTCTTCCTCTCTGGGGGAGGAGATTGGGAGTAGGCCGCCTCCACGTAGGTCTTCACCTCTGCCCTCCTTCTCTAGAAGTCGAGGACTCAATTCTTGGCCCGTGGGGAAAGTGGCGGTGTCTCTGCGACCTGGGCAAGCAGGAGCGCAGCCGCGAGGTAGTCGGCACAGCGCCAGGCCCAGTTTTCATGGACCCGGAGAACCTGATCCAGTTAGGACCCTGCCGGCAACGGGATTGTCCATCCTGCAAGCCCTTCGACTGCGACTGGAGGCTCTGAGCCCGAGTGAGAGAGGGGCCCAGAGGACGCCGGGCCGGGGCAAGCCGCGGGGCCAGGGTGGGCGCGGAGGGAGGACGTGCGGTGCGTGGCGGGTATGAAGTGAATTTGGGGAAGGGAGAACTGGGGCTCCAAGTCTTGAGTGACTTGAGGCTGATATGGTTAGGCGGAAGCTGAGTCAGGAGCCGAGAGCCCCGCTGATATCTAGGGAGAAAGGCAGAAATATGGAGGGGGCGCTGGGCGCTAGGACTCACCCCTGTAATTCCAGCATTTTGGGAGGCCAAGACAGGCGCATCTCTTGAGTCCAGGAGTTCAAGACCAGTCTGGGCAATATAGTTGAGATCATCTCTCCATAAAAATTTTTAAAATTAGACGAGCGTGGCGGCACATGCCTGTGGTCCCAGCTACTCGGTAGGATGGGGAGGGAGGATCGCTTGAGCCTGGGAGGCAAAGGTTACAGTGAGCCGAGATCGCTACACTGCTATCCAGCCTGGGAAACAGAGTAACACACTGTCTTTAAAAAAAAAAAAAGGCCGGGCGCGGTGGCTCAAGCCTGTAATCCCAGCACTTTGGGAGGCCGAGACGGGTGGATCACAAGGTCAGGAGATCGAGACCATCCTGGCTAACCCGGTGAAACCCCGTCTCTACTAAAAAATACAAAAAACTAGCCAGGCGAGGTGGCGGGCGCCTGTAGTCCCAGCTACTCGGGAGGCTGAGGCAGGAGAATGGCGTGAACCCGGGAGGCGGAGCTTGCAGTGAGCTGAGATCCGGCCACTGCACTCCAGCCTGGGTGACAGAGCGAGACCCCGTCTCAAAAAAAAAAAAAAAAAAAAAAAAAAAAAAAGGAGGGGGAGGCGCAGAGGAATAAAAGGAGATAAAAAGACAATGAACTAGGACCCTGAGGAAGGGGCATGAGCCTGGTAAGGGGCGGGAACCCACAGGCAGAGGACATAAGCCCCAGTGAGTCCAGGGAATAGAAGAAGTGTGGAGGCCAGGCACTGTGGCTCAGGCTTGTAATCCCAACACTTTGGGAGGCGGAGGCGGCCAGATCACTTGAGCCCAGGAGTTTGAAGCCAGTCTGGGCAACATAGTGAGACCCCGTCTCTACAAAAAATACCAAAAATAGTTGGGCATGGTGGTGTGGTGTGCACCTGTAGTCCAGCTGCTTGGGAGACGGAGGTGGGAGGGTCGCGTCAGCCCAGGAGGTGGAGGTTGCAGTGAGCCAATATCGCACCACTGCACTCCAGCCTGGGCAACAGAGAGAGACCCTGTCTAAAAAAAAAGGGGGGGGTGTCGGGGTGGGGGTGGGGACGTTCATTCTAAGTTAGGAGGAATGAGCTTCTATATAGTGGGCACAGACCCTGAGCAGGAGTCCACTGAGGTCTGTGATCTCCAATGGGGGTGGGGAAGGCTTGGCCTGAATGAGAGAGAGGGTAGGAAGCACAGATCCTGCAGGGAGTGGGGGTGGGCTGAAGGCAGCAACCAAGAGAGGGAGTTTGGGGACTCCAAATCCAAAAGCCTGAGTTTAGTGGAAGCGGGGCTACCTGGTTCAGGGGACTTAGAATGTGTACAGAAGAAGGGACTGCAGGCCGGGCGCGGTGGCTCAAGCCTGTAATCCCAGCACTTTGGGAGGCCGAGGCGGGTGGATCACGAGGTCAGGAGATCGAGACTATCCTGGCTAACATGGTGAAACCCCGTCTCTACTAAAAATACAAAAAACTAGCCGGGCGTGGTGGCGGGCGCCTGTAGTCTCAGCTACTTGGGAGGCTGAGGCGGGAGAATGGCGTGAACCCGGGAGGCGGAGCTTGCAGTGAGCCGAGATCACGCCACTGCACTCCAGCCTGGGAGACACAGCCAGACTCCGTCTCAAAAAAAAAAAAAAAAAAGAAGAAGGGACTGCGAGTACAGGGCCTGAATCCAGGTGGAAGTCGGGGACGCAGTGATGCGGGGACCCGTGTCCTGGGACAGGGGTGATATTTGACCCTTAGTTCCCCATTAGGCTGGGTCTTCGAAGCTGCGTCTCAGTTTCCCTTTTATTTCCCCTTTTTCCCACCGGCCAACGCAGGCGGGGCCCCAGAGACCGTGAAGCAGAGCTTGCAAAGTGACCCGGTCCACCGAATTCCCCACGCTGAGTGTTCGGCCACAGTCCTTTGGGACTACAATTCCCAGAAGGGCGCACGGCAGCGGCGTCGGCGTCGGCTGCGTAAGCGTCCACGGCCGTGGGAGCGACAGGGGCGTGTTCTGCCCGCGGATTGGCCGGAAACAGGCGCCACTGCAAGGCCCGCGGAAAACGCGCGCCGAGACCCGCTCCCGCGGTGTTAGTTCTTGCAGCTGGTGGCGGCGGCCGAGGCGGCATGGATCTCAGCGAGCTGGAGAGAGACAACACGGGCCGCTGTCGCCTGAGTTCGCCTGTGCCCGCGGCGTGCCGCAAGGAGCCTTGCGTCCTCGGCGTCGATGAGGCGGGCAGGGGCCCCGTCCTGGGTGCGCACCTAGGGCCAGGGAGGGGAGGGGCGTGGTACGGGGGATGAGGGAAACGGGAGTCGGGATTGCACCGCACCAGGGGAGGGGATGTGGTCGTGGTGATGGCACCCAAAGAAGCAGTGATGGTAGAACAGGGATGGATGGCAACTTTCACGGGCTCAGTGATTGGACCCCGGCTGCGAGAAAACTGACACCCCTTCTCCCCAGGCCCCATGGTCTACGCCATCTGTTATTGTCCCCTGTCCCACCTGGCAGATCTGGAGGCCCTGAAAGTGGCAGGTGAGCCCGAGGTGTGCGTCTGGGGAAGGGATTCCCGAGTATGTGCAGGGGCAGGTGAGAACTGAAAGGGGAGGACAGGAACTGGGAGAAGCAGCTGTTCACTTCTCTTCCAAACCTCCTTCCAGACTCAAAGACCCTATTGGAGAGCGAGCGGGAAAGGCTCTTTGCGAAAATGGAGGAGAACAGGGACTTTGTCGGCTGGGCGCTGGACGTGCTATCTCCAAACCTCATCTCTACCAGCATGCTTGGGCGGTGAGGGGTACCCGGGCGGGGGGGCTGTGGGAGAGGGGCAGCCAGCATGGGCTGACTGGGCTTTCTTCCTAGAATGAGGTTAACTGGGCTCTGTTCCCCACCACAGAGTCAAATACAACCTGAACTCCCTGTCACATGATACAGCCACTGGGCTTATACAGTATGCATTGGACCAGGGCGTGAACGTCACCCAGGTGAGTTAAGTGTTGAGTTGTCCCCATTTGGTCATCGCAGGATAAACTGGCGACAAAACAGGAGTTCTAGACTGCAGTGAGCCATGATCATGCCACAGCACTCCATCTTGGGTGACAAAGACCCCCCCCAACCCAAAAATGAAAATGGAGGCCAGGCCCAGTGGCTCACGCCTATAATCGCAGCACTTTGGGAGGCCGCAGCGGGTAGATCACCAGAGGTCAAGAGTTCGAGACCAGCCTGACCAACATGGTGAAACCCCGTCTCTACTAAAAATACAAAAATTAGCTGGACGTGGTGGTGGGCACCTGTAATCCTAGCTACTCAGGAGGCTGAAGCAGGAGAATCGCTTGAACCCAGGAGGCAGAAGTTGCAGTGAGCCAAGATTGTGCCATTGCCCTCCAACCTGGGCAACAGAGTGAGACTCTGTCTCAAAAAATAATAATAAATAAAAATAAACTAAAAATAGGAGGCTAGGCACGGTGGCTCAAGGCTGTAATCCCAGTGCTTTGGGAGGCTGAGGCAGGCAAATCACCTAAGGTCAGGAGTTGAAGACCATCCTGGCCGACATGATGAAACCCTGTCTCTACCGAAGTCGCTTGAACCCGGGAGGCGGAGGTTGTAGTGAGCTGAGATCGTGCCATTGCACTCCAGCCTGGGGGACACAGCAAAAAATAAAAATAAAAGACGTAAATGTGGGCAAAAACGTGCAGTGGGCAGATTCAGCATCAGATACGTCTGGAGTGCCTCAGGCATATTCCTTGCTACTGTTGATTTCGTGCTCCTGTTTCTGCCCTAAATGTGTGCCACACTGAGGACCACAGTGTAGCCCCTAGTCCCATCTCCATCTAATCTCTCCCTCATCCTAAAGGCTCAGTCTGCAGAACAAATCCCACATGTGTCTCCCTGCTACCTCTGTCCTAGCCCAGGACACCTCCCACACCCTGGACACCTGCTAAGCATCGTCTCTCATCCCCCACCCTCCTGTCCCCTCCAATCTGTTCCCCATGCAGCAACAGAAGGTAGTCTTTTTGAAATGCACATCTCCTGTGGCTCACACCTGTAATCTCAGCACTTTGGGAGGCCCAGAGGGGCGGATCACGGGGTCAGGAGATGGAGACCATCCTGGCTAACACTGTGAAACCCCGTCTCTACTAAAAATACAAAAAATTAGCTGGGCGTGGTGGCAGGTGCCTGTAGTCCCAGCTATTCGGGAGGCTGAGGCAGGAGAATGGCGTGAACCTGGGAGGTGGAGTTTGCAGTGAGCCGAGATTGCGCCACTGCACTCCAGCCTAGGCAACAGAGCGAGACTCCGTCTCAAAAAAAAAAAAAAAAATGCACATCTCAACATTTAGTTTTCCGATCACAGTGGAAATTAAATCAGAAAAATTTACAGTCGAGTGGGGGAGAATTACATTAAATTACCAGAGAAAAACATAAATCAGCATTGCCTCGAATGCTCTCAGTGAAAGAACGGACCATTTTGAGAGAATAACAAGGCAAAATAACCTCGACGTAGGAATTGTATGCTGGGTGTGGTGGCTTATGCCTGTAATCCCAGCACTTTGGGAAGCTGAGATGAGCAAATTGGTTGAGGCCAGGAGTTCCAGACTAGCCTGGGCAACATCGCAAGACCCCATCTCTACAAGATGAAGAAAGAAAGGAATTATAGCAAGGTAGGCCTTGCTGAGGAGGGACCTGAGGATCAGGTCCAAATGCAGAGCTGGCGATGCAGTAACTGGCATAGACAGACAAGGGACCTGCCCGTGGGGGTTCAGGGCCTAGCCTGGGCAGAAAAATGTTTAGCTGGTAAACAAAAAATAAAGGTGGTTTCTGAAAACAGTACTGCTGTGGAGATACCACTTTCCCCCAGCAGCTCTTGACCCCTCTCTTCGGTGCTGTAGCCATAGACCCTCGTGCAAGGGCCCAGCATCATGGACCTGGTCCCAGCTCAGGGCCTTTGTACTGGCTGTTCTCACACCTAGAGCCCTCTTCCCCAGATCTCTGCACGGTTTAGTTCCTCACCTCCTTCAAGCCTTTATTCACCACTACACCTAGCTAATTTTTTATTTTTTTAGAAACATGGTCTCCATATGTTGTCCAGGTTGGTCTCGAACACCTGCCCTCAAGTGATCCTCCCGCTTTGGCTTCCTAAAGTTGGGATTACAGGCGTGTGCCAACGCACTCTACCACTTTTTTTTCTAGTGTTTTCTGCCACCTCAGTTCCTAGAACAGTATCTGGCATGCAGTAGGTGCTAAATAAGTGTAGAGCAGATGCAGCATGATCAGAGGAAGCCTCTTCAGGAGGTGATTTTTTTTTCTTTGTTTTATTTTATTGTATTTATTTTATGTTTTTGTAAAGATGGGGTCTCACTGTGTTGCCAAGCCTGGTCTCAAACTCCCAGGGCGATCCTCCCGCCTCAACCTCCCAAAGTGCTGGGATCACAGGCGTGAACAACGTTGCCTGGCCTGGGAGGAGATGTTTGAGTTGAAATCCCTGATTGATTCAGCCTGGGGACGGGCTGTGAGAAGAGGATTCTGGGTAGCAGGAAGAACGTGCCAGGGCTGTGAGGCTAGAGCATTGGTACATTGTTTGTTCAATTAATATGTGTTTGTTGCCGTGGCAGGTGTTTGTGGACACTGTAGGGATGCCAGAGACATACCAGGCGCGGCTGCAGCAAAGTTTTCCCGGGATTGAGGTGACGGTCAAGGCCAAAGCAGATGCCCTCTACCCAGTGGTTAGTGCTGCCAGCATCTGTGCCAAGGTCAGTACCCTACTAGCCATCGCCGGCTTCCAGCATCCCACTATATAAGGGCCAGACATGGCCACCACGGGGGAGGAGGGAGATTCCAGGTGGCTGTCTTGCCCACAGGTGGCTCGGGACCAGGCCGTGAAGAAATGGAAGTTCGTGGAGAAACTGCAGGACTCGGATACTGATTATGGCTCAGGCTACCCCAATGGTGAGCAGACAGTGACCATGGTACTAATGTTGAAATGGCCAGAGCTGAGCACACTTCTGAGGTTTTCTTTTCTTCCTTTCTGTCGTTTATCATTTTATTTTGCTTATTTTTTGTTTCTATTTTTTATTTTTATTTATTTATTTATTTATTTTATTTTTTTTTTTTTTTTGAGACGGAGTCTTGCTCTGTCGCCCAGGCTGGAGTGCAGTGGCGCGATCTCGGCTCACTGCAAGCTCCACCTCCTGGGTTTACGCCATTCTCTTGCCTTAGCCTCCCAAGTAGCTGGGACTACAGGCGCCCGCCACCTCACCCGGCTAGTTTTTTGTGTTTTTAGTAGAGACGGGGTTTCACCGTGTTAGCCAGGATGGTCTCGATCTCCTGACCTTGTGATCCGCCCGCCTCGGCCTCCCAAAGTGCTGGGATTACAGGCTTGAGCCACCGCGCCCGGCCATATTTTTATTTATTTTTTGAGACAGAGTTTTGCTCTTGCTGCCCAGGCTGCAGTGCAATGGTGCGATCTCACCGCAACCTCCACCTCCTGGCTTCAAATGATTCTCCTGCGTCAGCCTCGCGAGTAGCTGGGATTACAGGCACGCGCCACCACGCCCGGCTAATTTTGTATTTTTAGTAGAGACGAGGTTTCTCCAGGTTGGTCAGGCTGGTCTTGAACTCCCGACCTCAGGTGATCTGCCCGACTCAGCCTCCCAAAGTGCTGGGATTACAGGCGTGAGCCACCGCGCCCAGCCTATTTTTGTTTTTATAAAAATGGGGTCTTGGCCGGGCGCGGTGGCTCACGCCTGTAATCCCAGCACTTTGGGAGGCCGAGGCGGGCGGATCACGAGGTCAGGAGATCGAGACCATCCTGGCTAACACGGTGAAGCCCCGTCTCTACTAAAAAAAAAATGCAAAAAATTAGCCGGGCGAGGCGGCGGGCGCCTGTAGTCCCAGCTACTCAGGAGGCTGAGGCAGGAGAATGGCGTGAACCCGGGAGGCGGAGCTTGCAGTGAGCCGAGATCGCGCCATTGCACTCCAGCCTGGGCGACTAAGCGAGACTCTGTCTCAAAAAAAAAAAAAAAATGGGGTCTTGTCATGTTGCCCAGGCTGGTATCAAACTCCTGGAGTCAGGCAGTCCTCCCACCTTGGTCTGTCAAAGTGCTGGGATTACAGCCATAAGCCACCACCCCTGGCCCTTTTTTCCTTATTTTTTTAAAGAGATGGGATCTCCCTATGTTGCCCAGCCTGGTCTTGAACTCCTGGGCTTAAGTGATCCTCCTGCCTTGGATTTCCAAACAGCTAGGATTACAGGTGTGAACTACTATGCCTGGCTGGAGGTTTTCTAAATTGTTCTGGTCACCCTACTCCACAGCGAAAGAGGCCAAGTGTTAGACAGTGGTGCCATTTGTTCATGGCCACACAGCCAGTGAGTGACGGAGCTGGGTTCCAGGCCATAGGATTGCTGCTGTCTTCCCCGCTTCCCACTTTACTGTCTCTCTGGAGCCCCAGTGATGAACTGAGACCCACGGTGGGCATCTGCCCCTTTGTTAAGGGGAAGGGGACCAGGCGTGGTGGCTCATGCCTGTAACCACAGCACTTTGGGAAACTGAGGTAGGAGAACCGCTTGAATCCTTGAGTTCAAGACCAACCTGGGCAACATAGCGAGATACCCATCTCTATAAAAAATTTAAAAAATTAGCCAGTTATAGTGGGGCCCACCTGCAGTCCCAGCTACGAAGGCTAAGGTGGGTGGGTTGCTTGAGCCCAGGAGATTGAGGCTGCAGTGAGCTATGATTATGTCACTGCACTCCAGCCTGGGTGACAAGGTGAGAGCTTATGTCAAAAAAAAATAATGTTAGCCGGGTGTGGTGGCTCACACCTGTAATCCCAGCACTTTGGGAGGCTGAGGCGGGTGGATCCCTTGAGTTCAGGAGTTCGAGACCAGCCTGACCAACATGGTGAAACCCCATCTCTACTAAAAATACAAAATTAGCTGGACATAGTGGCACACGCCCGTAATCCCAGCGACTCGGGAGGCTGAGGCAGGAGAATTGCTTGAACCTGGGAGATGGAGGTTGCAGTGAGCTGAGATCACACGATTGCACTTCAGCCTGGGAAACGAGCGAAACTCCGTCTCAAAATAATAACAATAATAATGTTTAATGACAGGCTGGGTGAGGTGGCTCATGCCTGTAATCCTAGCATTTTAAGAGACAGAGGCAGGTAGATCATATGAACTCAGGAATTCAAGACCAGCCTGGGCAATATGGCAAAACCCCATCTCTACAAAAGATACAAAAATTAGCCAGGTGTGGTGGTGCACACCTGTAGTCCCAGCTACTTGGGAGGCTGAGGTGGGCGGATGGCTTGAGCCTGGGAGGCAGAGGTTGCATTGAGCTGCGATCATGCCACTACACTCCAGCCTAGGTAATAGAGCGAGACCCTATCTCAAAAAAAATAAAAAGACTGGGCATGGTGGCTCACACCTGTAATCCCAGCACTTTGGGAGGCTGAAGTGGGTGGATCACCTGAGGTCAGGAGTTTGAGACCAGCCTGACTGTCTGATACTGTGAAACCCCATCTCTACTAAAAATACAAAAATTAGCCAGGTATGGTGGTGGATGGCTGTAGTCCCAGCTACTTGGGAGGCTGAGGCAGGAGAATCACTTGAACCTGGAAGGCGGAGGTTGCAGTGAGTTGAGATCACACCACTGCACTCCAGCCTGGGCGACAGAACAAGACTCCATCTCAAACAATAAATAAATAAAATAGGCCGGGCGCAGTGGCTCAAGCCTGTAATCCCAGCACTTTGCGAGGCCGAGGCGGGCGGATCACGAGGTCAGGAGATCGAGACCATCCTGGCTAACCGGGTGAAACCCCGTCTCTACTAAAAAATACAAAAAACTAGCTGGGCGAGGTGGCGGGCGCCTGTAGTCCCAGCTACTCGGGAGGCTGAGGCAGGAGAATGGCGTGAACCCGGGAGGCGGAGCTTGCAGTGAGCCGAGATCCGGCCACTGCACTCCAGCCCGGGCGACAGAGCGAGACTCCGTCTCAAAAAAATAATAATAAATAAATAAATAAAATAAAAATGTTTAATCACTTGTTCTTGGAGGTCAAGGAGATGTCTCAGAGGCAGTCTCCCTGCACTGCCCTTTGAGCAGTTCTTGGCCAGGTAAAGGTCCTGTGGCAAGAAGGTGCCTCAGACAATAGGAGGTGCCCCAGGTACTCCGGAGGAAGCCTTAGAAGAGTGGCAAGGAGGCCAGGCGCGGTGACTCACCCCTGTAATCCCAGCACTTTGGGAGGCCGAGGTGGTTAGATCACGAGGTCAAGCGATTGAGACCATCCTGGCCAACATGGTGAAACCTCATCACTACTAAAAATACAGAATTTTGCTGGGTACGGTGGCGTGTGCCTGTAATCCCAGCTACTTGGGAGGCTGAGGCGGGAGAATTGCTTGAACCCGGGAGGCGGAAGTTGCAATGAGCTGAGATGGCGCCACTGCACTCCAGCTTGGGGACAGAGTGAGACTCCATCTCAAAGAAAAAAAAAAGAGTGACAAGGAGCTTGAATGTTATGGACTGTCACCATTGCCCACCCTACCCCAGATCCCAAGACAAAAGCGTGGTTGAAGGAGCACGTGGAGCCTGTGTTCGGCTTCCCCCAGTTTGTCCGGTTTAGCTGGCGCACAGCTCAGACCATCCTGGAGAAAGAGGCGGAAGATGTTATATGGTGGGTGTCATGGATGTCCTGGGGGTGCTATCGGGAAGGAAAGAGGGAGGCCAGGGTTCAGCCCTGCCTGAGATGGTTGCTCCCCATGGAAGTGGTCACTGTTATCACCTCTCTCCCACAGGGAGGACTCAACACCCGAGGATCAGGAGGGACTCAGGAAGATCACATCCTACTTCCTCAATGAAGGGTCCCAAGCCCGTCCCCGTACTTCCCACCGATATTTCCTGGAACGTGGCCTGGAGTCAGCAACCAGCCTCTAGCAGCTGCCTCTACTCGCTCTACCTGCCTTCCCAACCCAGACATTAAAGTTTTTTAAGGAGAACCGCACGTAGGGGATGTACTTTTGAGACAGAGGTGAGGTGGGAGTGTGCTCTGCAGCCGGGTCCAGCTATTGCCTTTTGGAACCTTAAACAGAATGGGTGTTGGTTGATTGATTTTATGTGGTTTGATTTTTTTGTGTTTGTAAATTTTATTTATTTATTTTATTTTATTTACTTTTTTTGAGAGACGGGAGTCTCAGTCACCCAGGCTGGAGTAGAATGGGGCAATCTCGGCTCACTGCAACCTCCACCTCCCTGGTTCATGCCATTCTCCTGCCTCAGCCTCCCGAGTAGCTGGGATTACAGGCACATGCCACCACACCCGGCTGATTTTCTTTTCTTTCTTTTTTTTTTTTGAGACAGAGTCTCGCTTTCTCACCAGGCTGGAGTGCAGTGATGCAATCTTGGCTCACTGCAACCTCTGTGTCCCGGGTTCAATCGATTCTCCTCCCTCAGCCTCCCACGTAGCTGTGACCACAGGCACGCGCCACCATGCTCAGCTAATTTTTGTATTTTTAGTAGAGACGGGGTTTCACCATATTGGCCAGGATGGTCTTGATCTCTTGACCTTGCGATCCGCCCGTCTCGGCCTCCCAAAGTGCTAGGATTACAGGTATGAGCCACCGCGCCCAGCCAGTTTTCTTGCATTTTTAGTAGAGACGGGGTTTCACCACGTTGGCCAGACTGGTCTTAAACTGCTGACCTTAGACATTCTGCCCGCCTCAGCCTCCCAAAGTGCTGGGATTATAGGTGTGAGCCACTGCGTCCCACCTAAATTTTGTATTTTTTAGTAGAGACAAGGTTTCACTATATGTTGGTCAGGCTGTTCTCTACCTCCTGACCTCAGGTGATCTGCCCACCTCAGCCTCCCAAAGTGCTGGGATTATAGGCGTGAGCCACTGCACTGACCTTTTTTTAGTTATCTGTTTAATTTAAAACTTTTTGAAAAATTTTCTTTCTTGAGACAGTCTCGGTCTGTCACCCAGGTTGCAGTGCATTGGTGCAATCTTAGCTCACTGCAACCTCCGCCTCCCAGGTTCAAGTGATTCTCCTGCCTCAGCCTCCCTAGTAGCTGGGACTACAGGGGCGTGCCACCATGCCTGGCTCATTTTTTGTATTTTTAGTAGAGACGGGGTTTCACAGTGTTAGCCATGGTGGTCTCAATCTTCTGACCTCGTGATCCGCCTGCTTCGGCCTCCCAAAGTGCTGGGATTACAGGTGTGAGCCACCGCACATGGCCTATTTTTATGTTTTTAAGATTTTTTTGAGAAAGAATGTCACTCTGTCACCCAAGCTGGAGTGCAGTGGTGCAATCTCAGCTCACTGCAACCTTGGCCCCCTGGATTCAAGCAATTCTCCCACCTTAGTCTCCTGAGTAGCTCAGATTCCAGGCACATGCCACGATGCCCAACTAATTTTTGTATTTTTTGTAGAGACGAGGTTTCACCATGTTGCCCAGGCTGGTCTTGTAGTCCTGGGTTCAAGTGATCTGCCTGCCACGGCCCCTCAAGGTGTGAGCCACCATACTTGTCCGATTTATTCTAATATGTAAAATACATGATGTGACTGGGCACAGGGGCTCATACGTGTAATCCTAGTGCTTTGGAAGGCCGAGTCAGGAGGATCTTGACCAGCCTGGACAACATAGGGTAAGAAGAGCGAAACTCTGTTTCAAAAAAAAAAAAAAAAAAATTGGCTGGGCCGCATGGGGGAAGATAAGAAAAAATAAAGGTAACAAACCAAACAAAAATCTTGACGGGCAGGGTGGAGTATGGCTGCAGTCCCAGCTTTTCTGGAGGTTTAGGTAGGCTCCAGCATGGGCGACAGAGCAAGACCATGTCTCAAAAAAAAAAAAAAAGAAAGCATATCAGCGCATTAATGTTTGGAACAAGCTGCATTCTCTCCAGAAGGACCTAGAAGGCCCAGATAAGCCCACCAGTGATTTGAGGCAGGTTGAGATGGAAGCTTTTCAGATGTTCTTTCTTTGGTGCTGTTTTTGTTTTGTTTTGTTTGAGACAGAGTCTCATTCTGTCACCCAGGCTGGAGTGCAGTGGCACAGTCTTAGGTCACTGCAATCCCCACCTCCCATGTTCAAGCGATTCTCCCACCTCAGCCTCCCGAACAGCTCCCGAATACCATGCCCGGCTAATTTTTGTATTTTTAGTAGTGACAGGGTTTCATCATGTTTGCCAGGCTGGTCTGAAACTCCTGACCTCAAGTGACCCACTTGCCTCGGACTCCCGATGTGCTGGGATTATAAGTGTAAGCCACTGCACCCAGTCTGTTTTTGTTTTCTGAGACAGGATTGCTGTCACCCAGGCCAAAGTGTTGTCATGTGATCTTGGCTCATTGAAGCCTGGAATGCCTGGGCACACAGGATCTTCCCACCTCAGCCCTGTAAGTGGAACTACAGGTATGCCACCAGGCGCAGCCAATTAAAAAAAAAAAAATGGGCCGGGCGCGGTGGCTCAAGCCTGTAATCCCAGCACTTTGGGAGGCCGAGACGGGCGGCTCACGAGTTCAGGAGATCGAGACCATCCTGGCTAACACGGTGAAACCCCGTCTCTACTAAAATACAAAAAAAATTAGCCGGGCGAGGTGGCGGGCGCCTGTACTCCCAGCTACTCGGGAGGCTGAGGCGGGAGAATGGCGTGAACCCGGGAGGCGGGGCTTGCAGTGAGCTGAGATCCGGCCACTGCACTCCAGCCTGGGCAACAGAGCCAGACTCCGTCTCAAAAAAAAAAAAAAAAAAAAATGGCGGGGTGTGGTGGCTCACACCTGTAATGCCAGCACTTTCGGAGGCTGAAGTGGGCGGATCACGAGGTCAGGACGTAGAGACCATCCTGGCTAACACGGTCTCTACTAAAAATACAAAAAAATTAGCCCGGCTTGGTGGCGGGCGCCTGTAGTCCCAGCTACTCTGGAGGCTGAGGCAGGAGAATGGCGTGAACCCAGGAGGCGGAGCTTGCATTGAGCCGAGATAGCCCCGCTGCACTCCAACCTGAGTGACCGTGCGAGACTCAGCCTCAAAAAAAAAAAAATAAATAAATAATTGGCAGAGATGGGATCGCCCTGTTGCCCAGACTGGTCTCTCAATTTCCTGGACTCAAGGGATCCTCCCATCTCAGCCTCCTAAAGTGCTTGGGATTACAGGTGTGGCCCACTGTGCCTGCCCTGCTCTCTTTTTTTTTTTTTTTTTTTTTTTGAGACGGAGTCTCGCTGTGTAGCCCAGGCTGGAGTGCAGTGGCGGGATCTCAGCTCACTGCAAGCTCTGCCTCCCGGGTTTTTACGCCATTCTCCTGCCTCAGCCTCCCGAGTAGCCGGGACTACAGGCGCCGGCCACCTCGCCCGGCTAGTTTTTTGTATTTTTTAGTAGAGACGGGGTTTCACCGTGTTAGCCAGGATGGTCTCGAACTCCTGACCTCGTGATCCGCCCGTCTCGGCCTCCCAAAGTGCTGGGATTACAGGCTTGAGCCACCGCGCCCGGCCGCCCTGCTCTCTTTTGAGACAGAGTCTTGCTTCGTTGCCCAGGATGGAGTGCAGTGTTGCAGTCTTGACTTACTGCACCCTCGAACTCCTGAGGTCTAGTGACCCTCCTTCCTCAGCCTTCAAGTAGCTAGCACTGCAGGCATGTATCACTATGCTCACTATGCTCAGCTAAGTTTTTTTCTTTCTTTCTTTTTTTTTTTTTTTTTTTTGAGACGGATTCTCATTCTATAGCCCACGCTGGAGTGCAGTGGCACAATCTCTGCTCACTGGAAGCTCCGCCTCCTGGGTTCAGCCATTCTCCTGCCTCAGCCTCCCAAGTAGCTGGGACTACAGGCGCCCACCACCATGCGCAGCTAACTTTTTTGTATTTTGTTAGTAGAGACAGGGTTTCTTTTTCTTTTGAGACGGAGTCTCGCTCTGTCGCCCAGGCTGGAGTGCAGTGGCGCAATCTCGGCTCACTGCAAGCTCTGCCTCCCGGATTCACGCCATTCCCCTGCCTCAGCCTCCCTAGTAGCTGGGACTACAGGCGCCCGCCACCGCGCCTGGCTAATTTTTTTTTGTATTTTCTTTTTTTTTTTTTTTTTTTTTTTTTTTTTTTGAGGTGGAGTCTCGCTCTGTTGCCCAGGCTGGAGTGCAGTGGTGCGATCTCGGCTCACTGCAAGCTCCGCCTCCCGGGTTCCCGCCATTCTCCTGCCTCAGCCTCCCGAGTAGCTGGGACTACAAGCGCCGCCATCACGCCCAGCTAATTTTTTTGTATTTTTAGTGGAGACGGGGTTTCATTGTGTTAGCCAGGATGGTCTCGATCTCCTGACCTCGTGATCCGCCCGTCTCGGCCTCCCAAAGTGCTGGGATTACAGGCTTGAGCCACCGCGCCCAGCCTTTTTTGTATTTTCAATAGAGACGGGGTTTCACTGGGTTAGCCAGGATGGTCTTGATCTCCTGGCCTTGTGATCCACCTGCCTTGGCCTCCCAAAGTGCTAGGATTACAAGTGTGAGCCACTGCGCCCAGCCAGAGAGGGGGTTTCACGGTGTTAGCCAGGTTAGTCTCCATCTCCTGACCTCGTGATCCTCCCACCTCAGCCTCCCAAAGTGCTGGGATTACAGGCACGAGCCACTGTGCCCGGCAGCTTTTTTATTTTGTAGAGATGAGGTCTCCCTATGTGACAGGAGGCCTAGCACTTTGGGAGGCTAACACTATGTTGTGTTCTTGAGACGGAGTCTCACTCTGTCACCCAGGCTGGAGTGCAGTGGCATGATCTTGGCTCACTGAAACCTCCGCCTCCCAGGCTCTAGCGATTCTCCTGCCTCAGCCTCCCAAGTAGCTGGGATCACAGATGCGTACTTCCATGCCTGGCTAAGTTTTTGGCATTTGGCATTTTAGTAGGGATGAGGTTTCACCATGTTGCCCAGGGTGGTTTTGAACTCCTGAGCTCAGGTGTTCTGCCCACCTCGGCCTCCCAAGCGCTGGGATTACAAGCATGAGCCACACCTGGCCCCCACAGAGTTCTTTTTTTTTTTTTTTTTTTTTTTGAGACGGAGGCTCACTCTGTCACCCAGGTCCCACATACTCGGGAGGCTGAGGCAGGAGAATAGCTTGAACCCGGGAGTTGGAGGTTGCAGTGAGCCAAGATCACGCCACTGCACTCCAACCTGCACGATAGAGACTCAGTAAGAAAAAAAAAAAAAAAAAAAAAAAATTGGGGGGCGCCGGACATGGTGGCTCACGCCTGTAATCCCAGCACTTTGGGAGGCCGAGGCAGGCAGAACACTTGAGGTCAGAAGTTTGAGATCAGCCTGGACACCATGGCGAAACCCTATCTCTACTAAAAATAAATTAGCTGGGAGTGGTGGCAAACGCCTGTAATCCCAGCTACTCGGGAGGCTGAGGCGGAACTGCTTGAACTTGGGAGGCAGGGGTTGCAATGAGCCAAGATCGTGCCATTGCACTCCAACCTGAGCGACAGAGTGAGACTCCATCTCAAAAAAAAAATTTTTTTTTTTATAGAGATGGGGTCTTGCTCTGTTGCACAGTTTGGTCTCAAATCCGTGCCCAAAGGATCCTCCTGCCACAGCCTCCCAAAGTGTCAAATTGTTGAGATTATAGGCATGAGTCACAGTGCCTGGCCAAGTGTCCTAATTTCTTTTTTTTTTTTCTTTTTTGAGATGGAGTCTTGCTCTGTCGCCCAGGCTGGAGTGCAGTGGCCGGATCTCAGCTCACTGCTAGCTCCGCCTCCTGGGTTTACGCCATTCTCCTGCCTTAGCCTCCGGAGTAGCTGGGACTACAGGTGCCCACCACCTCGCCCGGCTAGTTTTTTGTATTTTTTTTTTTTTTTTTTTGAGACGGAGTCTCGCTCTGTCGCCCGGGCTGGAGTGCAGTGGCGCGATCTCGGCTCACTGCAAGCTCCGCCTCCCGGACTTAGGCCATTCTCCTGCCTCAGCCTCCTGAGTAGCTGGGACCACAGGCGCCCACCACCTCGCCTGGCTAGTTTTTTGTATTTTTTAGTAGAGACAGGGTTTCACCGTGTTCGCCAGGATGGTCTCGATCTCCTGACCTCGTGATCCGCCCGTCTCGGCCTCCCAAAGTGCTGGGATTACAGGCTTAAGCCACCGCGCCCGGCCAGTTTTTTGTATTTTTTAGTAGAGACTGGGTTTCATCTTATTAGCCAAGATGGTCTCGATCTCCTGACCTTGTGATCCGCCCGTCTCGGCCTCCCAAAGTGCTGGGATTACAGGCTTGAGCCACTGCGCCCGGCCGTGTCCTAATTTCTTATAGTCATTGGATTAGAGCTCACAAATATGAACTCATTTTACTTTACTCCTTTCAACACACTCTCTCCAAACAGTCACATTTTGATGTCCTGGGGGTTAGGACTTGAACATACGAATTGGGGGAGACTATTCAACCCAAAACAGAGCATTTCTCCACTCCATGCAAATACTGTGTTGGACACAGAAGCCAGCACTGCCCCAGCCAGCCAGAATCCCAGAACTGCCCTTGGACAGTGGAGGCTAGAGTGCCTGGGAATGCATGATGGGGGACCCAGCTCTGATCTGGGGCCCTCAGAGCCTGAGGAACCAACTGGCAGAGGTCTGCGGGGTGAATGCAGTGGAATAAGTGACTGGAGGATGGAGGGGGTTTCAGGCAGTGGGCACGTGTAGAGGCCTAGAAATGGGAGACCTGGCTTCAAGAAGACCCAAGAGGCCAGGCGCCGTGGCTTACGCCTGTAATCCCAGCAGTTTGGGAAGCTGAGGTGGGTGGATCATGAGGTCAAGAGATGGAGACTATCCTGGCCAACATGATGAAACCCCATCTCTTCCAAAAATACAAAAATTAGCTGGGTGTGGTGGCGGGCGCCTGTAGTCACAGCTACTCTGGTGGCTGAGGCAGCAGGATCACTTGAACCTGGGAGGTGAAGGTTTCTGTGAGCTGAGATCGCGCCACTGTGCTCCAGCCTGGTAACAGAGCAAGACTCCGTCTCAAAAAAAAAAAAAAAAAAAAGGCCCAAGAGCAGGGCAGTGAGAGGAGGCATTCGGGAGGAGGTTTGGTCTCCACCCAAGAGACACCATCTATCCAACCCTCATCCTGTTGTTATTATTATTTTGTTATTTGACTTAAAAACTTTATTTTTCTTTTGAGATAGAGACTTGCTCTGTTGCTCAGGCTGTGTTGCAGTGGCACCTCAGCTCACTGCAACCTCCACCTCATGGGTTCAAGTGAGCACATCCGGCTAATTTTGTATTTCTTTTTTTTCTTTTCTATTTTTTTTTTTTTAAATTAATTAATTTATTTATTTTTTGAGACTGAGCCTTGCTCTATCGCCCAGGCTAGAGTGCAATGGCTGGATCTCGGCTCACTGCAACCTTTGCCTCACTGGCTCAAGTGATTCTCCTGCCTCAAACTCCTGAGTAGCTGGGATTATAGGCACCCGCCACCCCACCCAGCTAATTTTTTTTTTTTTTCTTTTTTTTTTTGAGGCAGAATCTTGCTTTGTCTCCCAGGCTGGAGTGTGGTGGCGTGATCTTGGCTCCCTGCAATCTCCGCCTCCCGGGTTCAATAAATTATTCTGCCTCATCCTCCCAAGTATCTGGGACTACAAGCACGTTCCACTACACCTGGCTAACTTTTTGCATTTTTAATAAAGACAGGGTTTCCCCGTGTTAGCCAGGATGGTCTCGATCTCCTGACCTCATGATCCGCCCGCCTTGTCCTCCCAAAGTTCTGGGGTTATAGGCGTGAGCCATTGCACTCCACCTTCTTTGACTTTTTATAGACACCGGGGGTCAGGGGAGGTGGGTCTTGAAGTCCTGAGCTCAAGTGGTCTCCTGCCTTGGCCTCCCCAAATGCTAGGATTATAGGTAAAAGCCACCAGTCACAACGTGTGGCCTGTAAATGTTATTTCTTTTCTTTCTTTTTTTTTTTTTTTCTGGAGATAGAGTCTCGCTCTGTCGCCTAGGCTGGAGTGCAGTGGTGCGATCTCGGCTCACTGCAACCTCTGCCTCCCAGGTTTAAGCAATTCTGCCTCAGCTTCCCGAGTAGCTGGAATTATAGGCATGTGCCACCACTCCCAGCTAAGTTTTATATTTTTAGTAGAGACGAGGTTTCACCTAGTTGGCCAGGCTGGTCTTGAACTCCTGACCTAAGGTTATCCACCCACCTCAGCCTCCCAAAGTGCTGGGATTACAGGCTGCAAATGTTACTTCTAACAACAGTCTGAATTTGTGTGAACTCAGTGCTGGGTCCCCATCCTAGCAGCATGAAGCTCACATGGGAGTTGGAGAGAGTCCAGGGTTCCACACTGACCTGCTCAAGATCCCCAGTATCATGTTTTTGAGGGTTTTGTTAAGAAACAGGGTTGGCTGGATGCAGTGACTCAACGCCTGTAATCCCAGCACTTTGGGAGGCTGAAGCGGGTGGGACACCTGAGGTCAGGAGTTCTAGACCAGCCTGGCCAACATGGTAAAACCCCATCTCTACTAAAAATACAAAAATTAACCAGGCCTGGTGGCAGGCGCCTGTCGTCCCAGCTACTTGAGAGGCTGAGGCAGGAGAATCGCTTGAACCCAGGAAGGCAGAGGTTGCAGTGAGCCGAGATCACACCACTACACTCCAGCCTGGGGGACAAGAGTGAGACTTCGTCTCAAAACAACAGAAAAAAGAGGGTCTTGGCCAGTCACTGTGGCTCCCGCCTGTAATCCCAGCACTTTGGGAGGCCAAGGTAGGCGGATCAGGAGGTCAGGAGTTCAAGACCATCCTGACCAAAATGGAGAAACCCCATACCTGTAATCCCAGCTACTTGGGAGGCTGAGGCAGAGGAATCGCTTGAACCCAGGAGGCAGAGGTTGGGGTGAGCCGAGATCGTGCCATTGCACTCCAGCCTGGGTGAAAAGAGCAAAACTCCGTCTCACACACGCACACGCGCACACACACAAAATAGCTGGGTGTGGTGGTGAGCGCCTGTAGTCCCAGATACTTGGGGAGCTGAGGTGGGAGGATCACTTGAGCCTGAGAGGTTGAGGCTGCAGTGAACCAAGATTGCACCACTGCACTTCAAAGCCTGAACAACAGAGTGAGACCCTGTTCAAAAACAAAACAAAAAAAAACTCAAGGCCGGGCATGGTGGCTCTCGCCTCTTATTCCAGCACTTTGAGAGGCTGAGGCAGGTGGATCACCTGAGGTCAGGAGTTCAAGACCAGCCTGGCCAACATGGCAAAAACCCGTCTCTACTAAAAGTATAAAAATTAGCCAGGTGTGGTGGCAGGTGCCTGTAATCCCAGCTAATCAGGAAGCTGAGGCAGGAGAATCGCTTGAACCTGGGAGGCAGAGGTTGTAGTGAGCCAAGATCATGCCACTGCACTCCAGCCTAAGTGACAACAGTGAGACTCCGTCTAAAAAACCAAAAAACCTATGGCTCTCACATATTTCCTTTTCCAAATGAGGTCCTGAGTATCCGAGACTACAGGCACAAACTATAGCACCTCGCTAATTTTTTTGTTTGTGTGTGTGTGTGTGTGTGTGGTTTTTTTTTTTTTTTTTGGTAGAGATGAGGTCTCACTATGTTGCCCAAGCTGATTTTGAACTCCTGGCTTCAAGCTCTTCTCCTACTTCAGCCTCCCAAAGTCTTGGGATTACAGGTGTGAGCTGTCCTGCCTAATTTTGTCCAGCCTAATTTCTTTTTGTATTTTGGAGATGAGGTCTGGCTGTGGTGCCCATGCTGTTCCCAAACTCCTGGCCTCAAGCAATACCGTCACCTCAGCCTCCCAAGTAGCTGAGACTATAGCCACGAGCTGCCAAACCTTGCATCACACCCTGTCGCTCTCTTTTTTTTTGAGACACCATCTCCCTTTGTTGCCCCGGCTGGAGGGCAGCAGTGCAATGACGGCTTACTGCAACCTCCACCTCCTGGGCTCAAACAATCCTCCCACCTCAGCCTCCCAAGTAGCTGGGTCTACAGGCGTGTGCCACCATGCCTGGCTAATTTTTTAAAATTTTAGTAGAGATGGGGTTTCACCATGTGGCCCAGGGTGGTCTGGAACTCCTGACCTCAAAGAATCCATCTGCCTCAGCCTCCCAAAATGCTAGAATTACAGGTGTGAGCCACCACTCCTGGTACATCACAATCTATCCTCAGATTCAAGTGCCTCTGCCTGGCATCCAGTGTCTTCCAGGACCAGACCCCATCTCCCATGGTCTATCCCAGGCTTCCTGGTCAGCTCAGAGTTCCCAGAACATGAAATCTCCAGGCCTTTCACTTGGAATGTCCTCCACAGCTTGATTATCTGACTGGCGATCCTTTAAAGACTTGCTTTACTTGGGCCGGGCCCGGTGGCTCATGCCTGTAATTCCAGCACTTTGGGAGGCCGAGGTGGGCGGATCATGAGGTCAGGAGATCGAGACCATCCTGGCTAACACGGTGAAGCCCCGTCTCTACTAAAAATACAAAAAATTAGCCGGGCATGGTGGCGGACGCCTGTAATCCCAGCTACCCGGGAGGCTGAGCTTGCAAGTGAGCTGAGATCGTGCCACTGCACTCCAGCCTGGGTGACAGAGTGAGACTCTGTCTCAAAAAAAAAAAAAAAGACTTGCTTTACTTTTCTTCCTTCAATGCTTGTTCCTCTTCCTTGTCACAATAACACAGTCTATAACATCAATAACCCAGTATGTAACATCATCCACAAGAAACAATCATAATAGACGGTGTCTACATTCATTGAGTGATAATTACGTGCCACACTTTCTAAGCATTTTATTTGACATCCCTCCCATTGGAGGTGGAGTCTATGATGCCTCTCCTTGAATATGAGCTGGCTTCAGTGACTCCCTGTAGTGAATAGAAAGAGATGTCACACTGTGTTAATTCCAAAGTTAAGTCATCAAAACTGAACTCCCACTTGGCTTGCTCTCTTGGGACATTTCCCTTAGATCGTAGCTGCCATGTTGAGAGGAAGCCCAAGCCACAGAGGGGCCATGTGCAGATATTCTGGCAAATAGCCCCAGCAGAAGTTGAAGACAACGGCCAACGCCAACTAGCAGATATGTGAGCGAGGAAGACTTCAACGTGATTCCAGCCCCAGCCACTGTCTGCAAGTACATGACAGATCTTCAGGAAGAACTGCCAGGCTGGACTGAGTCAAACCCCAGAACCATGAAAGATAGTGACTTTTTTTTTTTTTTTTGAGATGGAGTCTCGCTCTGTCACCCAGGAGGCTGGAGTGTTATGGCGTGATCTTGGCTCACCGCAACCTCTGCTTCCTGGGTTCAAGCGATTCTCCTGCCTCAGCCTCCTGAGTAGCTGGGATTACAGGCATGCACCACCACCACACCCGGCTAATTTTCTGTATTTTTAGTATAGGTGGTGTTTCGCCATGTTGATGAGGCTGGTCTTGAACTCCTGACCTCGTGATTCATCTGCCTCGGCCTCCAAAAGTGCTGGGGTTTTTTTTGTTTTGTTTTTGAGACGGAGTCTGGCTCTGTTACCCAGGGTGGGGTGCAGTGGCATGATCTCGGCTCACTGCAACCTCTGCTTCCTGGGTTCAAGTGATTCTCCATCCTCAGCCTCCTTAGTAGCTGGGACTACAGGTGCCCGCCACCATGCTCGGCTAAGTTTTTGTATTTTTAGTAGAGATGGGCTTTCACCATGTTAGCCAGGATGGTCTTGATCTCCTGGCCTTGTGATCCGCCCGCCTTGGCCTCCCAAAGTGCTGGACTTACAGGCATGAGCCACCGTGCCCAGGCTAGTGACTTTTTTATCATCACTATATTGGAGTTGCTTGGTATGCAGTGTTAGATAAGCAGAAAAACTTGCACTAACTCACTGAATTCTTTCTCAATTCTGTAAAAGGAACTCATTTCCATTTTATTTTATTTATTTTATTTTAATTTTTCTTTTTGAGACAAGGTCTCACTCTCTCACCCAGGCTGTAGTGCAGTGGTACTATCTCAGGTCACCACAACCTCCATCTCCTGGGTTCAAGTGATTATCCCACCTCGGCCTCCCAAGAAACTGGGATTACAGGCATGTGCCACCACGCCTGGCTAATTTTTGTATCTTTGGTAGAGATGGATTTTCGCTATGTTGGCCGGGCTGGTCTTGAACTCCTGGACTCAAGTGAATGCACTGCCTGCCTCAGCCTCCCAAAGTGCTGGGATTACAGGCATGAGACACCATGCCCAGCCCACATTCCCATTTTAAAGATGAAGAAATTGAGGCTCAAGCTGGGCAATGTGTGAAACGGAAGTTACAGCGTAAGTAAGTGGTAGAGCTGGGTTGTGAACACAGGTGGACACTACACAGGGTCATTGTCACCAAACTCTGTAGTCTGTATATGTATAATATGGGGTCTTGGACAGGCATGGTGACTCATGTCTGTAATCCCAGCACTTTGGGAGGCCGAGGTGGGTGGATCACCAAAGTCAGGAATTTGAGACCAGCCTGGCCAACATGACGAAACCCCATCTGTACTAAAAATACAAAAATTAGCCATATGTGGTGGTGTGTGCCTGCAATCCCAGCTACTCTGGAGGCTGAGGTACGAGAATCACTTGAACCCAGGAGGCTGAGGTTGCAGTTTGCCAAGATTGCACCACTACACTTTAGCTTGGGAGACAAAGCTAGACTCTGTCCCAAAAAAAGAAAAAGGGCGTGGCATGGTGGCTCATGCATGTAGTCTTAGCACTTTGGGAGGCCGAGGTGGGTTGATCACCTGAAGTCAAGAATTTGAGACCATCCTGACCAACATGGTGAAATCCCATCTCTACTAAAAATACAAAAAATTAGCCGGGCTTGGTGGCAGGCACCTGTAATCCCAGCTACTAGGGAGGCTGAGGCAGGAGAATTACTGGAACCTGGGAGGTGGAGGTTGCAGTGAGCTGAGATCCTGCCATTGCACTCCAGCCTGGGCAACAAGAGCGAAACTCTGTCTCAAAAAAAAAAAAAAAAAAAAAAAAAACTGGGGTCTGGCTTTTGCCCAGGCTGCAGTACAGTGGCAGGATTATAGCTTACTGCAGCCTCGAATTCCTGGGGTCAAGTGATCTTCTTACCTCAGCCTCCCAAGTAGTTTGGAGTTCAGCACATACTACCATGGCCAGTTTGGTATTCTGTGTCTGCATGTCTTATTATTTTTTATTTGAGACAGGCTCTCACTGTGTCACCCAGGCTGGAGTACAGTGGTGTGATCATGGCTCACTGCAGCCCTGAACTGAGCTCAAGTGATCTTCCTGCCTCAGTCTGCTGAGCAGGTAGGAATACAGGCATGCACCACTACACTGGGCCAATTTAAAATTTTCTTTTTGTTTTTTTTTGGTAGAGACAGGTTCTCACTGTTTTGCCAAGCCTGGCCTTGAACTCCTGGGCTCAAGCAATGCAACCACCTTGGCCTGTGAAATTGCTGGGATTACAGGCACGAGCCTCTGCACCCGGCCTTGAAGTGTGTCTTGAGGCCTATACAAGTTAGGCAGCTTTTTGGGAGCCCTGGTGGCACACAGTGGGAAGGAACCCCTCCTGCCCTTGTCAGCCCCTGTTCTGACCCCCTCTCCATTTCCAACACCTGGGTGTTCCGAGTTATGTTGACTGCTCTAGGTCACAGGCCATCCATCATTTACACTGTAGTATGAATCAGTCACTGCTTCTAGGATCTGAGGATTAGACGTGAGACATCTGTTACTTTCTGGCAATTCTCCTTCCCACCTGTTTCCCCAAGAAGCAGCCACACACATCACGTGCTCTTGCTGGCGACTTTATTCAAAGGGGAGAGGGAAAAGTGAGAGAGAGAGTTGGGTCATTTCTGGGATAACCTGGAGAGGGGTGAGTCTCTGGAGCTCCAGGGAGGAGGGACAGACATCTCAAAACTATTATAGAAGGCCGAGAGGGCGAGGGGTGGGGTTCTGGGTGTTCTGAGGGGCAGGGCTGGGGGAAGGGACCCTCCCCCAACTCAGGGCCACGCGTCCGCTAGGGGCCGCTGCCGCTTCCACTGCCACTCCCGCTGCCCCCAGCGTCCAGGATGGAGGTGCGAGGGCGGCGGGAACGCCAGGAGGGAGCTTCCCGGGCCCGCCGTCCTGGTCTGGGACGAGGTAGTGCGGAGATGGAGATATTGAAGCAGTGACGGGCTCCAGGAGCGGCCACCGGCAGGGCGTGGCCCAGAGCCGAGCGACAAAGGTCCGTCCCGTCTGCGAAGGTCTACGAAAAAGTGGAGTTAGGGCCGTAGTGGGCGGAGTCCAGAGGGGCATGGCTTTCTCTCAGGGGCGTGGCCTCGGGAAGGGAAAGTCTGTAAGTTCCTTTGGGATTGGCGTCAGAGGCGGAGTGTGCAGTTTGGGAGTCTGGGTGCGGGGCCAGAGTGGTGGCAGGTCCTTGGGGAGTGTGAATGTTCTTACTGGGCCCTAGCGGGATGAATCAGGGTTGGGGCAGTCGGGGGGCTCGCAGAGAGGTCTGTATCAAGGCTGGGGTTTTGTAGAGGGTGACTGGGCTTCTGGGTCCTCCATGGTAAACTGGATGGACCCAGAGCAGGGATGGTTCCTTGGGAAGGGCAAATCTGGACTTAGGGAGCTTTTGGGGTCAAAGGGCGCAACCCAATGGGAGGTTGGGCTAGGGAAGGGTTGGAGTAGGGACCTGGGAAGTGCCAATCCGGTCTCTGGGGTCTAGACACGGTAAGAAAGAACTTGGTGGGGGTCAGGGGCAGTAGCTCATGCCTGCAATCCCAGCACTTTGGGAGGCCGAGGCGGGCGGATCACCTGAGGTCAGGAGTTCGAGACCAGTATGGCCAATATGGTGAAACTCTGACTCTACTAAAAATACAAAAATTAGCTGGGCATGGCGGCGAATGCCTGTAATCCCAGCTACTCGGGAGGCTGAGGCAGGCAAATCACTTGAACCCGGGAGGCAGAGGTTGCAGCGAGCAGAGATTGTGCCACTGCACTCCAGCCTGGGCAACAAGAATGAAACTCTGTCTCAGAAAAAAAATAAAGAACTTGGTAGGGAGGATCTCAGTCTCTTCTCTTCACCTTCTGCCTCACACTCACCTGTCCATAGGTAAGGCAGCTAGGCTCACAGCCCCTTTTTTCTGAGAGTGGGAGCCAAGTCGGGCCACAGGTGATATCATCTTCGCAGTTGGCGAACCTGGAGATGGCGAGTGGAGAGGTGGGTAAAGCTTTTGTAGCTACATGCCAGCGGGATTCCGGTTCTTCTAGACTGTGTTCAGTATATGTCTCCCGCTGGGATCCAGGCCCTGCCTCTTAGAACCACTCCCCTGCTAACTCCAGATTTCATCTCTCCAGATTTCATCCCACCCCATATTCTATCAGATCTTTCCATACTCTGGGCCATGTCACAACTGGCCTCGTCCCTGCAGACCTCAGACCATTTGTTACGGGCCAGTCCCTCATATTTTCCCACTCTTTCATTTTCCTTTTATTTATTTTTGAGACAGGGTCTTGTTCTGTGACTCAAACTGGAGTGCAGTGGCACAATCATGGCTTATGGCAGCTTTGACCTCCCGGGCTCGAGCAATCCTTCCACCTCAGTGTCTCAAGTACCTGGTACTATAGGCACACGCCATCATGTCTGATTAGTACTTTTTTTTTTGTTTTTTGAGATGGAGTCCTGCTCTGTCTCCTGGGCTGAAGTGCAGTGGCCCAATCTCTGCACACAGCAATTTCTGCCTCCCAGGTTCAAACAGTTCTGCCTCAGCCTCCCGAGTAGGTGGGATTACAGGCGCCCACCACCACGCCTGGCTCTTTTTTGTGTTTTTAGTAGAGACAGTGTTTCGCCATGTTGGCCAGTCTTGTCTCAAACTCCTGACCTCAGGGGATCCGCCCACCTTGGCCTCCCAAAGTTCTGGGATTACATGCGTGAGCCACTGTGTCTGGCCCATGTCTGATTAATTTTTAAACTTTTTGTTGAGACTGGGTCTTGCCATGTTGTCCAGTCTGATCTTGAACTCCTGGCCTCAACCAATCCTCCTATCTTGACCTCTCAAATGACGGAGATTATAGGCGGCCTCCCTTTTACCTTCTCTTTTCAATCAGGAGGACTCACTCCTTAAGAAATCTCAGGGCCTGGCTGGGCATGGTGGCTCACCCCTGTAATCCTAGCACTTTGGGAGGCCAAGGCAGGCAGATCACCTGAGGTCAGGAGTTAGAGACCAGCTTGGCCAACATGGTGAAACACCGTCTCTACTAAAAATACAAAACTTAGCCGGACGTGGTGACGGAAGCATGTAATCCCAGCTACTAGGGATGCTGAGGCAGGAGAATCACTTGAACCCAGGAGGCTGAGGTTGCAGTGAGCCGAGATCGTGTCACTGCACTCCAGCCTGGGCAACAAGAGCAAAACTCTATCTCAAAAAAAAGAAAAAAAGGCCGGGTGCGGTGGCTCACACCTGTAATCCCAGCACTTTGGGAGGCCAAGGCGGGAGGATCACGAGGTCAGGAGTTCGAGACCGGCCTGACCAACATAGTGAAACCTCGTCTCTACTAAAAATACAAAAATTAGCCAGGTGTGGTGGTGTGCACCTGTAATCCCAGCTACTCAAGAGGCTGAGGCAGGAGAATCGCTTGAACCTGGGAAGTGGAGGTTGCAGTGAGCCGAGATTGCACCACTGCACTCCAGCCTAGGGGACAGAGTGAGACTCCATCTCAAAAAAAAAAAAAAAAAAAAAAAAAAAAGAAAAGAAAAGAAAAGAAAAAAAAAAGAAATCTCAGGGCTATGAAAAGCCACATCGCCATATGGCAGGTATCTTAAAAACTGGGGGCTTCGGCCGGGCGCGGTGGCTCAAGCCTGTAATCCCAGCACTTTGGGAGGCCGAGATGGGCGGATCACGAGGTCAGGAGATCGAGACCATCCTGGCTAACACCGTGAAACCCCGTCTCTACTAAAAATACAAAAAACTAGCTGGGCGAGGTGGCGGGCGCCTGTAGTCCCAGCTACTCCGGAGGCTGAGGCAGGAGAATGGCGTAAACCCGGGAGGCGGAGCTTGCAGTGAGCTGAGATCCGGCCACTGCACTCCAGCCCGGGCTACAGAGCAAGACTCCGTCTCAAAAAAAAAAAAAAAAAAAAAAAAAAAAAAAAAAAAAACTGGGGGCTTCTACCTGGGCTCTAAACATTAAGCTGCATCTCTTGGCCGGGCGCGGTGGCTCAAGCCTGTAATCCCAGCACTTTGGGAGGCCGAGACGGGCGGATCACGAGGTCAGGAGATCGAGACCATCCTGGCTAACACGGTGAAACCCCGTCTCTACTAAAAAATACAAAAAACTAGCCGGGCGAGGTGGCGGGCGCCTGTAGTCCCAGCTACTCGGGAGGCTGAGGCAGGAGAATGGTCTAAACCCGGGAGGCGGAGCTTGCAGTGAGCTGAGATCCGGCCACTGCACCCCAGCCTGGGCGACAGAGCAAGACTCTGTCTCAAAAAAAAAAAAAAAAAAAAAAAAAAGCTGCATCTCTTAAACCTTGGCCCTGTTGGAGGCCACTCCCCTTTACACAGAAGGCCAAGCAAACTGCAGGCTCCGCCCTCTCCCCTGCCCAAGTCACAAGCCACGCCCCTTGCCCCCGCATGTCCTACCAGGCCTGGCAGAGCTCCTCGCAGAGCGGCTGTGCTTGGTGTACCCCCAATAGCCGCAGGCGGAAGCGACTGCGAAGGGCATGTTGGAGGTGTTCCAGGAAGGATTCGCACCTAGACATCGGGAGAGAGAGGGTTGGATGGGTTAGGACCCAAGGGGAGTTCCAGGGCAATGGGCAAAGTACGCGAGAAAACAGTGGAGGGTGCTGTACTCACTCGGGGCTCGGCACTCCACAGCGTTCTGGATGGTTCCCAGGGCTTGATATCTCTGTTGTGTCCATCTCTGAGGGACAACAAGTTCCTGGCAAAGGGGAACCCTGTGAGCCAGGGTCTTGGATCCTCAGATAAGGTTTGGGAACTGAGGGCTGGGGATCCCCTGGACAAGGGAGAACCCAACCAATTACATCAATCCTCACAAACCCCTAACTTAAGACCCTTCCTTTGGAATGCAAATGCAGCTTCAAGTAGTAATGATCATTTATTGTTTATAATAATCAACTTATTTGTCATGAGCCTGGTAGTGACACATGTGCTTAATCCTTTTCCTTTATTTTTCTTTCTTTCTTTTGAAACAGGGTCTTGCTCTGTCGCCCAGTCTGGAGTGCAGTGGCACGATCTTGGCTCACTGCAACCTCCACCTCCCAGGTTCAAGCAATTCTGGTGCCTCAGCCTCCCAAGTAGCTGGGATTTCAGGCGCATGCCACCTCATCCAGCTAATTTTTGTATTGTTAGTAGAGACAGGGGTTTCATCATGTTGGCCAGGTTGGTCTCAAACTCCTGACCTCAAGTGATCTGCCCACCTCGGCCTCCCAAAGTGTTGGGATTACATACGTGAGCCACCGAGCCCCGCTCATATGCTCATATGCTGAATCTTAACAACAGCTTTGTGAGGTATGTTTGTTATTTCTCTCTTTTTGGGGGTCCATGTGAGACCCAGAGAGGTTAGATGACTTCCTCAGGGTCACATAGTTACAAAGTGACAGAGTTGAATTTGAACCCAGGCAGTCTAATTCTTATCCATCATTCTTCAGCACTATCCCTGCCTCCCACCTTCGTGGCCCTGCTAGGCCCCTCTCATAAGGAAATTCTAACATTGCCATGGCAGGGTAGGTGTGGGTTTCTCGGTGTTGGTGGTGAGGCAGGGTCTGGGGTGCTCACCTGCCAAGTGCAGCTTGCCTTTGCCCAGATCAGCTGCCAGCCCATGGTGTCGCTGGGACCTGGCTTGGAGTGGGTGGCTCCCTCCACAGGCTTCTAGCAGGATCCATGCCAGGGTCAGTTGCAGGACCCAGGTCAGGCCAATGGGTCGCATGTGGACCCTGCAGGCCATGTCCACCTGAGATAAGAGCTGGCAGGCATAGTGTGGGGTTCAGCCATCCCTTTCTGTGAGCTTAGGGTGGCACCCACCCAATGCATACCCAAGAAGCAGTGCCAGACAGAGTAGGGAAAGTGCAACTGAGGAGGAGGCTGGGGCAGTGGCCAAGGATATTCAAATCCCAGGAGACCACCAGGGCCTGCCTCCATCCTAGGAACCCCCCTCCCATCAGAATCCTGACCTCTCTGTCCCCCACCAAGTGCCACCCCCACCAAGCTTAGACCACAGTCGCCCTCCCCCATCCAGCAGGATCTCCCACCTTTTTAGTCCTCAAGGGACCCCTTTTTTTCTCAGAATGAAGGGGACCTCCCTAGCTCTTCCAATCCCCCTCTACTGTTCAGTAATTCCTTCTCTTCTATGCGGCCTCCCTCCTCCCTCTCTCACTCTCTGCCAGCCCTTCTCTGGGTCACCTTCTCTCGGCCCACAATCGGCTTAGGGGCCACCCAGAGCTGGGCCTTTGGGACCAAGCATGGTGTGGCAGGGCTCAGGTTCTGTCACTGGGGCCCAAAACTACAAGGCAGGGACAGCTAGCCGTCTATAGAGACAAGACTGTCCCCTTCTTGCCTCCCCGAGTTCAGCCCCTCACCTGTTAGCTGGATTGGGGTATAGAGGCTGATAAGACACCTCAGGATCCACTCCAGGAAACTGGCAACTGAAAGGCGCATGGCTTAATGCAGAGGCGGGACCTCCCACCGTTCCGCCCACATGCCTGCTGACCAAAGGCTGGCCAACTTGGGCTGGTGTGTATATATCCTTGTGTTTGCTTTTATGTTGAGCTTGTGGCTTAAGCTGTGGTATCTGTATATGAGGGGAGTGTGTGTGTGTGTGTGAGGAAGGTGTCTTTGGCCTGCAAATTAACACACATACAAACACATACTCAGCAAATGCAAACACACGCAAACATCCACAAATACAGATACACACAAACTCACACTCTGCAGCCATACAAACACATGCTTAGGAAACATAGACATACACACACTCATCCAATGCAAACACACACAAACAACACATATAAACACTCAACCAGTGTCAACCAGTTCAGAACTTCAACAACTTCTGAAGTTTCTGCGAATGTGTGTTGCTTGTGAACACTCCCTTAACTCATCCATTCATTCGACAAACATTTATTGAGCACCTACTGTGTGCTAGATTCTGGGGATGCAGTAGTGAACAATACATGAAAATTTCAGCCAGGCATGGTGGTTCACACCTGTAATCCCAGCACATTGGGAAACCGAAGTAGAAGGATTGTTTGAGCCCAGGAGTTTGAGACCAGCCTGGCCAACATGGTGAAACCCCATCTCTAGTAAAAATAATTAAAAAATAAATTAGTTGGGCATAGTGGCACGTGCTTATAATCTCAGCTGTTCAGAAGGCTGAGGCATGAATATAGTTTGAACTTGGGAAGCAGAGGTTGCAGTGAATCAAGATTGTTCCACCGCACTCCAGCCTAGTCAACAGAGTGAGACTCTGTCTCAAAATAAATAAATAAATAAATAAATAAATAAATAAATAAAAATAAAAGATACACAAATCTCAACTTTCATAGAGCTGACATTCTAGGGGGAGAATCGGATGAGAAAAACATCCCTGCAGTGGGTACGGGTGTGTGTGTCTATGTGTTGTGTTGGGAGAATAATTTGTTTTAGATTATAATTTGTGTGCAACTGGACATCCCTTGGTTTTGCAAATATGTGGCTGTGCTTCCACTGGTTGAGTGTTTATATGTGTTGTTTGTGTGTGTTTGCATTGGATGAGTGTGTGTATGTCTGTGTTTCCTAAGCATGTGTTTGCATGGCTGCAGAGTGTGAGTTTGTGTGTATCTGTATTTGTGGATGTTTGCATGTGTTTGCATTTGCTGAGTATGTGTTTGTATGTGTGTTAATTTGCAGAACGTGTGGGTCTGTGTTTGTGGAGTATATGTTTGCAGAGTGTGTTCGAATAAGTGTTTGCGTGTCTGTGTTTCCCGAATATGTGACTGTATGTAAGTGTTTGTGTGCCTCTCATCTCAGGGCAAGAGAGGCTTTTTGTCTGCCTCTTTTATCACTGTATTCCCTCCCAGATCCCAAAATACTACATTGCACATAGTAGGTGCTCAATATGTGGTAAGTGAACGAATCAGTAGATACTATCTCTGGGTCCCTCTGTGTGCACCCAGTGATGTGCTGGAGGCCTCAGTAAGCAAGATCTGCCGGACCTAGCCTTCTCCTGGTCCATCTTGAGGTGGTCGCAGATGTTTGTGGGTCAGATCTGTTCAGCTCTGGGCCATGCCTCACGCCAGAGCCTCCGCACCCTTTGTCCTTCCCTAATCTCAGCCCCCGACCCTGCGCTTGGATTTCAGCACCGTGGACAGGAGCGCGCGAGACCAGCACCAAGGAGAGCTCCCGCGGTCGTCATCGTGAGCTAGGTCGCCAGGGGCGGAGTCCGGGCCATGGACTGAGAGATGTGCGAGCAAGGGACTCAGCGAGACGGTGACACAAACATGCCGACAAACATATAGAGACACAGACAGATATAACCCAGGCAAAGGCGCGAACTTGAGGCGACAAGCTCCTGGGGAAAACCCGGACCCAGCCTCGCCGTCGTCCAGCAGGGGTCGCTCTTACCCAGCAACCGCGCCCTCCCGGACCTTGGGGCCAGATACTGGCCACCACCCCTTGGGAAGCCCTTCTGTCCCCCAGTGCCAAGACATGGAGTTCGGAGGGCTCGGACACCCTCCTCTCCAACTTCGGGAAGCATGGTGGATTTGGCCTCACCTGTGTGAACATGGAGGAGCGTCGAGGGAGCTGAAAAGCGCTTTAACTGCCCCCCTCTCCAACTACCAGCTAATCGCTCCTATAAATACAGACGGCCTGGCCTGGCTCCTTAATCCGGACCATAAGGGAGGGGTCGCTAGAGGGGCTGCAGGGTTCCCTGAGGAGGCTCTGATTGCGGGGGACGGGGGGCGTAATATGCAGGCACATGTTTTTCTGAGGTTGCCTCTCCTGTGAAGATGGGTCTCCTCAGTGAAAATGTTTCTCTGTAAGCATGACATCTCCCCTGGGGCTGTAGAGGTCTCATGGGTGGGGACAGTTTTCCACAGAGGATACGGCTTTTAGGGGTCTCTGATTGGAGGTATCCCCCCCAGGGTCTCCACGGGAATTGTTACTCCTGGGATCTTTCTCTTTGGGGAATGCCTCTTCCGTGGGGAGGGGGATGGCTTTTGAGAGGAAAGTCACCTCTCAGGGACCATATCTCTTAGGAATGATTTTCAGGGTTGGGGGACTTCTTGATTGGAGAGGGCGTCCATGTGGAAACTATCTCCCCCGGGAAATGTGTCTCACCAAGGGGGGGTCTCTGGGGGATGAATGTGGGGGGAATGTATCTCAGGGAGAAGGCTTCCTTTGGGGTGTTTCTTAAGTGGGGGTTCTACCCCTGAGAATGTCTCTCCCCTGGGGTGTGTCTTTTTATAGGGGTCTCTCGGCAGCTTGGCTCCCATGGGGGCACCAGGAGGCTCCGCCTCCCCGCCCACCCCTTCCCCCCCCAGCGCGGGCAGCGGTGGCTGAGCTCGGGCTCGGGTGCCCAGACGCAGTGACGGCGCCGGGCCCGCCCCACTTCGCTCCGCCCCCTCCACCCCCCCCCCAACCAGCCGCCGCCGCCGCCGCCGCCGCCGCCGCCGCGGTCCCCGCGGCTTCTCACTCCCTCCCTCCTCCCTCCTCCCGCCGCCGCTGCCTCCCTCCTCCCTCCCCGGGCCGAAGTCGCCGCCGCTGCCGCCATGGACGATTCGGGCCTCATCCGCCGCCGGAGGCTGCAGGTACGCGGCTGCCTGGGCTCCGGGTGGAGAGGAAGGGGTCAGCGCCCTGGGGCGGGGCCGGGCAGGAGGCGGGCGAACTTGCACCAGGGTCGGCCGGGACTCCCCCACCCATGGGCTCGGGACGCTAACCGCAGAGAACGCTGTGGCCGCGCGTCCCGCAGCGCTGGGGACCCCGCCCCTCAGGCGCCGCCCGGCGATCCAGGGAGCTGCCGGAGGGGTGCAGCCTAGCGCTCCCCCTCGAGGATCGCCTGATGGGCGCTTGGCCCGCCCTAGGGGGAGGGGGCTGGGGCCGAAGTCATCGTCCTGGCGCCTCGCCAGGCTGGGGGTGAGGGGGCGCAGAGCAAAGTTATTACCCTAGGGTTCGTGCCCCTCAGGGCCATCGGCGCCGCTGGAGGCGTAAACATGTTTGTGCAGCAGCCTCGCCCCTCACCACCCCAGGAGCCCCCTCCCGAGGCATAGGACGCCCTGCGTCCCCCACGCACCTGCCTGGCCACCAGGATTCTTCCTACTGCCCTAATTGGACAGGCACCTAGACAGCTTTCTCACTCTTCATTCCACCTCCTCCACTACAACATCCGCCCCCCCACCGCGATCCTCAAGTCCAGCCCAGCTTGTGGGTGGGCGGGAGCGATTTTTAGCTCCTTGCAGCCTTAGAAGATGCTGGTCTCGAGGCTGCGCAGGCGCAGGAGGCGTGCGTCCACTGCACGGAGTGGGACACTGAGGATCGCTGTGGAGTCAGTGTGGGGAAGGTGGGGACAAACTCAGGTGTCGGGAGCTCCTACCTCCAAGGTGGGGAGGGATTCTGTAGCCGAGAAGCGTCCTCTGCTCGTCTTCAGCTGCGTTTCTGAGGGGTTAGTAGGGAAGTTCAGGGTTAACACAGAGGTTCGGTCCCAAACATTCCAGAGAGGAAGGTGATGGTATCTGTGCCCCAAGGCCTTGCGTGGGGTCTGGCCCTTCTGAGCCTCCTTGGAGCTCAGCCCCAGGCTTGGTAATCTGGAGTTTAGATAAAGCCAAGAATCGGCCCAGACTCAGGCTCCATCCCCAGCCTGAATCTTGGGAAAGGAGGATTCAAACCCTCACCTAGGGCTTCGTCCATTTCTAGACTCCCCTAATCCATCATTCCCGAGGTTGAAGACCAAGGGGAGCTGATAGGTCAGTGCAGCAGGAAAAATGGTGATCAGACTGCAGGAAGGACCTTCCAGGCGTCTGGATAACGCTGGAGCCAGACATGAGTTGGAAAACTAATTTGCTTTCAGAGCCCAGATGGCCCGCTCTCTGGAGCTTAGGCCTCTCTGAAGTGCTCCCCACATTCTCTCCCCCTCCCAGGGGTGGGTTAGGAGAGTGGGTTCCGGGAAAAGGGAGGCAGCTGCGGCAAAGTTAGAGCAAGTGCTGCAGCAGCCAGGCTGGGTTCGCGCCGTCGGGTCTCCGAGAAAAGGGAGGAAAGAGGCGGGGCCTGCACTGTGTGTCCCCGCCCTCCGGGCCGGCGTCAACTCTCATTGGCTCGTCGCCACGCGGGACTTTAGACTCCCGCTCAAGACACCGCCCCCAACGCGGGATGCTTCCACTCACCCACCCACCCACTCAACCCGAGGCATGCTCTGGGTCTGGTGACCCATGTCGGAGTCCTGTCCCCACCGCTTCCCTTCTGGTGGGATTAACCACTTCGTTGCCTGGATACACCCACACACGTTGCTGCAACCTCTTAGAAACTGTCGCATCACTGCTGAGCGCCCGAGGGTCCCCTGTGTGCAGCTAGGCTCTAGTAGCTGGGATTACAGGCGCACGCCACCATGCCCGTCTAGTTTTGTATTTTTAGTAGACAGCGAGTTTCGCCATTTTGGCCAGGCTGGTTTTGAACTTCTGACCTCAGGTGATCCGCCCGCCTCGGCCTCCCAAAGTGCTGGAATTACAGGCGTGAGCCACCACGCCCTGGGATCTTATATATAGACAGCATCCTGAGTTCGAATGTCCTGTCTGCAGTGTCAACTATTAATCCCGTGCAGGAGAAGCGGAATCCACTTGGCAGAGCGGCTCTGCAGCTGAGGTTGGAGGTGGCGTCTATCTACACTGACGTCAAAGATCCGAACTTTCGCCGCTCCAGTTTGACCCTTTCTTCGTCCCTAGAATGTTTGGGGGCACTAGCGGATGGGGCTGGGTTCAAGGTTTTCTTCGTGTTGTGCTTAAAAGCCCTCCAGGGGCTTACCCTCCAAGGCTGGGTTATCCGGGTCTGGACCCCCCGGGCTCTGGGCCAGAAAATCCAGGTCTTGATTTCTCTTGGACCATTGCAGACGCGCAGCCAGGTCAACTGGTCCTGGCTGCGGCTCATTCACGCCGGTCGTGCAAAGACAGAGGGAAAACCTGGTTTGGATTACCGGTCACCCGTGGCTCGGGAGGGCAGGGCTGCCCTTTGGCACCGCTTACATGTTTGTTCATTGTACAAGGGGGTGGGACGACCCTCTGACCCATCCTCTGTCATGCAGCATGTCCCTCCTTAATAACGCCTGTTCTCCGAACTTAGTATTCATTGAGCATTTGCTATGTGCTAGGCACCATGCTAAGGGGCTAGGCATCTGCATCAACTCACAAAATCCTCAAGGAGACACGGGAGTATTGGAAGGTCATTTGCCAAGGTCATAAAAGGCAAAATTGAGATTTGAACCTAGGGTTTTCTGCTTTTAGAGATCCTAGAAATAGTCTAGAACATCCCTCATTTTCCTCTTGTTGGAGGTTTTGAAACTCTCCCCCAAACCTTTCCATATGCAGCCCCACTGAGTTTTCTTCCTTCCACCTCACCCTGTGGATAGAAAACTGGCTGGAAGGTGCTGCCCCTTGTCCCCCATTCCTTTCCTCAGAAAAGGGCCAAGACCCCATATCTCCTGATCCCTACAGAGACTTCCTGAGAGCTTGACAAATGGAAGGCGACCTTCTTCAAATGCAGACACATAAACTTAATACCCACTAATTATTATTATTATTGTCATTATAAAAAATGACTACGTGGCCATCACCTGAATTTCCATTTTTATTTTTTTATTTTTAAAATTTTTATGTTTTTGTTTTTGTTTTTATTTTTGTTTTGAGACCGTGTTTCACTCCAGCAGTGGTGTAATCACAGTTCACTATAATCTCGACCTCCTGAGCTCAAGTGATTCTCCCACCTTAGCCTCCCTGGTTCCCATTTTAATTCTCAGTTGTGAGTCACTCCACTTACCTACCCCCCACCCCCTACCCCAACTCTGTGACTCTAGCTGGGAGTCAGATCGATCTGTTGAGGTGTAGATGAGTCATTCATTCTTTCAACCTTTCATTCATTCAACCTTTCATTCATTCATTGAGCATGCCAAGCTTATTCCCGCCTCCAGGCCTTTGCCCTTGCAGTTCCCTCCACCTGGAATTCTCTCTCCACAGATCCTCCCATGGCTGGCTCTTATCTTTCAGCCACCAGCTTAAAAGTCACCTCCACAGAGCAGCCCTCTCTGACAATGTGTCTCCATCCCAGCCATTGTCCATCATATCACCCTGTTTAATTTATTCATAAGACAAATTACTGTCTAAAATGATTTTGTTCACTTCTACACTAATCTTGTTTAGTGTCCCCTTTACCCTACAAATACTAGTCCCAAAAGGCCAGAAACTTTTTTTTCTCCTTGAGACAGAGAGTCTTGCTGTGTTGCCCAGGCTGGTGTTGCCCTGGACTCAAGCGATTCTCCTGCCTCAACCTCCCAAGTAGCTGGGACCAGAGGTGCACACCACCACACCGGGCTTGTAACTTATTCACTGCTGTGTCCCTAGTGCCTAGGATAGGGTCAGCATACAGTAGTGCTCAAGACATATTTTTCAAATAAAGATTCCTATTTCATTTGCACAAACACACACTGAGATGCCAACTCACTTGCCTTTATACGGGACCCCGCCTGTGTACTTGGGTCTCTGTTGGTCTCTGAGGGTCAGGAGAGGAATCACCCGGGGATCCTCTCCCCCAAGAAACTTGGCCCGCAGTGCATGGCCAAGGGTGAAAGTGACAATGCTGAAGAGGGGCCTGTCTTACCCTGCTTCTGCTCCTCCAGGGAGCTGAGCATGCTTGTGGGCAGCAACGGTAGGTCCACGCTGACCTTCATCGTTTTGCTTCTTTGCCTTCCAGAAGGATTTGCCCCTGCCCCGGAAAAGCAGCAGGTGAGCCTTGGGGAGAGACGTGGCGGGGGCTGGCCGCCCCTTCTCCCGCCGGGGTGGGGGCGCCAGGCGCGTGCGTGGGCGGGGCCTGGCTCGCCCGCACACAGCAGCGCCCCCTCCCGGCCAGCTGCAGCCGCAGGGCCCTCCCCTTCCCTGCCCTCCCCTGCCCGCTGCGGCGGCTCCAGCCTCCGCCCCGCGCGCTTGCTCCCCGCGCCGCCGCCGCCGCCGCTGCCGCACCTGCCACCATGTCGCCGCCGCCGGGTCATGTCTGACTCTCTCTGGACCGCGCTTTCCAATTTCTCGATGCCCTCCTTCCCCGGCGGCAGTATGTTCCGCCGCACCAAGAGGTAGACCCCCGATCCCCTAGACACTGTCCCAGCCCTCCCCGCAAAAGCCTCCGCTCCGGGTGCTGCTGCAGGGCGGGGCCCGGGATGCTGCGCCCGGTACAGCTGCGCCAGAGGTGCCCGAGCTGCGCCTTCCCGCCGGGGATGGGGTTGAATGGGGGTGGTGTGGGCCGAGTCTGGGGGGATTGCACGCTGGAGAGGACGGCCGCGGGGGGAGGGGGCTGCGCCACTGGGGGTTTGTGGCGCCTTTGTCTGCTGGAGCTGCGGGCTCCAACAGCCTGGTGGGGGTAGAGGAAGAAGGGGAGGCTGGGGGGCTTGGCACCCTCAGAACAATAGCCGCAGCCTGGCCTCCCCCCACCCCCATGCCGCGTGCTCCTGGACGCGCTAATATGCTCAGTCACTGCGGCTGTGGGTGAGGGGACGGACGGAGGGGCTTGGGGCTCCCTCTTCGGGAGTTGGGATGCTGAGGGGTAGAAAAAAGGGGGGGTTTATCATAACACAACCCCCCCCAGAACACAGCCTTACACTGAAAATAGTGACACACAGCGTCACACAGGACATGATGTCACACACACATACACACACAACAGCCCTAGTGGCCCAGATACACTGGGAGGTGCCACACATACCTAGCCTTGCAGCTGCCACAGGTTAGAACCATGCACAGACACACAGGGGCACCACGTCGTGTACACCTAGTAAGATGTCACTTGCATGGTGATCCACACACACAATTATGTCATCCAAGATGCACACATGTGTGGCAATATCCCATCCATGCATCCAACAATGTCACAACACATGATGTCATATCTAGGAATCTCACATACTGTGTCACACTAACATCAGCATAAACAGATGTAGGGATCTTACAGAGAGAGAACCACGCAAAATCACACGTTATCACATGCGATACTCACCTAGAGAATGTCATACGTGGTGATATGTTTGGGCATGGCCAGTGTCACAAGATGTTAAATTCACACAATAGATGCTACATACACATGGACACATATGGTGAATGTCACACCCAGACGGAAGGACAGTATCGGACATAGACTCAGAATGCCACACAAAGACATAGATACATGTAGGGGGGATCATGCATCCTGGCCAGGCATGGCGGCAGGCGCCTGTAGTCCCAGCTACTCAGGAGGGTGAAGCGGGAGGATAGCTTGAGCCCAGGAGTTTGAGGCTGCAGTGAGCCACTGCACACTGAACTCCATCCTGGGCGACAGAGCGAGACATTGACTTAAAAGAAAAAAAAAAAAAATGCAGCCTCCCTGTGTTACAGCACACATTGTTATGGACAAGTGGCATTTCACACTGTGTCACATAGACACACAAATGCTCAAATTGTGTCACACAAGATAAACCCACGTTGTGTCACACATATCACACTAGAATGCGTTCAGGGTCACACATTGTGGAATTCATACAGTGGATGCCACATGTGGATACCTACAGTGAATGTCCCGCATAGACCGAAACACACTATCACCAATAGTGTCACCTAGACACAGTGACTATCACACCATGACAGACACTGCCGTACACATAATCAACACTGGGAGTTTCTCACACACATGTCACATGCAAATCCCCTGCCATACACAGTCCTGCCGAAGCCTCCACCACCTTTTCCTTCGAGAAACCCTCCCAGGGAGCCTCCAAACACACATAGATGGGAGATAGGCGGGGATCTGAGACGGGAGGTCAGCTGGTGGGGCACAAGAACTCACTGGGCTGCGGCCCGGCCCGGCCCCCCTGCCTTGCCTTCCCCGCAGCTGCCGCACCAGTAACCGGAAAAGCCTCATCCTGACCAGCACTTCGCCCACGCTGCCGAGACCCCACTCCCCGCTGCCAGGTCACCTAGGTGAGACCAGTGGCAGAGACTTGGTGGGTGCGGAGTGGCCTACAGGAGGCGGGGCCTCGGGCGAGGAAGCGTGGTCATGCTACAGAAGGGGAGCAGTTTGAATGGAGGCGAACTGATTTGGATAAGGGGCGGGGCCATGCTTGTGTGGGTGTGGTCAGTCGTAGAGGGACGGGCATTGGAGGGCGGAGACTCAGGTGGGCGGAGACTCAGATGGGACGGAACAGAAAGGAGGAGTCGTACCTGAGGGGCGGGGCCATCCCAGATGAAGGCAGAATCTCCGTGGAAGGGGCCGGGCTGAGTTGGCAACGAAAAAATTTAGAGAGGCTGGGCCACAGGCGAAGGGGCGTGGTCTCCCCATAATAGGCGGGACTAGACTAAAGACAGGACATGCTGCTGTTTGCACGCCGCTTTAGGGAACAAGAGGCCTGAAGGGATTTGCCCCCTCTTTCTCTCACAGGCAGCAGTCCCCTGGACAGCCCCCGAAACTTCTCCCCCAACACCCCCGCCCACTTCTCATTTGCCTCCTCCCGAAGGTGAGTCCCTCCCCTCCAGGGCCCCAGAACCCTGGGCAGACCCTCTCCACCCACCGTCTGGGCCACCATCTGTTCTCTTCCTAATAGCACCCGAGCTAGGGCCTGAGGGGACCAGCAAGTGCCCCAAGGTCCCAGTTTTGCGGCTGGTCGAAAGCGCGTGCGCCCTGGGCGTGGAGTCTGTCTCCTCGAGCCTAGCTCTCCCGGCCAGGTGTTTCCATAGCAACAGGACGGGGTAGCCAAGATGAGGTGCGTAAGCGCAGATTGCGCGATGCCTATCGAGGGACTCTTGGTCCCCGAGGTGGGGGAGGACGACTAGGGCTGTTTCTCAAGGGGAGGAATCTCAGGTTTCTTTCCAAGAATCTCTGAGGGTTTCTGGGGTGTCCTTAAATGAATTTTCTATGGGCCTTTGGTGAAACTGGGGGAGGCAGAGAGGTTTCTCTGATGTTTTCTGGAGAAACTTTTCTGGGAGTTTAGGCCCGTCTCTTTTTCTTTGAACTCTATTCATTTTAAAAATGGTGACTAAACACCTGCTATGTTCTTAGGAGCTGGGCGTATGGGGTCAATGACGTTCTGTCTCTACCCTCTGAGTTGAATAGAGCAGGCAGGCCAGAGAATGGGGATCGTTACAAAGGCTGATGAAGGCTGTGTTGTGAGAGTCAAGAGAGACTGTGGGGACAGAGGACAGCTCCCTTGGGAAAGTGGGGGAAACCGCTTATTGACCATGGAATTTAGCTGAGGGCAATAGAAAGGCAGGGTAAGGCTCTGGGATTGGGTCTCACGTGTTTATCCGCAAGCGGGGAAGGCTGAGCGAGGGGACTGCTGGGAGGAAGGAGGAAGGGAGGAGTCCAATGAATGGGTGTGCGTGTGTCCTTGTAACTGTGCAATCTGTGTGCTGGTGTACGTGTGTGATTGTGACTGTGTGAGGAATTACGTGCCTATGCAATGGCACGAGTCTCCGAATGTGAACGTGTGAACGTGTGTCTGTAGGATTGTAAGCATCCATGAATATTCGAGGGGAGCAAGTCAGGTGTGTCTCCAGGTGAGTGTGCAATCTGTGTGTGGGTGTAAGCGTGTGTGAGTGTGTGGCTGTGAGATAGTAAACGCAAAGTCACAGTGTTTTCTGTCTCTCTCTCTCTCTCTTTTTCTTTTCTTGAGACAGAGTCTCACTCTGTTGCTCAGGCTGGAGTGCAATGGCAGGATCTCGGCTCACTGCAATCTCTGCCTCCCGGGTTCAAGCGATTCTCCTGCCTCAACTTCCCAAGTAGCTGGGATTACAGGCGCCCGCCACCACACCCGGCTAATTTTTGTATTTTTAGTAGAGATGGGGTTTCACCAGTTTGGTCAGGCTGGTCTCGAACTTCTGACCTCAGGTGATCCACCTGCCTTGGCCTCCCAAAATGGTAGGATTACAGACGTGAGCCACCGCGCCTGGCCAGTGTTTACAGTCTCACAGCCACACACTCACATGTGCACGTGCCAATGTGTGTTGTGCACTCACATGAGTATGGGCCGATGTGTGTCCCTGTGAGTGTGTATCTGCGTGCAAGTGTGAACGAGCGTGTCGCTGTGTGCAAGTTTCAATGTGTGGCAGTGAGCGCGGGTGTCTGGAACGTGCGTCTGCGTGAATGTGAAAGTGTAGAGTATGTTTGGGTGAGTCTATGTGTCAGAGTGTGAGTGCTGAGTCTCTGTAAGCACGTGTGTCTGCAGATGAGCCCATGTCTGGTCTTGCACGTGCGATTGTGCATTAGTGTGTGAGAGTGTGATATTTGGGCCCCTGGATGGGAGAGTCAATACGTGTGGCTGTCTGTGTTGAGGAGTCATGTGTGAGTGTGTGTCTTGGGGGTGTGTGAAGTGTAAATGTGTGCACTGCCAGTATGTGAACCTGACCTGATAGTCACACCAACATTAATGGGTTTGGCTACAGCAGTGATTGTGTCTGTGTGCACGAGAGCATAAGGACACAAGATTCTATGTCAGTGTGTTGGGGGATGGGAGGGGTCTTTCTTCTCTGAGAAGATCCAAGGGTCCCCCTCTGAGAGCTTTCTCATGGAGTGTTCACTCGGGGAAAAATTCTAGAATCTCTCTGGAAAGGCTTCATTGGGTGGGGGCTTTTCCAATTCTTGGTGTCCACTCTGGATGATAAGAGAGGGGACCGTGGGGAGGAGAGCGGAGACGGATCCTCCCTCCAATTCCTGGTGTCTGCCTGGAAGAGTCCCTCTTTACCCCCTTGATTCTGAGGGCCTTGAGTAATCTTAGAGTGCAGACATATTCCCCCAGCCCCCACCCTGGCCGTGGCCAGTGGCTTCACCCACACCCTGAGGAGTAGGGGGACCTCTGGGGCCTTGTGGCCTCTGAGCACCTTGGCTGGGTTCCAGGGCGGACGGACGCCGGTGGTCTCTGGCCTCGCTCCCTTCATCTGGCTATGGCACCAACACGCCCAGTTCCACCGTCTCGGTGAGTGTGGAAAGTGGGTGGGTGGGCCGGTGGGTAAGGAATTCAGGGGGCCCTCCAGCCTGAAGACCCACACCCAGGCCAGCAGTCCAGGCTGGGCTTGATGGCAGTTTAGGGCCAGGCACAGTGACTCATGCCTGTAATCCCAGTACTTTGGAAGGCCAAGACAGGATTGCTTGAGCCCAGGAGTTCCAGACCAGTCTGGGCAACACAGGGAGACCCTTGTCCCTACAAAAATTAAAAATTATCTGGGCATGGTGGTGCGCACCTGTGGTTCCTGCTATTTGGGAGGCTGAGATGGGAGGATCGCTTGAGTCTGGGAGGTATAGGCTACAGTGGAGCTGAGATTGCACCACTGCATTCCAGTCTGGACGACAGAGTGAGACCCTGTCTCAAAAGAAAAAAATAAAAAAAGACAGTTTGGGTTTCCCCATCCTCAAGGGTGTTCACTTGTCCATCTATTAGAGAGTTATGAGTCTGCTCCACTCAAAGCCCTATGCTCTGCCCTCAACACATTTATGGGAGGGTCCTTCCTACTCATTTCTGACTCACTCATTTACAGCTGGTGACATAAGGCTCTGTGAGTTAAGCCATTTACCCTGATATCAGCAGCTGGGCTGGGCCAGGCCACAGCTTTCACCCAGAGCCCATTTGCTCACCCTTTGCAATACCCAAAGTCTCTCCATCTGCTCCCTTTTCTATCCATGCCCATGGTTCCCTTATTCATCCATTGGCATGATGTTCAGCAGACATTTGTCATGAGACTGTCATGTGGTAGGAGGGTTCTGCAAGCTGGGTCAGAGTGTAAAGATTCACACAGCCCTCATGGGGGAAGACAAGCCAGTAAGAAGGCATTCACAAAATAGAATGGTCAGAACTTTGATGCAAGTAGAACAAGGGGAGGTGATAGCAAAGGAGACGCATGTGATTCAGCTTAGGGGGTTGTCAAGGAAGGCTTCCTGGAGGAGGTGACATTGAATCCAAGACAAAGGACCAGCAGGAGTTTGGCAGGTGGAAGAGAAGGGAGAAGAGTGTTCCAGGAAGGGGAAGAGCATGTGCAAACCCATAGAGGCCACAGAACTTGCTGCATTTGAAAAGTTGAAAGCTTTGTGGGGCTTGGCCGGGCGCGGTGGCTCAAGCCTGTAATCCCAGCACTTTGGGAGGCCGAGGCGGGTGGATCACGAGGTCAGGAGATCGAGACTATCCTGGCTAACATGGTGAAACCCCGTCTCTACTAAAAATACAAAAAAAAAACTAGCCGGGCGTGGTGGCGGGCGCCTGTAGTCTCAGCTACTTGGGAGGCTGAGGCAGGAGAATGGCGTGAACCCGGGAGGCGGAGCTTGCAGTGAGCCGAGATCACGCCACTGCACTCCAGCCTGGGAGACACAGCGAGACTCCGTCTCAAAAAAAAAAAAAAAAAAAAGAAAGCTTTGTGGGGCTGAAACTTTGGGATGCGGGGGAGGAATAGAGACGATGCAGGCAGTGCCCTTGATCAGGCTGGAACCTTGTCAGCTGGGGCAGCAAGGGAAATTTTATTCTAAATCCAGTGGGGGAGCCATGGAATGGCTTTATTTCTTTTTATTAAATTGTACTAAAATTTCAGTTTGAACCATTTGAAATTGTGATTCTGTAGGCCATAGATAATGTACACTCATTTAAAAACTAAAAGAGATGGATGGGGTGGGGAATTTTAACCAGGGGAGTGAGCAATGTGATGTTTAAAAATATCATTCTGGGCCGGGCGCGGTGGCTCAAGCCTGTAATCCCAGCACTTTGGGAGGCCGAGGCGGGCGGATCACAAGGTCAGGAGATCGAGACCACAGTGAAACCCCGTCTCTACTAAAAATACAAAAAATTAGCCGGGCGAGGTGGCGGGCGCCTGTAGTCCCAGCTACTCAGGAGGCTGAGGCAGGAGAATGGCGGGAACCCGGGAGGCGGAGCTTGCAGTGAGCCGAGATCGCGCCACTGCACTCCAGCCTGGGCGACAGCGTGAGACTCCGTCTCAAAAAAATAAAAATAAAAATAAAAAAATAAATAAATAAATAAATAAAAATATCATTCTGGCCGGGCGCGGTGGCTCATACCTATAATCCCAGCATTTTGGGAGATTGAAGCGGGTGAACCATTTGAGGTCAGGAGTTCAAGACCAGCCTGGCCAACATGGTGAAACCCTGTCTCTAGTAAAAATACAAAAATTAGCCAGGAGTGGTCGTGGGTGCCTGTAATCCCAGCTACTCAGGAGGCTGAGGAAGGGAGAATTGCTTGAACCTGAGAAGTGGAGGTTGCAGTGAGCCAAGATCACACCACTGCACTCCAGCCTGGGTGACAGCTGTATGGCTGGGCACAGTGGCTCACACCTGTAATCCCAACACTACAGGAGGTTAAGGTGGGAGGATTGCTTGAGCCCAGGAGTTTGAGGCCAACCTGGGCAACATGATGAAACCCTGTTTCTAAAAAAAAAAAAAAAAAAAATTAGCCAGGTGTGATGGCTTGTACCTCAAGTCCCAGCTACTCAGGAGGCTGAGATGGAAAGATTGCTTGAGCTCAGGAGGTGGAGGTTGCAGTGAGTGGAGGTGGAGCCACTGCAATCCAGCCTGGGGGACAGAGAAAAACCCTGTCTCGAAATAAAAATAAAATAAAATAAAATAAAATAAAGCAAGAGGAGGACCAGGCATAGTGGCTCATGCCTATAATCCCAGCACTTTTTTTTTTTTTTTTTTGATACAGAGTCTCACTCTGTTGCCCAGGCCTGGAGTGCAACGGCAACGTGTCAGCTCACTGCAACCTCCATCTCCTGGGTTCAAGCAATTCTCTTGCCTCAGCCTCCTGAGTAGCTGGGATTACGGGTGCCCACCACCATGCCTGGCTAATTTTTTTATATTTTTAATAGAGATAGGGTTTCACCCTGTTGGCCAGGCTGGTCTGGAACTCCTGACCTCAGTTTTTCTGCCCGACTCAGCCTCCCAAAGTGCTGGGATTACAGGCGTGAGCCACCATGCCCTGCCCTCAAGCCCAGCACTTTGAGAGGCCAAAGCAGGAGTATTGCTTGAAGCCAGGAGTTGGAAGCCAGCCTGGGCAACATAGGGAGACCCTGTCTCTACAAAAAAGAATTAGCCACGCATGGTGTAGTCCCAGCTACACAGAAGGCAGAGGTGGAAAGATTACTTTAGCCCAGGAGTTCAAGGCTTCCATGAGCAATGATTGCATTACATCACTCTAGCCTGGGTAATATAAGAAGACCTTGTCTCTCTCTCTCTCTCTTTTTTTTTTTTTTTCTTTTTTTTTGAGACGGAGTCTCGCTCTGTCGCCCAGGCTGGAGTGCAGTGGCGAGATCTCGGCTCACTGCAAGCTCCGCCTCCCGGGTTCCCGCCATTCTCCTGCCTCAGCCTCCTGAGTAGCTGGGACTACAGGCGCCCGCCACTGCGCCCGGCTAATTTTTTTTTTGTATTTTTAGTAGAGACGGGGTTTCACTGTGGTCTCGATCTCCTGACCTTGTGATCCGCCCGCCTTGGCCTCCCAAAGTGCTGGGATTACAGGCTTGAGCCACCGCGCCCGGCCTCTCTCTCTCTTTTAAAAAAAATTTGAAATAATTTTAATAAACAGAGACAAGGTTTCATTATGTTGCCAACTCCTGGGATCAAGTGATCCTCCCGCCTTCACCTCCCAAAATGCTGGGATTACAGGTGTGAGTCACCATATTCAGTGGAGACCCTCTCTCTAAAATAATAATAATAATAATAATAATAATAATAATAATAAAGCAAGAGGAAACAAGATAGGGTAGGGATCGGGAAGAATGGGTGTGTGTTCAGAGGACGTCTTCCCAAGGTGTGACATTGAAGCAAAGATTTGAAGGATAAGAAGGAGGGATCCATAGTTGATGTGTTCCAAGCAGAAGGAATAGCTAGTGCAAAGGACCTGAGGAAGGAGGTTGCCTGGCTTGTCCAAGGACCATCAATGAGGCCACTAGGCTGGGCGTGGTGGCTTGCGCCTGTAATCCCAGCACTTTGGTGGATCACCTGAGGTCAGGAGTTTAAGACCAGCCTGGCCAACATGGTGAAACACTGTCTCTACTAAAAATACAAAAAATTAGCCGGGCATGGTGACAGGCACCTGTATTCCCAGCTACTCAGGAGGCTGAGTCAGGAGAACCGCTTGAATGCGGGAGGCGGAGGTTGCAGTGAGCTGAGATCACACTCCAACCTAGGCAACAACAGCGAAACTGCAATAAAAAAAAAAAAAAAAAAAAAAAGGAGGCCACCGTAGCTGGAGCAAAGGAAGTAAGCAGGAGACTGATTAAAAACCCATGGCAGGGACACAGGGCGGGATGAGGCAGGACCTTGTATAACTGGGGAAGGACTTGGGGGTTCACCCTGAGTAAGGTGGGAGCCACGGAGGGTTCTGAACAGAGAAGGCTCATGAATTGAGCCAAGCTTTAACAGAATCACTGTCTCCACCCCTGTCTGTCCCTGTCCACCTGTGTGTGGCCAAGAATCCCAGTCAAGACCCTAGGATCCAAGGATGGTAAATCAGGTCCTGATCCTGGCCTTGCCCAGTGACCCCATCAGCCTTGGGAGTCCCAGCTCAAGATCCTGAGCTGTTGGGGGGCCCATGGTGGCTCTGACCCCGGCCCTGCCCCTCTCCCCAGTCCTCCTGCTCCTCCCAGGAGCGCCTGCACCAGCTGCCCTACCAGCCCACGGTGGACGAGCTCCACTTCCTCTCCAAACACTTCGGGAGCACCGAGAGCATCACAGACGAGGATGGTGGCCGTCGCTCCCCAGCCGTGCGTCCCCGCTCACGGAGCCTCAGGTGGGCAGGTCTTAGGACTTGTGCATAGAGAGACCCCTGTCCCCGCGAATAAAAGGGTTACATCTCGGGGCGAGGGCTCTCTGCGGGCTTGGAGGCAGAGGACTGGACAGAATGGGCTTCTCTCCCCGCAGTCCCGGGCGCTCCCCCTCCTCCTACGACAACGAGATCGTGATGATGAATCATGTCTACAAGGAGAGGTTCCCGAAGGTGAGGTGGGACCCGAGGCGGTCGCGGGGTGACCTGGCGGCTTGCACTCTCGCTCGCCTTATCCCCGCGCGCCCCCTGGCGGCGTCGGTGCACAGCGCAGGCTCCTGGCGGCCACAGCCTCCGGGCACAGCCCCGCGCCCCTCCTCCGTCCCTCCCGCAGGCCACTGCGCAGATGGAGGAGAAGCTGCGTGACTTCACCCGTGCCTACGAACCCGACAGCGTTCTGCCTCTGGCCGATGGCGTGCTCAGCTTCATCCACCACCAGATCATCGAGCTGGCCCGGGACTGCCTAACCAAGTCCCGTGACGGCCTCATTACCACGGTCTACTTCTATGAATTGCAGGAGAACCTGGAGAAGCTCCTTCAAGACGTGAGTGCACGCGGAGGCCGGGCTGATCTCAGGCTCAGCACCGCCAAATTGTGCCCAATGCACCCCTTTCTTCACCCCACATCCATTTAGGGAGCTCCTACCACGTTCCAGGCACTGGCGTGGAGCTGAGGACTCAGGGGTGGAAATGTTCCCTTCCCTAGGTCTAACTGACTGAAGAGGCAGGAATTTCACCTCGCTCATTTCCCTTAGGTCTTTACTCAAGTATCACCTTCTCAGGTGGCTTCTTAGGCGGTCCCCAGCCATTTAAAATATTAAACTCGGCCGGGTGCGGTGGCTCAGGCCTGTAATCCCAGCACTTTGGGAGGCTGAGGCAGGTGGATCACCTGAGGTCAGGAGTTCGAAACCAGCCTGGCCAACATGGCAAAACCCCGTCTCTACTAAAAATACAAAAATTAGCGGTGCGTGGTGGCTTGCACCTGTAATCCCAAGTACTTGGGAGGCAGAGGCAGGAGAATCGCTTGAACCTGGGAGTCGGAGGTTGCAGTGAGCCAAGATCATGCCATTGCACTCCAGCCTGGGCAACAAGAGTGAAACTCTGTCTCAAAAATAAATAAATAAATGAAATAAAATAAAATGTTAAACTCTACTCATATTTATCACCCACTTTCTCTTTAGTTTCTCCTTGACACTCAGCACTATCCATCATACAGTATATTTTTGCTTATTTTATTTCATGTCTATCCTTCTCCAATGTCAGCCCCATAGGTGGCAAGGATGGGGGGGCGGGGTTGTCTGTTCTGTCCACTGCTGTGTCCCTGCTGTTTGGAACAATACCCAGCACACAGTAGGTACTCAATTAATGCTAGGTAAATTGATGCATGAATGTCCCTTTGCAGTGGCATGCACCTGTAGTCCCAGCTACTTAGGAGGCTGAGATGGCAGAATTGCTTGAGGTCAGGAGTTTGAGACCAGCTTGGGCAACATAGAAAGACCCATCTCTAAAACAATAAAAAAAAATTAAGCCAAGTGAGATGGTTCACAACTTTAATCCCAGCACTTTGGGAGGCTGAGGCGAGCAGATCACGAGTTTGAAACCAGCCTGGGCAATAAGGTGAAACTCTGTCTTGACTAAAAATACAAAAAAATTGGCCGGGCGCGGTGGCTCAAGCCTGTAATCCCAGCACTTTGGGAGGCCGAGACGGGCGGATCACGAGGTCAGGAGATCGAGACCATCCTGGCTAACACGGTGAAACCCCGTCTCTACTAAAAAATACAAAAAACTAGCCGGGCGAGGTGGCGGGCGCCTGTAGTCCCAGCTACTCGGGAGGCTGAGGCAAGAGAATGGTCTAAACCCGGGAGGCGGAGCTTGCAGTGAGCTGAGATCCGGCCACTGCACCCCAGCCTGGGCGACAGAGCAAAACTCTGTCTCAAAAAAAACAAAAAAAAACAAAAAAATTAGCCAGGAGTGGTGGTGTGTGCCTGTAATCCTAGTTACTGAAGAGGCTGAGGCAGAAGAATCTCTTGAACCCGGGAGGCAGTGGTTGCAGTAAGCTGAGGTTGCACCACTGCACTCCAGCCTGGGCGACAGTGAGATTCTGTCACCAAAAAAAAAAAGTTTTAAATTAGCTAGGCATAGTGGCACACACCTGTAGTCCCAGCTACTTCAGAGGCTGAGGCAGGAGGATCACTTGATCATTCATTAATTCCACCAATATTTATTTATTATTTACTTATTAAAAATTTTTGTTTTTGTTTTTGTTTTTTTTGAGACGGAGTCTCGCTCTGTCGCCCAGGCTGGAGTGCAGTGGCGCGATCTCTGCTACCGGCGCCCGCCACCGCGCCCAGCTAATTTTTTGTATTTTTAGTAGAGACGGGGTTTCACCGTGGTCTCGATCTCCTGACCTTGTGATCCACCCGCCTCGGCCTCCCAAAGTGCTGGGATTACAGGCGTGAGCCACCGCGCCTGGCTACTTATTAAAAATTTTTAGAAATTTTTTGGAGACAGAGTCTCGCTTTATCCTCTGGGGCTGGAGTGCAATGGTGCGATCTTGGCTCACTGCAACCTCCGCCTCTCAGGTTCAAGCAATTCTCCTGCCTCAGCCAGAGTAGCTGGGATCACAGGCACCCACCACCATGCCTGGCTAAGTTTTGTATTTTTAGTCCCAACAGGGTTGCACTATGTTGGCCAGGCTGGTCTCAAACTCCTGACCTTAGGTGATCCACCTGCCTCTGCCTCCCAAAGTGCTGGGATTACAGATGTGAGCCACCATGCCCAGCCCCTACCAATATTTATGAAGCACCTATTATGGGCCTGACACTAGCCTAGAAGCTGGGAAATCAACTGGAAATAAAACAAAAATTCTTGTCTTTGGGGAGCTGACATTCTGTTAATAGCAGGAAGAGACCGAGGATAAACAATAGGTATTAGAAGCTCACCCCTGGAATCCCAGCACTTTGGGCAGCTGAGACAGGAGGCTTTCTGGAGCCCAGGAGTTGGAGACCAGCCTGGGTAACATAGCGAGACCCTGTCTCTACAGAAAAACAAGTCAAACAAACAAAAACCCAATAGACATTAAGGCTGCGACCAGGACCAAGGTGAAGCAAGTGATTATTTCTTCCCCCAGAACATTAGATTAATTTTTGAAAAACTTGAAAAGTAGATAAATGAAAACCCAACATTATTTTAAGTTTACATATTTTATTTATAACCAAGCCAGAATCTGTTATAATTTTACTGTCCTGGTTTTAATGAAAGCAAACTCATCAATAATACAATTTTCTTTTTTTTTTTTTTTTTTTTTTTTTTTTTTTGAGACGGAGTCTCGCTGTGTCTCCCAGGCTGGAGTGCAGTGGCGTGATCTCGGCTCACTGCAAGCTCCGCCTCCCGGGTTCACGCCATTCTCCTGCCTCAGCCTCCCAAGTAGCTGAGACTACAGGCACCCGCCACCACGCCCAGCTAGTTTTTTGTATTTTTAGTAGAGACGGGGTTTCACCATGTTAGCCAGGATAGTCTCGATCTCCTGACCTCGTGATCCACCCGCCTCGGCCTCCCAAAGTGCTGGGATTACTGGCTTGAGCCACCGCGCCCGGCCTCAATAATACTATTTTCATTGAAGCTATTAGCCATTTCCTAAGACACATTAAAACACATATAGGCCGGGTGCGGTGGCTCAAGCCTGTAATTCCAGCACTTTGGGAGGCCGAGACGGGTGGATCACGAGGTGAGGAGATTGAGACCATCCTGGCTAACACGGTGAAACCCCATCTCTACTAAAAAATACAAAAAACTAGCCGGGCGAGGTGGCGGGCGCCTGTAGTCCCAGGTACTCAGGAGGCTGAGGCAGGAGAATGGCGTAAACCCGGGAGGTGGAGCTTGCAGTGAGCTGAGATCGGGCCACTGCACTCGAGCCTGGGCGACAGAGCAAGACTCCGTACTCTGTCTCAAAAAAAAAAAAAAAAAAACCACACACATATAGGTTGGTGCACACTTTTTTTGACTCAAGTTAAAATATGACTAGGCACAGCCTGTTGAATTCTGTCTTTATTTAATTTTCTTTTTCTTTCTTTCTTTCTTTTTCTTTTTTTCATTTGAGATGGGGGACTCTCTATGTTGCCCAGAGTGGTCTTGAACTCCTGGGCTCAAGCAATCCTCCTGCCTTAGCCTCCTGAGTAGCTGGGATTATAGGCATGTACCACCACATCTGGCTTAAATTTTGATATTTTGCTTATGATAGATTTTTGGCATTAATTTTAGGCTTTTCTAGTATTACAATAAGATATTAGTTCTTTTTTTCTCTTTTTTTTCTTTTCTTTTTTTTTTTTTTTTTTTTTGAGACAAAGTCTCACTCTGTCACCCAGGCTGGAGTATAGTGATGTGATCTTGGCTCACTGCAACCTCCACCTCCCGGGTTAAAGTGATTCTCCTGCTTCAGCCTCCCAAGTAGCTGGGATTACAAGTGTGTGGCACCATGCCCAGCAAAGTTTTGTACTTTCAGCAGAGATGGGGTTTTGCCATGGTAGGCAGGCTGGTCTCAAATCCCTGACCTCAAGTGATTCGCCCTCCTCTGCCCCCCAAAATGCTGGGATGACAGGCATGAGCCACCGTGCCTGGCCTCTTTTTCTTTTCTTTTCTTTTTTTTTTTTTTTGAGACAGGGGATCTCTCTGTAACCCAGGCAGGAGTGCAGTGGTGCAGTCAGCTCACTGCAGCCTTAGTCCCCCCAGGCTCAAGTAATTCTCCTGTTTACTTCAGCTTCCCAGGTAGCTAGGACTACAGGCACACACTACCACACCTGGCTAATTTTATTTTTTGTAGAGACAGGGTCTCACTATGGTTTTGTTTTTTGTTTGTTTGTTATTGCTTTTGTTTTGAGACAGAGTCTCGCTCTGTCACACAGGCTAGAGTGTAGTGGCATGATCTTGGCTCACTGCAACTTCTGCCTCCCAGGTTCAAGCTATTCTCCTGCTTCAGCCTCCCAAGTAGCTGAGATTACAGGCATCTGTCACCACGCCTGGCTAATTTTGCGTTTTTAGTGGAGATGGGGTTTCACCATGTTGGTCAGGCTGGTCTCAAACACTTGACCTCAAGTGATCCACCCACCTGGGCCTCCCAAAGTGCTGGGATTACAGGCATGAGCCACTGTGCCCAGCCTCATTATTTTTACTGTGTGCCTTGGGCCTCAGTCTCCTCACCTATAAGATGGAACATAGCAGCAGTATGTACTCCAAGGTGCTGAGAGAGGGGCCGGGGTGAGGCAGGGTGCCTGTGAGCCCTGTCCCTCTGTGTCCCCTGCCACAGGCCTATGAACGCTCTGAGAGCTTGGAGGTGGCCTTTGTTACTCAGCTGGTGAAGAAGTTGCTTATTATCATCTCACGTCCCGCGAGGCTGCTGGAGTGCCTGGTGAGGGGGCTGGGCATGGGTAGGGGCGGGGGGGTGGATCTGGGGAGCCTGTGGTGAGCCCACTCCTGCCCTGCCTCAGGAATTCAACCCTGAGGAGTTCTACCACCTGCTGGAGGCAGCCGAGGGACACGCCAAGGAGGGCCACCTTGTCAAGACAGACATCCCCCGCTACATCATCCGCCAGCTGGGCCTCACCCGTGACCCCTTTCCAGGTGCTGGCTGGTGGGCGCAGGGGGACTGGGGGTGAGCAGGCACAGACCCCAGCTCGTGCTCACTCTCGGTCCCTCCCTAGACGTGGTGCACCTGGAGGAACAGGACAGTGGTGGCTCCAACACCCCTGAGCAAGATGATCTCTCTGAGGTAAAGCTGGGTGGCCAAGTGGTCAGTACCCTGGTTCCTGGGAGGGCAGGGCAGGGCCCAACTCCAGCTTCTTTGCCCCCAGGCTTTGTGGATCTCTTGGTCCTGCACTCTGAGCCTCAGTTTTCCCATCCATAAAATGGGGTTAATAATAGTTCTTCCAGGGCCTGGCGCGGTGGCTCATGCCTGTAATCCCAGAACTTTGGGAGGCCAAAGTAGGCGGATCACCAGAGGTCGGGAGTTCGAGACCAGCCTAACCAACATGGAGAAACCCCATCTCTACTAAAAACAAAAAAATTCAAAAATTAGCTGGGTGTGGTAGCACATGCCTGTAATCCCAGCTACTTGGGAGGTTGAGGCAGGAGAATCACTTGAACCCAGGAGGCAGAGGTTGCTGTGAGCCAAGATCGCGCCACTGCATTCCAGCCTGAGCAACAAGAGCGAAACTCTGTCTCAAAAACTAAAATAAAATAAAATAAAATAAAATAAAATTGAATTAAATTAAATTAAATAATAGCTCTTCCCCTGTGACCTCTTTATTTGTCATGTTAAAATCCATGAAACATAAAATTTAATTTACCTTTTTAACCATTTTAAAATGAACAATTCGTGGCCGGGTGCAGTGGTTTAGGCCTGTAATACAGCACTTTGGGAGGCCGAGGCAGGAGGATTGTTCGTGCTTAGGCATTTGAGACCAGCCTGGGCAGCGTAAAAAATCAGCTGGGCGTGGTGGCGCATGCCTGTAGTCCCAGCTACTCGGGAGGCTGAGGTGGGAGAATTGTATGAGCCCAGTAAGTCAAGGCTTCTGTAAGCCATGATCACACCACTGCACTCCAGCCTGGGCAACCGAGTGAGACCCTGTCTCAAAAAATGAAATTAAAAATAATAAAGAATAGGCCTGGTGCAATGGCTCATGCCTGTAATCCTACTACTTTGGGGGGACGAGATGGGCGGATCACTTGAGGTCAGGAGTTCAAAACTAGCCTGGCCAACATGGTAAAACCCCGTCTCCACTAAAAATACAAAAAAATTAGCTGGGCGTGGTGGCACATGCCTGTAATCCCAGCTACTTGGGAGGCTGAGGCAGGAAAATTGCTTGAACCTGGGAGGTGGAGGTTGGTGTGATGTGAGCTGAGATCGCACCACTGCACTCCAGCCTGGGCAACAGAGTGAGACTCCATCTCAATAATAATAATAATAATAGTAATAAAGACTAATACTAATAAGTAAATAATTTAGCAGCATTTAGTAATTCACAATGCTGTATAGTCATTAGATCTATGTAGCTGCAGAACTTTTTTATCACCCCAAAGGGAAACTTCACACCCATTACACCCTCCCTCCTCATTCTTCCCTCCTCGCAGTCCCTGGCAACCTCTAATCTATTTTCTCTCTCTGTGGAGTTGCTTTTTCTGGATATTTCCTTTTTTTCTTTTCTTTTTTTTTTTTTGAGACAGAATTTCGCTCTCGTTGCCCAGGCTGGAATGCAATGGCATGATCTAGGCTCACCACAACCTCCACCTCCCAGGTTCAAGCGATTCTCCTGCCTCAGCCTCCCAAGTAGCTGGGATTACAGGCATGTGACACCACACCTGGCTAATTTTGTATTTTTAGTAGAGACAGGGTTTCACCATGTTGGTCAGGCTGGTATTGAACTCCTGACCTCAGGTGATCCGCCCACCTTAGCCTCCCAAAGTGCTGGGATTATAGGCGTGAGCCACATGCCTGGCGTTTTTCTGGATATTTCCTATAAATGGGATCATATGCTCTGTGGCCTCTTACGTCTGGCTTATTTCACTTAGCATAACATTTCTGAGGTTTATCTATGTTGTTGTAGCTTGTATCACTGCTTCATTCCTTTTTAAAGCTGAGTAATATTCCATTGAATGGTAGATCCATTCATCCACTGGTGAACCTTGGGTTGTCCATCTTTCATCTGTTATAAATAGTGCTCCTATGAACATGGGTGTACAAATATTTGGCTGGACAACTGTTTTGAGTTATTTAGGGTACATGTATAGAGGTGGAATTTCTGGGTCATATGGTAGCTCTATATTTAACTTATAGGGGAATCCTGCATGGGCTTTTGAGCAAGCTAACTGGCTGTATGTGTTAACGGCAGCTCAGCATGGGGAAAATTGCCAATTCTATTTCCAGGCCAGCCACACTTTGGCAGATCTTCCAGATGTCTACTGGAGAGTCCTACCCCAGTGGTCACACATGTGTTTTCTCTGAACTGCCTAGTGTTTTTCAAAAATTTGGGCAGGACATGGTGGCTCACAGCCACCCAGCACTTTGGGAGGGTGAGGTGAGTGGATCACTTGAGGTCAGGAAGTCGAGACCAGCCTGGCCAACATGGTGAAACCCTGCCTCTACTAAAAAAATACATAAAATTAGCCAGGTGTGATGATGTCCACCCGTAATCCCAGCTACTTGGGAGGCTGAGGCAGGAGAACCGCTGGAACCAGGGAGACAAAGATTGCAGTGAGCCGATATTGAACCACTGCACTCCAACCTGGGTGAGAGAGTGAGACAGTGAGGCTCCATCTTAAAATAAATAAATAAATAAAAATAAAAGAAGCAAAATATAAAAATTGAAAGATTTCTGCTTCAAAATCTGGGTTTGGGCCTTCTCTTGAAAAATCAGAAGTTCTAGGGCTGGGTGTAGTGGCTCATGACTATAATCCTAGCACTTTCGGAAGCCAAGGTGGCAGGATTGCTTGAGCCCAGGAGTTCGAGATCAGCCTGGGCAACATAGCAAGACCCTGTCTCTACTTAAAAAAAAAAAATAGACGAAGAAGAAGTTCTAATAAAACTGTGGTGGAACCAGCTGAGTGGGGGTGGTCCTGTGATATTGGGTACCTGCCCCTTTGTCACCCATGGCCTCCACCCTGGTCTACTGGCCCCTGAAGATGCTTAAGTTTGTAATCTTTGTTTCAAATTGTGTCTATACAGTCACACAAATATATACACACACCTTTCCTTCATGTATATATTTAAAAGGAATCTCATGATACATGCCATTTGTTTAATTTTTTGAATAGGTAATGGAATGACATCACTCAAAAGTCTAAAACTCTAAAAAGGTATTTATCTCTCATTGTTTGTAGGATTCTGTTATTCCATTTAATCAAACTTGTTAATTGAGTGATTCAAATCTTCCATCTCCCTATTCATTTATCTTGCCTGATTAATCTAAATAGTTTCTGAGAGATATGTGAAACCTTATTCTAAGCAACTTCTTGTAATTCTGTCAATTTTTATGTCAGATATTTTTAGGCTACATTCTTTGGAGCATATAAGTTCAATATTTTTATATATCATAGGTCTTTTTATGTAATGTCTATGTAATATATCTCTTTGTCCCTAAGAAAAATCAAAATAGCTGGGCGTGGTGGCTCAAGCCTGTAATCCCAGCACTTTGGGAGGCCGAGACAGGCGGATCACAAGGTCAGGAGATCGAGACCATCCTGGCTAACACGGTGAAACCCTGTCTCTACTAAACACAAAAAACTGACCAAGCGAGGTGGCGGGCGCCTGTAGTCCCAGCTACTCGGGAGGCTGAGGCAGGAGAATGGCTTACCCGTGAGGTGGAGCTTGCAGTGAGCTGAGATCCGGCCACTGCACTCCAGCCTAGGTGACAGAGCTAGATTCCATCTCAAAAAAAAAAAAAAAAAAAAGCCGGGTGCGGTGGCTCAAGCCTGTAATCCCAGCACTTTGGGAGGCCGAGGCGGGTGGATCACGAGGTCAGGAGATCGAGACTATCCTGGCTAACACAGTGAAACCCCGTCTCTACTAAAAATACAAAAAACTAGCCGGGCGTGGTGGCGGGCGCCTGTAGTCTCAGCTACTCAGGAGGCTGAGGCGGGAGAATGGCATGAACCCGGGAGGCGGAGCTTGCAGTGAGCCAAGATCACGCCACTGCACTCCAGCCTGGGAGACACAGCGAGACTCCGTCTCAAAAAAAAAAAAAAAAAAAAGAAAAGAAAAATCAAAATAATCTTCAAGAAAGATATACAGTGAAAAAATCTTACTCCTACCTTTGTTCTCCATTGCCCTATAACCCTGAAATATGATTATATAGTTTTACTTTGCCACTTTTTTTTTTTTTTTGAGACAAAGTTCCACTCTTGTTGCCCAGGCTGCAGTGCAATGGTGTGATCTTGGCTCATTGCAACCTCTCTTTCCTGGGTTCAAGCGATTCTCCTGATTCAGGCTTCCAAGTAGCTGGGATTACAGGTGCCCACCACCACGCCTGGCTAATTTTTTTGTATTTTTGGTAGAGACGGGGTTTCACCATGTTGGCCACGCTGGTCTCTAACTCCTGACCTTCAGGTGATCCACTCGCCTTGGTCTCCCAAAGTACTGGGATTACAGGCGTGAGCCACCACACCTGGCCTTTGCCACATTTTTTAACACAAAAACATACAATACATATTGCCTGTTGCATTTTTACACTTCATAAAATACTTTAGAGAACTTTCTAAATCCCTAGACAGTTTCCTCATTATTTTTAACAGTGGCGCAGTGTTTCTTTATATAACTACCCCACATGTGTTTGTTTGGCTAATTTAACATGTGGATTATTATTTCCAATCTCACAATGAGCAAGATAGTAGATATACCATTTTTCACATGTGCAAGTATATCTGTAGCATAAATTCAAAAGTGAAATTGCTGAGTCAAAGGGAACATGTATTTGTAATTCTGATCTGTACCAAACAGTAATTTACACTCCCAACAGCAAGGTATGAAAGTACCTGTTCATGGCCGGGCGCGGTGGCTCAAGCCTGTAATCCCAGCACTTTGGGAGGCCGAGACGGGCGGATCACAAGGTCAGGAGATCGATCGAGACCATCCTGGCTAACATGGTGAAACCCCGTCTCTACTAAAAATACAAAAAACTAGCCGGGCGAGGTGGCGGGCGCCTGTAGTCCCAGCTACTCGGGAGGCTGAGGCAGGAGAATGGCGTAAACCTGGGAGGCAGAGCTTGCAGTGAGCTGAGATCCGGCCACTGCACTCCAGCCTGGGCGACAGTGCGAGATTCCGTCTCAAAAAAAAAAAAAAAAAAAAAAAAGAAAGTACCTGTTCAGCCAGGCGCGGTGGCTCACACCTGTAATCCCAGCACTTTCAGAGGCCAAGGCAGGTAGATCACGAGGTCAGGAGATCGAGACCATCCTGGCTAACATGGTGAAACCCCGTCTCTACTAAAAATACAAAAAATTAGCCAGGCATAGTGGCGGGCGCCTGTAGTCCTAGATACTCAGGAGGCTAAGGCAGGAAAATGGAGTGAACCCAGGAGGTGGAGCTTGCAGTGAGAGGAGATCGCAGCCACTGCACTCCAGCCTGGGTGACAGAGCGAGACTCTGTTTCAAAAAAAAAAAAAAAAGTACCTGTTCATCCACATATTTGCCCATAGAGGTTGTCAGGTTTTGGATTTTTTTCTCCCAATCTACTAGGTGAAAAATGGTATTTTGTGGTAATTATAATTTGTCTTTCTGTTATTATAAGTGAGATTGAGTTTTTTTTTTTTTTTTTTGAGCTGGAATTTTGCTCTTGTTGCCCAGGCTGGAGTGCACTGCCGCGATCTCAGCTCACCACAACCTTAGCCTCCTCTGTTCAAGTGATTCTCCTGCCTCAGCTTCCCGAGTAGCTGGGATTACAGGCATGCACCACCATGCCCAGCTGATTATATATTTTTAGTGTAAATGGGGTTTCTCTATGTTGGCCAGGCTTGTCTCGAGCTCCTGACCTTAGGTGATCCACCTACCTTGGCCTTCCAAAGTGCTGGGATTACAAGCGTGAGCCACCACACCCGGCCGAGATTCCTTTTTTATTTTTTATTTTTTTCTCTTTTGAGACGGAGTCTCACTCTGTCGCCTAAGCTGGAGTGCAGTGGCGTGATCTCTGTTCACTGCAAGCTCCGCCTCCCGGGTTCACACCATTCTCCTGCCTCAGCCTCCCGAGTAGCTGGGATTACAGGCACATGCCACCACACCCTCCTGATTTTTAAAATTTTCAGTAAAGACGGGGTTTCACCATGTTAGCCAGGATGGTCTCGATCTGACCTCGTGATCCACCTGCCTCGGCCTCTCAAAGTGCTGGGATTACAGGCATGAGCCACTGCACCCGGCCCAAATCTTTTAATATGTTTAAGAGCTACAACTGGCTGGGTACAGTGGCTCATGCCTGTAGTCCCTACTCTTTGGGAGGCCAAGGCAGGCAGATTGCTTCAGTCCAGGAGTTCAAGAGCAGACTGGGCAAGATGGCAAAACCAAATTACTAAAATTAGCCTGGCGTGGTGGCATGTGCCTGTTGTCCCAGCTACCTGGGAGGCTGAGGCAGGAGAATCACTTGAGCCCTAGAGGTGGAGGCTGCAGTGAGCACCACTACACTCTAGCCTGAACATCAGAGTGAGAACCTATCTCGGCCGGGTGCGGTGGCTCAAGCCTGTAATCCCAGCACTTTGGGAGGCCGAGGCGGGTGGATCACGAGGTCAGGAGATCGAGACTATCCTGGCTAACATGGTGAAACCCCGTCTCTACTAAAAATACAAAAAACTAGCCAGGCGTGGTGGCGGGCGCCTGTAGTCTCAGCTACTTGGGAGGCTGAGGCGGGAGAATGGCGTGAACCCGGGAGGCGGAGCTTGCAGTGAACAGAGATCACGCCACTGCACTCCAGCCTGGGAGACACAGCGAGACTCCGTCTCAAAAAAAAAAAAAAAAAAAAAAAAAAAAGAGAACCTATCTCAAAAAAAAAAAAAACACCTCTAACTGTAATTTGTAATTGACTTTCCTCACCTACTTTTTTTCTCTTCAATTGTTAGGCTTTTGTTATTGATTTTTGGGAACTCTTTATATATTTATATATTAGGGTGACTATTTTGTAGGTTTCCTGCTATCTTTTCTAAAGGAAGAAAATGAGAATATGTCTTCAGCGTCAGTCTTGGGTTCAATTCCTGACTTTCTCTTTCATTATGGCACTTGGATGAAGGACTTTCTCATCCTTTCTGTGCCTCAGTTTCTCCATGTGTAAAATGAAATTAAAAGCATCCTACCGTCATGATGATGATGGAGGTGTGGTCTTCATCTTTTCCCTGAAGGGCCGCAGCAGCAAGGCCAAGAAACCTCCCGGGGAGAATGACTTTGACACCATCAAGCTCATAAGCAACGGTGCCTACGGGTGAGCCACCCGGGGCTCTGGCGGGGGGAGGGTGGCGGAGGCCGGGTGTCTCGGAGGTGACGGCCGGTCCTCGCTCTCTCCCCCTGCAGGGCTGTTTACCTGGTGCGGCACCGTGACACACGGCAGCGCTTTGCCATGAAAAAGATCAACAAGCAGAACTTGATCCTCCGCAACCAGATCCAGCAGGCCTTCGTGGAGCGCGACATCCTCACCTTCGCCGAGAACCCGTTTGTGGTTGGCATGTTCTGCTCCTTCGAGACTCGGCGCCACCTCTGCATGGTCATGGAATATGTGGAAGGTGTGGCTGCCTGTGGGGCCGCAGGGAAGATGGGCCATGCTCACTGGTCAGGGCTGCGGGGTGGCCTGCTTGAGCCACATTCACCATATTGATTAGTCAGCCTGTATGTTTATCCATCTATTTATTTCTGCAGTCGTTGATTTGTCCATCCATTCTCCCTATATATTTATTCAGTCATCTATTGGTTTGTTTTTCATGTCATTCAATATAGATATATTCAGTCTGACCCATTATCCATCCATCTATCCTTCTATCTACTGATTTGGTAATCTATCTGTTTTTCCATCCATACATCCATGAACCTCTTTATTTTTATTTTATTTATTTATTTATTTATTTATTTTTTGAGATGGAGTCTTGCTCTGTCGCCCAGGCTGGAGTGCAGTGGTGCAATCTCGGCTCACTGCAAGCTCCGCCTCCCGGGTTCACGCCATTCTCCTGCCTCAGCCTCCCAAGTAGCTGGGACTATAGGCGCCCGCCACCTCGCCCAGCTAGTTTTTTGTATTTTTTAGTAGAGACGGGGTTTCACCGTGTTAGCCAGGATGGTCTCGATCTCCTGACCTCGTGATCCGCCCATCTCGGCCTCCCAAAGTGCTGGGATTACAGGCGTGAGCCACCGCACCTGGCCATTTATTTATGTTTTGAGACAGAGTCTTGCTCTGTCACCCAGGCTGCGGTGCAGTGGTGCAATCTCGGTTCACTGCAACCTCCGCCTCCCGGGCTCAAGCGATTCTTATGCCTCAGCCTCCTGAGTAACTGGGATTATAGGCCTGTACCACCATACATGGCTAATTTTTCTATTTTTAGCAGAGACAAGGTTTTGCCATGTTGACCAGGCTGGTCTTGAACTCCTGATCTTAAGTGATCTGCCTGCCTGGGCCTCCCAAAGTGCTGAGATTACAGGCATGAGCCACTGTGCCAGGCCTATTATTTATTTATTTTTATTTACTTATTTATTTATTTATTTATTTATTTATTATTGAGACGGAGTCTCGCTCTGTCACCCAGGCTGGAGTACGGTGGCGCAATCTCAGCTCACTGCAAGCTCCGCCTCTGTGGTTCACACCATTTTCCTGCCTCAGCCTCCCAAGTAGCTGGGATTACAGGCATGTGCCACCACGCCCGGCTAATTTTTTGTATTTTTAGTAGAGACGGGGTTTCACCGTGTTAGCCAGGATGGTCTCGATCTCCTGACCTCGTGATCCGCCCACCTCGGCTTCCCAAAGTGCTGGGATTACAGGCATGAGCCACCACGCCCGGCCCTATTTATTTATTTTTGAGACAAGATCTCACTCTGTTGCCCAGGCTAGAATGTGCGATCACAGCTGTGCGATCGCACAGAAGGTGCGATCACAGCTCATTGCAGCCTCAAATGCCTGGGCTCAAGCAATCCTCCCACCTCAGCCTCCCAAATACCTGGGATTATAGGTGCAGGCCACCACACTTGGCTAATTCTTGGGAGGCCAAGGCGGGCAGATCATGAGGTCAGGAGTTTGAGACCAGCCTGGCCAACATGGTGAAACCCTGACTCTACTAAAAATACAAAAATTAGCCAGATGGCACAGTCCTATAATCCCAGCTACTCGGGTGGCTGAAGTGGGAGGATTGTTTAAGCACGGGAAGCAGAAGTTGCAGTGAGCCAAGATCGTGCCATTGCACTCCAGCCCTGGCGACTGAGCAAGACCCTGTCCCACAAAAAAAAAAAAAAAAAAAAAAGTTTTTTTTGGTTTTTGTTTCTTTTGTTTGTTTGTTTTGTTTTTTATGCAGTCTCCCTGTATTGCCCAAGTTGGTCTCCAAGTCCTGGGCTCAAACAACTGTCCTGCCTCAGCTTCCCAAAGTCCTGGGATTACAGGCACAAGTCACTGAGCCCATCCCATATACCTGTTTATTAATTCACCTTTCCATCTATCCCTCAATTTATCTATGTGGTTGTCCATCTGTTTATCCATCCGTATGTCTGTTTACCATTACACACCTATTTTTCTTGTTTCTTTTTTTTTTTTTTTTTTTTTTGAGACGAAGTCTCGCTCTGTCACCCAGGCTAGAGTGCAGCGGCCCAATCTCGGCTCACTGCAAGCTCCGCCTCCCGGGTTCAAGCAATTCTCCTGCCTCAGCCTCCTGAGTCGCTGGGATTACAGGCGTGAGCCATAGCTCTCAGCCCATATATTGTTTTTAATCCATCCGTGCATGTATTCACCCAAATGTTAATCCATCTATTGTCCAAAAACACACATGCTGTGGCTATTAGGACACATACATGATCCCTGGGGCCTCAGCTATGCCTCCTCCAAGACTTCCAGTCAACTATCCAGTCACTCAACAAACGCTTCCTCATCATCTCTCTCATGTCACATGCTGTGCTAGGTGCCAGTGACACAGAGGGGGCCCAGGCAAAGACACCTCCCTCTCATGGAGGTTCCATTCTGGTCTGTATAGACAGACAATAAACAAGCAGAGCAAGCCAAAAGGGATAAGGACATTTTATTTATTTATTTATTTATTTATTTATTTATTTATTTATGGAGTCTTGCGCTTTCACTCAGGCTTGAGTGCCATGGCGCGATCTTGGTGCACGGCAACCTCCATCTCCTAGGCTCAAGCGATTCTCACGCCTCAGCCTCTTGAGTAGCTGGGACTACAGGTGCGCCACCACCATGTCCAGCTGATTTTTGTATTTTTAGTAGACATGGGGGTTTCCCCGTGTTGGCCAGGCTGGTCTTGAACTCCTGACCTCAGGTGATCAGCCCACTTGGCCTCCCAAACTGCTGGGATTACAGGCATGAGCCATCACGCCCAGCCAGGACATTTCATAGTGAGGACATGAGGTCCCTGAAGCTGGAGGAGGTGATGGGGAGGCAGGCAGGGAGCTTCTCAGAGGCCTAGGTTATGATGGGGTAAGTGACCTGTTAGTACAAAGTCTCTTAGGTGACAATTTGGATTTGGAGGAGGGGAGGGGAGGGGAGGGGAAGGGAAGGGAAGGGAAAAAACAAAAAGCAAAAAACTACGCTCCAGTGGCCTTCTCCTCCCCTCCCCTCCCCTCCCCTCCCCTTCCTTCCCTTCCCATCCCTGATGGAGTCTCGTTCTATTGCCCAGGCTGGAGTGCAGTGGCGCATCCTTGGCTCACTGCAACCTCCGCCTCCCTGCAACCTCCGTCTCCCAGATTCAAGCGATTCTCCTGCCTCAGCCTCCTGAGTAGCTGGGACTACAGGCACGCGCCATCACACCCACCTAATTTTTGTATTTTTAGTAGAGATGGGGTTTCATCATGTTGGTCAGGCTGGTCTCAAACTCCAGACCTCATGATCTGTCTGCCTCAGCCTCCCAAAGGGCTGGGATTACAGGTGTGAGACACCGCGCCCGCCTTTTTTTTTTTTTTGAGATGGCGTCTCACGCTGTCACCCAGGCTAGAGTGCAGTGGGGTGATCTCAGATTACTGCAACCTCCGCCTCCCAGGTTCAAGCGATTCTCCTGCCTCAGCCTCCTGAGTAGCTAGGATTACAGGCATGTGCCACCACATCTGGCTAATTTTTATATTTTTAGTAGAGACAGATTTTCACCATGTTGGCCAGGCTGATCTTGAACTCCTGGCCTCAAATGATCCATTGGTCTCGGCATCCCAAAGTGCGGGGATTACAGGTGTGAGCCACCACGCCCAGCCTTGTTTTGTTTTATTTTTAGTGCATTGTTCAGGCTGGAGTGCAGTGGTGTGATCACAGCTCACTGCAGCCTTGAACTCCCGGGCTCAAGCGATCCTCCCACCTCAGCCTCCCAAGTAACTGAAATTACAGGCAGGCACCACCATGTCCAGCTAATGGAGGGTTTTAAGTAGATTTGATATGATCAAATTTATGCTTTAAGAAAATCCATTTGGAGGCCATTATGGTAGCCTACGACTGTAAGCCCAGCACTTTGGGAGGTCGAGGTGGGCAGAACGCTTGAGGTCAAGAGTCCAACACCAACCTACCCAGCATGGTGAAACCCTGTTTGTTTTTCTTTTTCTTTTTCTTTTCTTTTCTTTTTTTTTTTTTTTGAGAAAGAGTCTCTCACTCTCCCCCAGGCTGGAATGCAGTGGTGCCATCTCAACTCACTGCAAGCTCCACCTCCCAGGTTCACGACATTCTCCTGCCTCAGCCTCCCGAGTAGCTGGGACTACAGGTGCCTGCCACCACACCTGGCTAATTTTTTGTATTTTTAGTAGAGATGGGGTTTCACCGTGTTAGCCAGGATGGTCTGGATCTCCTAACCTTGTGATCTGCCTGCCTCGGCCTCCAAAGTGCTGGGATTACAGGCGTGAGCCACCGCACCCGGCCTCTTTTCTTTTTTTTCTGAGATGGAGTTTCGCTCTTGTTGCCCAGGCTAGAGTGCAATGGTGTGATATTGGCTTACCGCAACCTCCACCTCCAGGGTTCAAGCGATTCTCCTGCCTCAGCCTCCTGAGTAGCTGGAATTATAGACATTCACCACCACGCCCCGCTAATTTTGTATTTTTAGCAGAGATGGGGTTTCTCCATTGTTGGTCAGGCTGGTCTCGAACTCCCAACCTCAGGTGATGCACCTGCCTCGGCTTCCCAAAGTGTTGGGATTACAGGTGTGAGCCACTGTGCCCGGCCAATGAAACCCTATTTCTACTAAAATTACAAAAATTAGCCAGGAGTGGTGGTGCATGCCTATCATCCCAGCTACTCCGGAGGCTGAGGAACAAGAATCACTTGGCTGGGTGCGGTGGCTCACGCCTGTAATCCCAGCACTTTGGGAGGCCGAGGCGGGTGGTCACGAGGTCAGGAGATTGAGACCATCCTGGCTAACATGGTGAAACCCCGTCTCTACGAAAAATACAAAAAATTACCTGGGTGTGGTGGCAGGCACCTGTAGTACCAGTTACTGTGGAGGCTGAGGCAGAAGAATGGCGGGAACCTGGGAGGCGGAGCTTGCGGTGAGTCGAGATTGCGCCACTGCACTCCAGCCTGAGCGCGAGAGAGAGATTCTGTCTTGGAAAAAAAAAAAACTGCTTGAACTCGGGGGCGGTGGGTGAGGGGAGGTTGCAAGGGGCCAAGATGGAGCCACTGCACTCTAGCCTGGGTGACAGAGCCAGACTCTGACTCAAAAAAAAAAAAAAAAAGAAAAGAAAAAGAAAAAATTAAGAAAAGAAAATCCATTTAACTCCTGTGGACAGAGCAGGATCAGGAGAGTAGGAGGTAGGTGACTTCTGTAGTCCAGGCTCATTGCAGAGGAGAAGGAGAGAAGGGGGCTGAATCAATATCTCTATGGTGAGTTCTGAGTACACAATAAATGTGCTCAAATGCAGATTCCTGGGCCCCACTCTCAGAGAGTTTCTGAAACCCAGCAAAATCTCGCAGAAAAGACAACAGAAAAAAGAAAGAAATATACTAGCTTTCTTGGTCATTGGTGATTGAAAAACCAATTATTACCTTCAGGAATGGCTGGATCTAGGCACTCAAACCATTCCATCAGGAACCTCTCCATCTCTTGGCTCTGTACTCTAACATGTGGGCTTCCTTCTAGACAAGCCCTTATCTAGCAAGGTTGCCGTCTAGCAGATCTCAACTTACATTCTATGAGTGTAGCAATTCTTTTTTTTTTTTTTTTTTTTTAGACAGAGTCTCGCTCTGTTGCCCAGGCTGGAGTGCAGTGGCATGATCTCGGCTCACTGCAAGTTCCACCTCCCGGGTTCATGCCATTCTCCTGCCTCAGCCTCCCAAGTAGCTGGGACTACAGGCACCTGGCACCATGCCCGGCTAATTTTTTGTATTTTTAGTAGAGACGGGGTTTCTCCGTGTTAGCCAGGAAGGTCTCGATCTCCTGACCTCATGATCCGCCCGCCTCTGCCTCCCAAAGTGCTGGGATTACATGCGTGAGCCATCATACCCGGCCGAGTGTCGCAATTCTTATGGGAAAAGAGTGAAAATTCCAAGGGCTGAGTCACTGGAGCAAGTTGGGTTACATACTGACCAGTTGCTGCACCTGGAAGGAAATCTAGCCTTTGTAAGAAAAAAAGGAAATAGATATTGAGAGACTGAAATACCAACGTCATTTACAGTAAATCTGGTGGAGGGGCGGGTGCAGTGGCCAACACTTTGGGAAGCTGAGGCAGGAGGATCCTTTGAACCCAGAAGCTGGAGGCCAGCTTGGGCAACACAATGAAACTCTTTCCACAAAAAACTTTTTTTTTTTTTTTTTTTTTTTTTTTTTTTTTTTGAGACGGAGTCTTGCTCTGTCACCCAGGCTGGTCTGCAGTGGCGCGATCTTGGATCCCTGCAACCTCTGCCTCCCAGGTTCAAGCCATTCTCCTGCCTCAGCCTCCTGAGTAGCTGGGATTACAGTTGTCTGCCAACACACCAGGCTAAGTTTAGTATTCTTTTTGTAGAGATGGGGTTTCACCATATTGACCAGGCTGGTCTTGAACTCCTGACCTCAAGTGATCCACCTGCCTTGGCCTCCCAAAGTGCTGGGATTTCAGGCGTGAGCTACCACACCCGGCCTTGAGCAATTTTTAAAAAATCAGCTGGGCATGGTGGCTCACATCTGTAGTCCCAGCTACTCAGGAGGCTGAAGCAGGAGGATTGCTTGAGCTAGGAGGTCGAGGATGCAGTGAGCTGTGATCTTGCCACTGCACTCTAGCCTGGGCAATGGAGTAAGCCCTAAGACCCTGTCTCAAAAAAAAAAAAAAAAAAAAAAAAAAAAAAAAAAAAAATCCAGTGAAGGCCAAGAATCTGCATCTAAGGCTCCCAGCTCCAAGGTTCAGACACCATGAGATAGAGGGCTGTGCTTCCAGATGCAGTTGATAATTGGGCAGCCTTCCTTCCCCAACTAAATGTCACCTCCTCCAACAACTGCCTGCATGACCCATCCTCTGTTTGAGTCTCCATCCCTTTGTGAATAAGATGAGCTGATGACACCAACTTTGGAGGACAGCTAAGAGGACAAGAAGAACCCAGTAGAGGGTCGGGTGCGGTGGCTCACACCTGTAATCCCAGCACTTTGGGAGGCTGAGGCAGGCAGATCATGAGGTCAGGAGATCGAGACCATCCTGGCTAACATGGTGAAACCCCGTCTCTACTAAAAATACAAAAAATTTAGCCGGGAGTGGTGGCGGGCGCCTATAGTCCCAGCTACTCGGGAGGCTGAGGCAGGAGAATGGCAAAAACCTGGGGAGGCGGAGCTTGCAGTGAGCCGAGATCGCGCCACTGAACTCCAGCCTGGGTGACAAAGAGTGAGAATCCATCTCAAAAAAAAAAAAAGAAAAAAAGGAAAAAAAAAGAGAAGAACCCAGCAGAGGACCTAGAGAGAGGGAGGCCCCTCTCAGAGCCTCAGTTTCCCTTATCTGTAAAATGGGTACATAACATGGGAAGTTGGTGCTATGGTGCATGCTCTCTTTACCTGGGCCCATTTCCTGGCCTGCAGGCGGCGACTGTGCCACTCTGCTGAAGAATATCGGAGCGCTGCCGGTAGAGATGGCCCGCATGTACTTTGCCGAGACGGTGCTAGCCCTGGAGTATTTGCACAACTATGGCATCGTGCACCGCGACCTCAAGCCTGACAAGTGAGCTTTGACCTTTCCCATTACTCCCTCTCTGCCCCTTGGGAGGCCAGGAGGCAGAATGGACAGGCCTCATCCCTGAGACCCCCGCCTATGCCTACAGCCTCCTTATCACCTCCATGGGTCACATCAAGCTCACAGATTTCGGCCTTTCCAAAATGGGGCTCATGAGCCTTACCACCAACTTATATGAAGGCCACATCGAGAAGGACGCCCGGGAGTTCCTGGACAAACAGGTGTGTGTGCGGGCATGGGGGTCGCTGCGGGTGGAGTGACCCGGCAGGACCTCGGGAACCCAGGGCCTGGTGGGGGGCACAGCTCTCCCTCGAGGGCCCTCCTGTGGCCAGGGCGTGGGCTGACAGCCTGCCCCCAGGTGTGTGGGACCCCAGAGTACATCGCGCCCGAGGTCATCCTGCGTCAAGGCTACGGCAAGCCAGTGGACTGGTGGGCCATGGGGATCATCCTCTACGAGTTCCTGGTGGGCTGTGTGCCCTTCTTCGGAGACACGCCAGAGGAGCTATTTGGACAGGTCATCAGTGGTACGTGGCTTTGCAGTGCACAGGGGCAGGGCGTAGTGTGCACGAAGAGATGGACAGGCCCAGTGTTCCAGGGACTTCAAAGCCACCCCCCAGAGGATTGCTTGTACCCAGGAGGTCAAGGCTGCAGTGAGCCATGATCGTGCTACTGCACTTCAGCTGGGTGACACAGTGAGATCCTGTCTCCAAACAACAACAACAACAACAAAAACGCCCCTAAACTCCGTTTTGTTTTGCAGATGACATCCTGTGGCCCGAGGGGGATGAAGCCCTACCCACAGAGGCCCAACTCCTCATATCCAGCCTCCTGCAGACCAACCCTCTGGTCAGGCTTGGGGCAGGTAAGTCTGCCATGCAGAGGAGCTGAGGGTCCACTGATGGAGAGCAGGATTCCAAAACCCCAGGCCCAGCCTGTGCTGTGGCCCCGGGGCGGAAGACATGGGGGGCGGGGCTTGGCTGCTGGGTTGGCCATCAGCTGTGGCTGGAATTCCTTCCCTCCCAGGTGGCGCTTTTGAGGTGAAGCAGCACAGTTTCTTTCGAGACCTGGACTGGACAGGGCTGCTGAGGCAGAAGGCCGAGTTCATCCCCCACCTAGAGTCGGAAGATGACACTAGCTACTTTGACAGTGAGCTGGGACACCAGGCACGGCCTGGGTCGAGGGGTGGGATCCGGGAAGAGGGACCCTGGGGTAAGTAAAGCCTGGGATAGGGCCCGGCTAAGTACTTAGATGTGATGCCTAGGTGCAAAGGTGGTATTTTGGCGGGGGCGGACTTTATCAGGGGCGGGGCCAATGGGGCGGGGCTGACATGGGATGGGGCTCAGGCTGAAATGTAGGTAAGAACCTGAGATTGGGGTGGGTGTGGGGCGTGGACTGGGGTGAGTTGTGAGCTTGGGCCTGTAACTGAGCTAGAGAGAGGTACTAGCGCTCAGAATGGCCTGGGGTGAGGCCAGGGTGCAGAGCACTGTAGGTGGAATCTGGGGGCGTGGCATCTTTGGAGGCGGGGCTAGACGGTGCCACTGAGAATGGGGCAAGGACCTAGCCTGGGAGCGGAGACTAAATTAAATACACTAATGAGGCACGGACGTGGCCTGACCTGAAGACTTGTAAACCGGGCTTGAACCAGGACTGGGCTCCTGCGGGGATGTGATATGAGGAGGAAACACGTACCCGCAGTCACAGCCCATACCCGCTCCCCAGCCCGCTCAGACAGGTATCACCATGTGAACTCCTATGACGAGGATGACACGACGGAGGAGGAGCCCGTGGAAATCCGCCAGTTCTCTTCCTGCTCTCCGCGCTTCAGCAAGGTGGGCCAAGGCTGAGTGTGGGACAGGGCGAGACCTCGGGAGGGATGGGACTTGGAGAGACAGTGAGAAACAGTTTCCCTGGTGCCCAAGGTTTCAGGAGCGGGAAGTTATTGATGGGGTGGGAGTCCGGAAAGTGGTAAGACCACGCGACAGGCAGTTTCGGGAGTCTATGGGACGGGCCTTTGGCATTGAGTGGAATCTAACAGGAATCAGGACAGTTGTGCAGATTGAGGCCACGGTGGGGCGGGGCTAGGTCTGGGCGGGGCGGGGTCAGGACGTGGGAATGAGGCCAGCAGCAAAGGCGGGGTAAGCCCAACAAGGGTGCTTTTATTTATTTATTTATTTATTTATTTATTTATTGATAACAGGCAGAGAAGCCATAGGTTTTGCTTTGAGAAACAACTTGCAGAGGGGTGCAAGGTCTAGCCTGGGTGAAGGAGACATAAATTAAGGGGGTTGCTGGGAAGATGGGGTGTGTAGAGAGCAGACTGGTCAGGGCATTCTAGGGACAGAGTGTAGAATAAAACGCAGGGCCTAAGTTTGTGGGGTGGGGCCTGAACTGAAGAATTGTAGGTTGGCGGACCATGCACAATTGGTCGGAGCCAGGCCTCGGAGGGTGGAGTGCGCTTTGCGGGGATCCACTGCCAGGAAGATGATTAGCTCTGGAGTCAAGGTGGAATCCGGGCTGGACTTGCCTCCCACCACCACCTACAGGTGTATAGCAGCATGGAGCAGCTGTCACAGCACGAGCCCAAGACCCCAGTAGCGGCTGCAGGGAGTAGCAAGCGGGAGCCGAGCACCAAGGGCCCCGAGGAGAAGGTGGCCGGCAAGCGGGAGGGGCTGGGCGGCCTGACCCTGCGTGAGAAGACCTGGAGAGGGGGCTCTCCGGAGATGTGAGCAGGGTAACGGCGGAGTTTGGGGGCGGGGTTGAAGGGGGCGTGTCTTCCCTGACCACGCCCCCTCCGTGCAGCAAGCGATTCTCCGCGTCCGAGGCCACTTTCCTGGAGGGAGAGGCCAGTCCACCGTTGGGCGCCCGTCGCCGTTTCTCCGCGCTGCTGGAGCCCAGCCGCTTCAGCGCACCCCAAGAGGACGAAGATGAGGCCCGGCTGCGCAGGCCTCCCCGGCCCAGCTCCGACCCCCCGGGCTCCCTGGATGCACGGGCCGCCAAAGAGGAGACTCAAGGGGAAGGCACCTCCAGCGCCGGGGACTCCGAGGCCAGTGAGTGCCCTATCGTGCTACCTTCCCCAATGTCCTACTAGTCATATAGTGAGCATCCCATGAGCCTGTTGCTGTTTGTGAAAGACTTCACGTACTATTCACATTCTAATTTAGGATTTTTTTTTTTTTTTGAGACAGAGTCTCACTCCCTCACCCAGGCTGGAGTGCAATGGCGTGATCTCGGCTCACTGCAACCTCCACCTCCTAAGTTCAAGTGATTCTCGCATCTTAGCCTCCCAAGTAGCTGGGATTACAGGCGCGTGACGCCACCTCCGGCTAATTTTTGTATTTTTAGTAGAGACGGGGTTTCATCATGTTGGCCAGGCTGGTCGCGAACTCCTGACCTCAAGTTATCTGCATTCCTTGGCCTACCAAAGTGCTGGGGTTACAGGCGTGAGCCACCGTGCCCAGCCCTATTTGAGATTCTTAACATTAGAAACACCCCAATGCCATGGTCAGTCAGTGATACAGTCTTATACAGACTATGTCTCTATATGAGCAGCAGTGCGGGATGCAGGTTACCTGCTCAGATGAAACTCACCATACATCAGGGGTAAAAAGTGGGAAGAGCATTCCAGGCAGGGAAACAGCATGTGGGAAATCCCCGGCCTTGGACTGATTCCTAACACACCTGCTTTCTGTTGCAGCTGACCGCCCACGCCCAGGTGACCTCTGCCCACCCTCGAAGGATGGGGATGCATCAGGCCCAAGGGCTACCAATGACCTGGTTCTGCGCCGGGCGCGGCACCAGCAGATGTCAGGGGACGCGGCAGTAGAGAAGAGGCCTTCTCGAACTGGGGGCAAAGTCATCAAGTCAGCCTCAGCCACTGCCTTATCTGTCATGATTCCTGCAGGTAACGCTGGGCCCCTGCCCCCCCCGCCATTTGAGGCAGGACAGACCAATGAAAATGCTGCATATTCCCTGTCCACCGTGATTGGCTCCAGGCTGGACCAATGAGAGGCTGCTCTGCCACTTACACTTGGGAGGAGGGAGGAGCAGATACAGGGAGATGTGTGTCTTCTTGGTTCTGATTTCTGACCACGGTTGTATGTCTGTAGTGGACCCACATGGAAGCTCACCCCTTGCTAGTCCCATGTCTCCACGATCTCTGTCCTCCAACCCATCCTCACGGGACTCCTCACCCAGCCGGGACTACTCACCAGCTGTCAGTGGGCTCCGCTCCCCCATAACCATCCAGCGCTCAGGCAAGAAGTATGGCTTCACACTGCGTGCCATCCGTGTCTACATGGGTGACTCGGATGTCTATAGTGTCCACCACATTGTCTGGGTGAGTACTCATGGGTGGAGTCTCTATCACAGAGTGGAGGCTGGGGGGGGAAAGGCCCCTCCAGCTCAAACCAGTTAGCCTGGGTGAGACACCTCTGTGACCCTCTATCCCTCTTCCCTCTCTGAACCTGTTTATTTTTATTTTTCTTTTTTATTTTAGGCGGAGTCTTGCTCTGCCGCCAGGCTAGAGTGCAGTGGCACAATCTTGGCTCACTGCAACCTCCACCTCCTGGGTTCAAGCCATTCTCCTGCCTCAATCTTCCGAGTAGCTGGGACTACAGATAGCCACGTGCCACCACGCCCAGCTAATTTTTGTATTTTTAGTAGAGACGGGGTTTCACCATGTTGGCTAGGATGGTCTCGATCTCTTGACCTCGTGATCCGCCCACCTCGGCCTCCCAAAGTGCTAGGATTACAGGCATGAGCCACAGCACCTGGCCGAGTCTGTTTCTTCATCTGCAAAATGGGGAGAATAGTCCAGGCGCAGTGGCTCAGGCCTGTAATCCCAGCACTTTGGGAGGCTGAGGTGGTCAGATCGCTGGAGGTCAGGAGTTCGAGACCAGCCTGGCCAACATGGTGAAACCCCGTCTCTATTAAAAATACAAAAATTGGCCAGGCGCAGTGGCTCATGCCTGTAATTCTAGCACTCTGGGAGGCTGAGGCGGGCAGATCACGAGGTCAGGAGTTCGAGACCAGCCTGACCAACATGGTGAAACCCCATCTCTACTAAAAATACAAAAAAAAAAAAAAAAAAAAAAACACCAAAAAACAAAAAAAACCCACAAAAACTAGCCGGGTGTGGTGGCAGGTGCCTATAATCCCAGCTACTCAGGAGGCTGAGATAGGAGAATCACTTGAACCCAGGAGGCAGAGATTGCAGTGAGCCGAGATCGTGCCATTGCACTCCAGCCTGGGTGACAGAGCAAGAGACTCCGTCTCAAAAAATAAAAATAAAAAAATAATTAGCTGGAGGTAGTGGCGCATGCCTATAATCCCAGCTACTTGGGAGGCTGAGGCAGGAGAATCGCTTGAACCTGGGAGGCGGGTGTTGCAGTGAGCCAAGATAACGCCACTGTGCTCCAGCCTGGGTGACAGAGTGAAACTCCGTCTAAAAAAAAAAAAAAAAAAAATGGGTAGGAATAGTTGTTATTTCTCAAGGTGTTATCAGGATTCTAGTGCATGGAGAACTAAGTGTACTGCATATAAGTTTAGGAGCTTTCCTTGTTACCAGTCCCACTAACCCTGCCCCTGTGGGGTGCTCTTTCCCCAGCACGTGGAGGAAGGAGGCCCAGCCCAGGAGGCAGGACTCTGTGCTGGGGACCTCATCACCCACGTGAATGGGGAGCCTGTGCATGGCATGGTGCATCCTGAGGTCGTGGAGCTAATCCTTAAGGTGAGTGCAGGGAAGGAAGCACCCTGGGCAGAGGGTAGGGGAGGCCTGAGCAACCCCTAGCAGAGTATTTTCCCCCATTCTTCCCCCAGAGTGGCAACAAGGTAGCAGTGACCACAACGCCCTTCGAAAATACCTCTATCCGCATTGGTCCCGCAAGGCGCAGCAGCTACAAGGCCAAAATGGCTCGGAGGAACAAACGACCCTCCGCCAAGGAGGGCCAGGAGAGGTGGGCACAGCTGTAAACAGCTTAATCTTTGAGCAGTAGGTGGAACTCAGGCGGGAGGGGCACAGGTGAGGATGGAGAAGGGAAGAGCACGGGAAAGGTGGCGGGAACAAGTGACCAACAAGCAAAGAGAAGAGGACAAACAATTAAGAGGGGCTGCGGGCTGGACGCGGTAGCTCACACTTGTAATCTCAGCACTTTGGGAGGCCGAGATGGGCAGATCTGGGGATCAAGAGTTCGAGACCAGTCTGGCCAATATGATGAAACCCTGTCTCTACTAAAAATACAAAAATTAAGGCCGGGCGCGGTGGCTCACGCCTGTAATCCCAGCACTTTGGGAGGCCGAGGCGGGCGGATCATGAGGTCAGGAGATCGAGACCATCCTGGCTAACACGGTGAAATCCCGTCTCTACTAAAAATACAAAAAAATTAGCCGGTCGTGGTGGCGGGCGCCTGTAGTCCCAGCTACTCGGGAGGCTGAGGCAGGAGAATGGCGTGAACCCGGGAGGTGGAGCTTGCAGTGAGCCGAGATCGGACCAGTTTGGATGAGTGTTTGTAGCCAGGATTGGGAGTGGCCTAAAGTTGGGCGGGGCCTGAAGTAGGAGGAGCTAAAGGACGTTCTATCTTGATAGGTGGGTTATAGCGGAAGAGGGAGGAGCTAGAGAGGTGGGCGGGGCAGAATAGGTTGGTTTTGTTTGGATGCTTGTTTCTAGGTTGGACTAGGAGTGGCCAAAGCGGGGGTGGGGACTGAAGTGGGAGGAGCCAAGCAGCACTGAGCTAAAGGAAGTTCTTTGTCTTGATAGGTGGGTTGTATCTGGAGAGGGAAGGGCCAGAAGGGGTGGGAGGTTACAGTGGTGAGACCGTGAAGTGGGAGGAGCCCTGAGCTCCGGCTTCCAGGTCAAAGACACTTGGCACCCTCCCTGTCCCGCAGCAAGAAGCGCAGCTCCCTCTTCCGGAAGATCACGAAGCAGTCGAACTTGCTGCATACTAGCCGCTCGCTGTCGTCGCTGAACCGCTCGCTGTCATCCAGCGATAGTCTCCCGGGCTCGCCTACGCACGGGCTGCCGGCACGCTCGCCCACGCACAGCTACCGCTCCACGCCTGACTCCGCCTACCTAGGTATTACCTCTTGCACCTGCGCCGGGACCTGGCTGGTGCTCGGGCTGGTGCGCAGGGTGGCCTGGCTGGTGCTCGGGCTGTATTCACTCGCTTCACCTCCTGTCACCTGCAGGCGCCTCATCCCAGAGCAGCTCCCCAGCCTCAAGCACGCCTAACTCGCCTGCGTCGTCCGCGTCGCACCACATTCGGCCCAGCACGCTGCACGGACTGTCGCCAAAGCTCCACCGCCAGTACCGCTCTGCGCGATGCAAGTCGGCCGGCAACATCCCTCTGTCGCCGCTGGCACACACGCCGTCCCCCACGCAGGCGTCACCGCCGCCACTGCCGGGCCACACAGTGGGCAGCTCGCACACTACGCAGAGCTTCCCGGCCAAACTGCACTCATCGCCTCCAGTCGTGCGCCCGCGCCCCAAGAGTGCCGAGCCCCCTCGCTCGCCGCTCCTCAAGCGCGTGCAGTCGGCCGAGAAGCTGGGAGCCTCCTTGAGCGCGGACAAGAAGGGTGCACTGCGCAAACACAGCCTCGAGGTGGGCCACCCGGATTTCCGCAAGGACTTCCATGGCGAGCTGGCGCTGCATAGCCTTGCCGAGTCCGACGGCGAGACGCCCCCAGTCGAGGGCCCTGGCGCGCCCCGGCAGGTCGCCGTCCGCCGCCTGGGCCGACAGGAGTCACCTTTGAGCCTGGGCGCGGACCCATTGCTGCCCGAGGGTGCCTCCAGGCCACAAGCATCGAGCAAGGAGAAGGAATCCCCGGGGGGCGCCGAGGCGTGCACCCCGCCCCGCGCGACGACCCCCGGGGGCCGGACCCTGGAGCGGGATGTCGGCTGCACGCGGCATCAGAGCGTGCAGACGGAGGATGGCCCTGGCGGGATGGCCAGGGCTGTAGCCAAGGCGGCGCTGAGCCCGGTGCAGGAACACGAGACGGGCCGGCGCAGCAGCTCTGGCGAGGCGGGCACGCCCCTGGTACCCATTGTAGTAGAGCCTGCGCGGCCTGGGGCTAAGGCTGTGGCGCCTCAGCCTCTGGGCGCGGACTCCAAGGGGTTGCAGGAAACCGCACCCCTGGCGCCTTCCGTGCCCGAGGCCCCCAGGGGCCGGGAGCGCTGGGTGTTGGAAGTGGTGGAGGAGCGCACCACGCTGAGCGGGCCTCGCTCCAAGCCTGCCTCCCCAAAGCTCTCCCCGGAGCCCCAGACACCCTCCCTAGCCCAGGCGAAGTGCAGTGCACCCAGCAGTGCAGCAACCCCAGCCCTACCGTCTTCCCTCTTGGGCTCGGGCACCAAGCCTGAAGTGGGGCTGACCTCCCGGTGCCCTGCTGAAGCTCTGCCCCCAGCAGGCCTGACCAAAAAAGGAGTGTCCAGTCCCGCACCCCCGGGACCATAGCTAAGGTGGGCGTTGGCCCTTCGCTGTACAGCCTCCTGTATACATATGTACACATATAAATAAAGTGCGTCCGTGCTGCGTGAGTTTTCTGGGGCTCACTCCAGGCAAGGCGAAACATCATCACACGACCCCACCCCGTGCCCAGGTGCTTTTTGGGAGGTGGGACTCCAGTTCTGGTTACCATGGAGAGTGGAAGGAATTTTGGATAGACACCTCCTGTGGTCCCACTTCTGGTCTCACCTCTGCACCAACTGTCCCCAAACCTTTAGGGGGAGAATTGATGCTGCGATGCTCTTGTGTCCCAGCGTCCACCTGAAGAAAAGGTTAACAGGCTCGTCCACCAATTTCCATTTATTTACTCCTCAACAATCCTGATGGCAGGTATTATGTTTCCATTTTGCAGACAGACTGTGTCACAGAGCAGTTAAGGCACACAATCAAGGTAATACAGCTAGGAAGGGGATGAACTGGGATTCAAAATCAAGTCCAAACTGGTTCCTGAGCCCTTATATTTTCTTTTCCTTTTTTTTTTTTTTTTTTGAGATGGAGTCTCATTCTGTCACCCAGGCTGAAGTGCCGTGGCGTTATCTCAGTTCATGGCAACCTCTGCCTCCTGGGTTCAAGCAATTCTCCTGCCTCAGCCTCCCAAGTAGCTGGGACCACAGACACATGCCACCATGCCTGGCTAATTTTTAAATTTTTTTTTTTTTTTTTTTTTTTTTTTTTTTTTTTTGAGACGGAGTCTGGCTCTGTCGCCCAGGCTGGAGTGCAGTGGCCGGATCTCAGCTCACTGCAAGCTCCGCCTCCCGGGTTCACGCCATTCTCCTGCCTCAGCCTCCCAAGTAGCTGGGACTACAGGCGCCCGCCACCTCGCCCGGCTAAAATTTTTAAATATTTTTAATGGATATGGAGTTTCACCATGTTGGCCAGGCTGGTCTTGAACTCCTGACCTCAAGTGATCCACCCATCTCAGCCTCCCAAAATGCTGGAGTTACAGATGTGAACCACTGCGCCCACCCCCCTACCTTTTTTTTTTTTTTTTTTTTTTTTTTGAAACAGGGTCTTGCTATGTGACCGAGGTTGGAGTAATCATAGTTCACTGTGACCATGATCTCCCTGGTTCAATCGTTCCTCTGGCTTCAGTAGCTGGGACTACAGGCGTTTATCACCATGCCGGACTAACTTTTTTTTAAGTTCTAGTAGAGCTGCAGTCTCACTATGTTGCCCAGGCTGGTCTCAAATTCCTGAGTTCAAGTGATCCTCCCTTCTTGGCTTCCCAAAGTGCTGGGATTACATACGTGAGCCACTGCACCTGGCCGTGAGGGTTAGATCTTATAATGTCTGCTGGGCTTCCTGGCCATGCCATTACAGGGCTGGTAGTTCTTCACTAGCGGCTGGAAGGCCTTCCAGAGGGCTGGCAGCTGGGCACACAGCGTGCCCCCACCCCGTTGCTCCTCTCCCTGGTTCCGATTCATGTCACCCACGCATGTCCAGGGCCCTTTTGGGGACACGCACCATTTGGAGTGGTCCTCTGTGCTGTTGAAGCTTGGGCCACCCGGTCCAGGGAAAGCTATCTGGTTCACATTCAGAACCTGCCAGATATCCGAGCAGTTAGAGGGCAGGACGCCTACAGTTTTGTGCCAGAACTGGACCTGCAGGTTGGTACCAAGGGCTGCCGCCAACCAGCCAGAGTACAGGTCTGCAAAGGATGGAGAGAGGGCACAGGTAAGGTCAGGGCCACTGCTAGGGAGTCCCTAGGCCACTTCCCCTCTCTCAGCTCAGTTTCCATATATCTTTTTTTGGTTTTTTTTTTTGACGTGGAGTCTTGCTCTGTCACCCAGGCTAGAGTGCATTGGTGCAATCTAGGCTCATTGCAACCCCTGCCTCCCAGGTTTAAGTGATTCTCCTGCCTCAGCCTCCTGAGTAGTTGGGACTACAGGAATGCACAACCACACCCGGTTAATTTTTTAATAAAGAGACAGGGGTTTCACCATGTTGGCCAGGCTGGTCTCAAACACCTGATCTCAAGCAATCTGCCCACCTGGGTCTCCCAAAGTGTTGGGACTACAGGCATGTGTCACCGAGCCCTGCCATAGTTTCCATATTTCTGAGCTCCATTGTCAATTCCCAGCCCTGGGAATGATGACATTAATATTAACTGCCCTTCCCAGATTTTTTTTTTTGAGATGGAGTCTCACTCTGTCACCTAGGCTGGAGTGCAGTGGTGCAATCTTGGCTCACTGCAACCTCTGCCTCCTGGATTCAAGCGATTCTCCTGCCTCAGCCTCCCGAGTAGCTGGGATTACAGGTGCCCACCACCACACCTGGCTAATTTTTGTATTTTTAGTAGAGATAGGATTTCACCATGTCGGCCAGGCTGCTCTCAAACTCCTGACCTTGTAATCTGCCAGCGCCTGCCACCACGCCCAGCTAATTTTTGTATTTTTAGTAGAGATGGAGTTTCACCATGTTGGCCAGACTGGTCTTGAACTCCTGGGCTCAAGTCATCCACCTGCCTCGGTCTCCCAAAATGTTGGGATTATAGGCGAGCCACTGCGTCCAGCCCTAAGTGTTTTTGATTAATTAATTATTTATTTTGAGACCAGGTCTCATTCTGACACCCTGGCTGGAGTGCAGTGGCAGGATCACGACTCCCTTGCAGCCTCGACCTCCTGGGCGCTATTCTTTCATCTCAGCCTGCTGAGTAGTAGGGACTACACGTGTGCCACCATGCCCCACTAATTAAAATTTTTCTTTTTTTTTTTTTTTTTTTTTTTTTGAGACGGAGTCTTGCTGTGTCACCCAGGCTGGAGTGCAGTGGCCCGATCTCGGCTCACTGCAAGCTCCGCCTCCCGGGTTTACGCCATTCTCCTGCCTCAGCCTCCGAGTAGCTGGGACTACAGGCGCCCGCCACCACGCCCGGCTAGTTTTTTGTATTTTTAGTAGAGACGGGGTTTCACCATGTTAGCCAGGATGGTCTCGATCTCCTGACTTCGTGATCCACCCGCCTCGGCCTCCCAAAGTACTGGGATTACAGGCTTGAGCCACCGCGCCCGGCCTAAAATTTTTCTTATAGAGATGGGGTCCCACTATGTTACCCGGGCTAGTCTCAAACTCCTGAGCTCAAGTGATCCTCCTGCCTAGACTGGGATTACAGGTGTGAGCCACTGTGCCTGGCCTATTTATTTATTTTTATTTATTTATTTATTTATTTTTGAGACACAGTCTCGCTCTGTCGCCCAGGCTGGAGGTCAGTGGCATGATCTCTGCTCACTGCAAGCTCCGCCTCCCAGGTTCATGCCATTCTCCTGCCTCAGTCTCCCAGGTAACTTGGACTGCAGGCGCCTGCTACCATGCCCGGCTAATTTTTGTACTTTTAGTACAGATGGGGTTTCACCGTGTTAGCCAGGATGGTCTTGATCTACTGACCTTGTGATCCGCCTGCCTCAGCCTCCCAAAGTGCTGGGATTACAGACGTGAGCCACCACATCCAGCCTATTTATTTATTTATTTTTAAATAAAGACAGGGTCTTGCTCTGTCACCCAGGCTGGAGTGCAGTGGAGTCGTCATAGCTCACTGTAGCCTGAAACTCTGGGCTCAATTTATCCTCCTGCCTCAGCCTTCCAAGTTGCCTGGCTAATTTTTAATTTTGTAGAGATGGGGTCTTGCTATGTTGCCCAGGCTTGTCTTGAACTCCTGTCTTCAAATGACCCTCCTGCCTCAGCCTCCCAAGTAACGGATTACAGGAGTGAGGCACCACCTCTGGTGCCCAAATGCCTTATATGTACCACTTCATTCATAACAATTTTTTAAGTAGATGTCAGTATCCCCATTTTTCAGATGAGTAGACTGAGGCTCAGGTGAAATTATACATCACACAGCTAGAACCCAGGGTTTGAACCCAGGTCTATTCACTGCTTATGTGATTATAGCTCCCAATCAGACCCGGTCTCTACCCCTGACTCGAACTCAGCCATGGCCGCACCAGTCACCCCTTCTGCAGAGAAGGAGCTCTCCACCCTCAACCTTCAGACTCACCATCTCCAAATTTGCTAAACTTGGCAAAGCTCTGGAAAACAGCCCCGGCCTGGGATGTGAGTGTGACGCTGCTGTTCCAGGGTTCTTGGCTAACGTGGTAGCCCTGGATCACATTCTCCAAGTCGGGGAATTCCTGGGCGAAGATCCCTTCCAGCTGGTGGTCATAAACCTGGGGGTAGGTGTAGGTCAGCTGCTTGCCTGGAGGACAAGGGGAGGAGGAAATGCAAGATCATTCTAGGTTCTGGTCGGTAAACCCAGGACTCATCCTGTGTCCCTGACTCCACTCACCAATCTTCGAGAACTGAGTGAAGGGAAAAGACACACAGAGCAGGGTCTGCCCGTAGGTACAGGCGCTATGAGGCCACCTGTATGCAGCAGAGGAGGCCAGTGGAGGGAAGTCAGGTACGCTGTGGACCAGCCAGAAGCCTCCGTCGTGGTCGAGGAGCAGGACACCTGGACCAAAAGAAGGCATTAGAGGAGGTCGGGCACGGTGGCTCATGCCTGTAATCCCAGCACTTTGGGAGACCAAGGCGGACGGATCACCTGAGGTCGGAGTTAGAAATCAGCCTGGCCGGCAGGGCGCGGTGGCTCAAGCCTGTAATCCCAGCACTTTGGGAAGCTGAGACGGGCGGATCACAAGGTCAGGAGATCAAGACCATCCTGGCTAACACGGTGAAACCCCGTCTCTACTAAAAAATACAACAAACTAGCCGGGCGAGGTGGCGGGCGCCTGTAGTCCCAGCTACTCGGGAGGCTGAGGCAGGAGAATGGCGTAAACCCGGAAGGCGGAGCTTGCAGTGAGCTGAGATCCGGCCACTGCACTCCAGCCTGGGCGACAGAGCGAGACTCCGTCTCAAAAAAAAAAAAAAGAAAAGGAATCAGCCTGGCCAGCATGGCGAAACCCCATCTCTACTAAAAATACAAAAATTAGCTGGGCGTGGTGGTGGATGCCTGTCATCCCAGCTACTCAGGAGGCTGAGGCAGGAGAATCGCTTGAACCTGGGAGGCGGAGGTTGCGGTGAGCTGAGATCCGCCACTACACTCCACCCTGGGCCACAGAGCAAGATTTCGTCTCAAAAACAAGTAAGTAAGTAAATAAATAAATAAATAAAAATTTTAAAAAAGAAGGCAGGCCTCACACAGTGTCTCATGCCTGCAGTCCCAGCACTTTGGGAAGCTGAGGCGGGTAGATCACCTGAGGTCAGGGGTTCAAGACCAGCCTGGTCAACATGGAGAAACCTCATCTTTACTAAAAATACAACATTAACTGGGCGTGGTGGCACATGCCTGTAATCCCAGCTACTTGGGAGGCTGATGCAGGAGAATCGCTTGAACCCAGGAGGCGGAGGTTGCAGTGAGCTGAGATCACACCACTGCCCTCCAGCCTGGGCAACAAAAGCGAAACTCCTTCTCAAAAACAAAACAAAGGCAATTAGAGGGTATTGCTCCAGGCCTCCCAGCAAGGTCATCTGCAACCAGGAACACCCTCAGTTTGCAGCGGGACTTAGAGAGGGTGCCAGCAGTGTTAGAACCACAGCTGAGCTTAGTTTTTGCAGGCCTAAACTCCTATAGTCCAGAATAACGCCAAGATTAATATAAGGTAGGGAAACAGGTCAGTTGTGGTGGCTCATGCCGGCAATCGCAGCACATTAAAAGGTGAAGGTGGGTGGATTGCTTGAACCAGAACTTCGAGACTAGCCTGGGCAACATGGCGAAACTCCACTCTACAAAAAATACAAAAAGTAGGCCAGGCGTGGTGGCTCACACCTGTAATCCCAGCACTTTGGGAGGCCGAGGCAGGTGAATCACCTGAGGTCAGGAGTCCGAGACCAGCCTGGCCAACCTGGTGAAACCCCGTCTCTACTAAAAAATACAAAAATTAGCCGGGCGTGGTAGGGCACATCTGTAATCTCAGCTACTCCAGAGGCTGAGGCAGAAGAATCACTTGAATTGGGGAGACGGAGATTGCAGTGGGCTGAGATTGCACCACCAAACTCCAGCCTGGGAGATAGAGAGTGTCGCAAAAAAAAAAAAAAAAGCCAGGCGTGGTGGTGGGTACCGACAGGCCTGGTACTTGGGAGGCTGAGGTAGGAGGATCACCTGAGCCCTGGGAGGTCAAGGCTGCAGTGAGCTGTGATACTGCACTCCAGCCTGGGTGACTCTAGGTGAGACCTTGTCTCAAAGAAAATAAAATGGGGGAAAAAGATGACTAAGGTCTGATAGGGGAGATCTCCCACCCGGCTATGGAGATCAGGGGTGAGTTTGGAAAAATGTATAGGAACTTGGCTGGGCAGGGTGGCTCATTCCTGTAATCCCAGCACTTTGGGAGGCCAAGGTGGGTAGATCACTTGATGTAGATCACAGGAGTTCAAGACCAACCTGGTCAACATGATGAAACCTCGTCTGTACCAAAAATACAAAAATTAGCCTGGTGTGACAGCGGGCACCTTTAATCCCAGCTACTTGGGAGGCTGAGACAGGAGAATTGCTTGAACCCCAGAGGCAGAGATTGCAGTGAGCCAAGATTGTGCCACTGCACTCCAGCTTGGGTGACAGAGTGAACTCCCTCCGTCTTAAAAAAAAACAAAGAAAAAAAAATGCTGGAGGGAATAGATGCCCAGGGTCTGACAGTGCGGATCTCCCCAGCCACCCAATGCAGTCAGGGGTTAGCCTGGAAAAATGTATAGGGACCCAAGTCTCTCCCCAACCCCCAATCCAGTCCTCACCCTTCGTGTGCCCACGTTTGGAAGAGTTGTGAGCCTTGCTGGCTTGAGGCGGTTGGTCATTGTAGAGCAGGAAGGCGAGCTGGTGGCGAATAAACGGAGACAACGTGAAATTCCTCCCAGGCAGGGCGGCCCTAGAGTTTCACCCTTACTTGGCCCCGGGCCCCCTTCACCTGGCTGCTGTTGCTCCGGTACAGCGGCTGTAGGCTTCGGCCCACGGCCCCCTCCGGGCTGTCGATGAGTCCCCTGCCGTCCCGCCAGCCTCCGGAGCTCTCGTCCAGATACTTGTACTGCAGCCCTCTCTGCGCCGCCTCCCCGGACCCTCTAAGAGCTGGCAGCTTGTAGACCACGAACCTGGAGGTCGGAGAATGCACAGAAATAGGGGAGAGGGAAGAGAAAGCACCCCAGGGTTCCCCGAGGAGGCAGCCATCCCGGTCGAGTGACCCCCGCCGGATCCCGGGGCGATGGTAGGCCCCCGCTGCACACTCACCAGTCTACAGGCTGCCCAGAGTCCCCGTAGCAGGTCAGGGCCCCGGCGGGGACGCACAGCAGCGCGGCCAGCAGCAGCGGGATCATCGCTGCTATGGGGCTGAGATCCAGGAATCTGTGTCGGGGCTGCGGGGTGATGGGTTGCAACAGAGGCCAGGACTGGCACCTGGCACCTTTTATTTCCCTAAACTTGCCTGGGAACCCGGGCGGGGACATCACGAGGGTAGAGACTCCTCCCCCGAGACGCGACGCTGCGTTTTGGAGAGGCAAAAGGCAGCCCCGAGTCTGCTCAGACCACGCCCACGACGGGCCAGGCGCTCCAGCGTCTCTTGGAGCCTGGTCACCGTTCCTTTTAGTGGTAGCTAATCCCAGCCCATGCACTTCTGTTCGACCCAACTCCTGCCTCGGTTTCTGGATCAGGCACAAGTTTGATTTTATTTCCAGCCCTACGACCTGGGTCCAACTCTTGTGACCTTTGTTATTCTTCTTCTTCTTTTTTTTTGAGATGGAGTTTCACTCTTGTCCTCTAGGCTGGAGTGCAATGGCACAATCTCGGTTCACTGTAACGTCCGCCTTCCTGATTAAAGCGATTCTCCTGCCTCAGCCTCCCGAGTAGCTGGGATTTCATGCGCCCACCACCACGCCCGGCTAATTTTTGTATTTTTAGTAGAGACGGGGTTTTTCCATGTTGACTAGGCTGTCTCGAACTCCTGACCTCGTGATCCAACCGCCTTGGCCCCCGAAAGTGCCAGGATTACAGGAGTGAGCCACCGTGCCCTGCCATGATCTTTGTTCTCTTAAGAAGCATTTGTGCTCCAGTGGATCTTCCCCTTTTTCTTTCTTGGGTTTTTTTTTTTTTTTTTTCCTTCCTTCCTTTTTTTTTTTTTTTCTTTTTTCCCCAGACAATATCTCACTCTGTTGCCCAGGCTGGAGTGCAGTAGCATGATCTTGGCTCACTGCAACCTCTGCCTCCCCAGTTCAAGTGATCCTCTCACCTCAGCCTCCTGAGTAGCTGGGATCACAGGCACGTGCCAATATGCCCAGTTAATTTTTGTAGTTTTTTTGGAAACACGGTTTCACCATGTGGCTCAGGCTGAACTCCTGAGTTCAAGGGATCCACCTGCCTTGCCTCCCAAAGTGCTGGGATTACAGGCATGTAATCCACCCCACCCAGACTCCCCTTTTTCATTCTGCACGTTTTCCCCAGGACTCCCTGAGCTAGCAAAGACGTGACTTTATGTTTGTTTTTTGTTATTTTGAGACAGGATAATGGTTTCTCACCCAGGCTAGAATGCAGTGACTCCATCACGGTTCACTGCAGCCTCAACCTACTGGGCTCAAGTGATTCTCCCAGGTAGCTGGTACTCCAGGCCTGTGCCACCACGCCCAGATAATTGTTCATTGTGGTGATGAGGGTCTCACTATGTTGCTCAGGCTGCTCTGGAACTCCTGGGTTCAAGTGATTCTCCTACCTCAGCCTCAAGGGATCATGGCAGGGCAAAGGGCTATGGGAATCTGAGTACTGGCTTGAAACTGCCTTTGCAAAAATTATAACAGAAAACCAACTCCATCTTGCCTTTAATCCCCAAACTGCCCTTGCTTGGTCATTCCTGGGTGTGGGGCCAAGCTATTTTTTTTTTTTTTTTCAGACGGAGTCTCACTCTGTTGCCCAGGCTGGAGTGCAGTGGCACGATCTTGGCTCACTGCAAGCTCCGCCTTTCCAGTTCACGCCATTCTCCTGCCTCAGCCTCCTGAGTAGCGGGGACTACAGGTGCCTGCTACCACACCCAGCTAATTTTTTGTATTTTTAGTAGAGACAGGGTTTCACCGTGTTAGCCAGGGTGGTCTCAAACTCTTGACCTTATGATCCACCCAGCTCGGCCTCCCAAAGTGCTGGGATGACAGGCGTGAGTCACCGCGCCCGGCCAACATTTTTTTTTTTTTTTTTTTTTGACACGTTGTCTCGCTCTGTCACCCAGGCTGGAGTCCAGTGGCATGATCTCAGCTCACTGCAACATCCGCCTCCTAGGTTCAAGCAATCCTCCTGCCTCAGCTTCCTGAGTAGCTGGGATTATAGGCATGCAGCACCATGCCCTGCTGATTTTTGTATTTTTGGTAGTGACTGGGTTTCGCCGTTTTTGGTAGAGATAGGGTTTCGCCTTGGGGCTCAGGCTGGTGTTGAACTCCTGGGCTCAAGTGATCTGCCCACCTCGGTCTGCCAAATTGCTGGGATTAAAGAGGGAGCCACCTATGCCCGGCCCCAAGCTAATTTTGGGAGAAATTTAGTTTATAGCTTAAATGATAATAGCCTTTCCCCAAACTAAACTGCCTTTGTAGAAATAATGAAAGGGCACTAGGTTAGGAGGATAAGAGGAGCCTGAATTCTGCTAAAATGTAGTTGTTGTAGTAGTTAAACTATGACCAGCCATTATTCTGGCCGGGTGCAGTGTCTCACGCCTGTAATCCCAGCACTTTGAGAGGCCGAGGCCGGGGGGTGACCTGAGGTCAGGATTTCGAAACCAGCCTGGCCAATATTTCGAAACCCCGTCTCTTCTAAAAATACAAAAATTAGCCAGGCGTGGTGGCACGTGCCTGTAATCCCAGATACTCGGTAGGCTGACACAGGAGAATCACTTGAACCCAGGAAGCAGAGGTTGCAGTAAGCCGAGATGGCGCCACTGCACTCCAGCCTGGCGAGAGCAAGACTCTGTCTCAAAAACAAAAACAAAGATGGCCAGCCATTATTCTGGAGGTCACAAGGTTTGCAACTTCCCCAGTTATTTCTGCAAATAACATGAGTATTGCAAAACCTTACACTGGCCTTTTTAGATGTCTTTTGAGGCTTTTTGTGTATCTGACAACTGGATGACCCCACCCAGACTAGTGACTGTATGGTCCCTATCCAAAAGCTGACTCAGCAACTGTTTTCCGCAGTCCCATGATTGCATCAAGGCACCCATTCCCTAGCCCTTCTGCCCACCAAACTGTTCTTGAATAACCCTAGCCTCTGAATTTTCAGGGAGGCTGATTCAAGTAATAAAACTCCCATCTCCCATTTAGCTGGCTGTATGTGGATTAAACTCTTTCTCTATTGCAATCCGTCTGTCTGGATAAATTGGCTCTATCTGGGCAGTGGGCAAGATGAACCCCCTGGGCAGTCGCAGGCTGTGGATTCTCAAATGCAGGGAGATGTTTGCTGTCAATGTCCCCAGGGTTTGAGGCAGAAGACAAACATGGTGCAGCCCGAACTGGGCAGGAAAAGAGAGGACAGCAAGGCCTGCAGTGCCCAAGGAGGCTTGTTGGAGTTAAGGGGTGTCACTGTAGTTTAGGAGATGAGGGTGTGTAAGGCCCTCTAATATGACCTCTAGGTTTACAGCCTCCTGCTATCTTCCAGCCTCCAAAACCCAAAAATTCAGGCAAACGCTGAAGCTTTATCTGGGAGGGGCATTTTTATAGGACCCATAACCATTGACAGTTAATATCAGCCACAATAAGGGACCTTCAGGAGCCCCTTTCTAGACCCAGGGTCTCTGGGAAGCCTCACCCCACACCCTCTTCTGCTGTCCAGGGCCATCTGGGAGCTGGTCTGAGTGTCCACTGAGTCCGTTTATTTGGTGGTCTGTCTCACTGGGTCTGCATGACAGTTTGGACATCTCTGTGTGGCTCCCTGTGGCTGAAGACTTGTCGGATTTCCGTGGGAGGCTCCCCCAGGGCTGTCTATGGGTCCGTTTTTGATATCTGGGTGAATCTTTGGGACAGCGAGTCCAGGAGAGGGTCCATTCGTGGGAAAACCACCCGGCATTGTGTCACTTGTCCGTGTAAAGAAACCACCAAACAGGCTTCTTGTCCCATCCCCAATCCCCAGGACAGTCCAAGTGCCAGGGCAGGGCTCAAAGGTGCCGCTTCATGTGCAAAGCCAGGTGGTCTGAGCGCGAAAAAGCACGTGGGCAGAGCTGGCAGCGGAAGGGGCGTTGCCCCGTGTGTTTCCTGTAGTGGCGGGTCAGCTCGTCCGAGCGCGCGAACCTCCAGCCGCAGCCTTCCCACGTGCAGGCGTATGGCTTCTCCCCTAGGGGACGAGGAAGTCATAAGCGCTATTGTCAGCCCAGTCATGTCCCCGGGTCCCCTGCATCTGGCCACACCCCTTTACTCAGTCTGGGCTGGGACTAGGATGAACAAAGTGAGGCCCCTAGGGCACAAAATTTAAGGAGGCACTCACTCTCAGAGCCAGCCAAGTCCAAGTCCCGCCCTCTGCAACCCTTCTTCCCCGGTAACTACAGCAGGTGCCACCCGCTTTCTCATGTCCGGGTCCCACCCCCTCACCTGTGTGCGTGCGCAGATGCGCCTTCAGGTGGGAGCTCTTGGTGTAGCTCTTGCCGCAACCCGGGTGCGCGCACGTGTGCGCTGCCTGCCTCTTGCGCGCCCACGAACGTCGGCCGCGCTTGGATGGCGCGGCCTCGGCTATCACACCGGGATCCCCTGCAGTCCCCCCGAGTCCAGTGCCCACCGTCCCGGGTCCCAGGCAACTCAGGAAGGAGGGGGACGTGGCGGGGCCGGGCGCGGGTCCCTGGAGCCCGCGGAAGAGCTGGAAGTGCCCTTGGTACTGAGGCGCCGGGTACACCGCGGGGTACCCGGACAGCAGCCCATAGGGGGCGCCCGACGCCGCAGGCACTGAAAGCCCGGTCCGCTGGAAGTAGCCGCCCGAAGAGCCGGCGCCGGGCCCGGGGTATACCGGTTGCAGCGCCAGCGCCTTGGGCTCGGGGGCCGGGGCTGGAGCCAGGGCTGGGCCCACGAAGGCGTCGGGAGCCGGGGCTCGCAGGGCAGGGCGCACCCAACCTGAGTGATCCTCCGAACCCAAGAGCCCAGCCACCATCCCCGGGCCGCCCGCATAGGCTCCCAGAGTCTCGGGGGGCGGCGGGTATTGCACCCCGGGGGCCTCGCTGGGCGCCAGAGCGCAGGTCTGGGGCGCGCCACCCGGCTCCGGGCCCGAGAAGTTGGTGAGGAAGAGATCCAGGTCCCAGGTGGCGTCCGCGCCCCTCTCATCGTCCTCCTCCTCCCCGGGTTGGTCCTCAGACTTCACATGGAGGGGTGGCTCCGTGGGGTCAGGAGGACCCGGGCCCATGTCCTGCGCCTCTTCGGAGCGCCACCACTGCGGGAGGGAGCAGGCAGCTTGAGGTTCGGTGGACACTGAGGTGCCCTGCCCAGGGACATCGCAGGCTGGGTACTCTTACGGGGAGAGGCTGGCCAGAGGCTTTGGAAAAGGGTCCTGTTTGCCTGTCTCTCTGTCCCACTTCCCCAACACTAGCCGCCCTCTAGCCGCCCCTCTCCCCCCTCTCCTCCAGCTCCAGGGACAGAAGCCGATCAGGTCTGGCTGGAGACAGGAGATAAGACTTCCACTATCTGGAACCACACTTGGGGATGGGGGAAGGGGTAGCAGAACTGCTGGAGATGGAAAACTGGCGGGGGTTAGGGGAGAGGGTGCCAGCCTTGACTTAGTTTCCCCCTGGAACATCTCTCTCCTTCCCTGTCTCCTAAAACAAGAATAATTCCGAAATTTTGGATGTCCCCCAGACACACTCATCATTTCCCTCTGATATCTGGAAGGTTGTGAGCCTAGATCTCGTTCCTTTTTGTTTGTTTGTTTCTTGAGATAGGGTCTCACTCTTTTGCCCAGGCTGGAGTGCAGTGGTGCAGCTCACTGTATCCTTAATCTCTTGGGCTTTAATAATCCTCCTGCATCAGCCTACAGAGTATCTGGGACTACAGGCACATGCCCCCACGCCTGACTAGTTTTTGGTATTTTTTGTAGAGATGGGGTTTCACCATGTTGTCCAGGCTACCTTCGTTTTCTATTACAGAAATAGATCACACCTAGAACCTCAAGCCCCCAGACCACCCTCCTCACCCTCTGCCAGACTAAGCTGAGATCCCCTCACCTGGACTGAGTGTACCTCAGTTCTGGTTAAGTCCCTTGATTGCAGGGCAAGATGCAGGTCTGGACCCCAAGATCTGTGACTGTGGCCCTGGATCCCAGCCAGCCCACCTAGACCCCACCTTCTAGGCCCCACCTTGAGGAAGTCATCCTGTGTGTCCGGGAAGGGGCCCAGGGCGGTCAGTGTGCTGATGGAGGGCAAGGCGGTCTTGGCTGTGGCCATGGCTGGCTGGTGCCCACCCTGGGCCTCGAGCCTCCTCTTCCTTGGCTGCCTGGTGAACTCTGAGGCTGTGATAGCCCCTTCGAGGGCTCCTCTCTGCCCTTAGCTGATTGGCTGCAGCCTCTGATAAGGGGAGGCAAGGCAAGGCAAGGCGGGGGGTCACTGTTTCTGAGGCACAAACTTCACATTGGCCTGTATGGGGTTGGGACTTAAAGACTAACCCTGTGTCCAAAGCCAAGTCAAATATCAGGGGTTGAGGGGTTCAGGGTTTGAGGGTCCAGGTGCTGGGTAAAAGGAGACATTGGGTCTCCAAAGAAGGAGAGACTTGGGGGTCTGCCCTCAGTTTACTTTCCTGGAAAAGGCAGAAAGGGTATTCTGGGAAGAAGCTGTGGGACCCCCTGTCCCCCTGATTGAGGCTCTACAGCCCTCCCCCTCCCCAGTAAACAGCAAAAACCGTGCCGATGGCGGGACTTGGCACAAACTCCCCGCCAAGCATTATCAGACACCCCAGACGTTGGAGGCTGCTATCAGGTGGGGGCCCAGGCCAGCTAGAGCTCTGTCCTCCGGTGAAGGGGAGGGCTGGGGGTTGGGTCTTCAAATTAGCCTGGCTTTCAATTTGCCTGGGTTGGGACCTCCCAGGGTCTGAGCCCTATAGCAGGAGGACACCCCTGCCAACTGGCCCACCATTGTCTACTGGGGACTCTCGGGTGGCACTGCATGGGACTGCATGGAGGCTGGTTCAGTGCCAGCTGCTTTAGTGCGATGGGGGCAGCCATGGGAAAAGTGACCCTGTCTCGTCCTGGGTGGGATAGGACCGTTGGACCAAGCCATAGGCAGTATCTGACCTGCAGGAGACCAGTACCCTGGCTCTGGGCCTGGCTGCTCCTTGATTCTGCCCAAAATGAGGAGAGGATCTGAGTTACTACAACAGGGACCTCCACTCTGGTGCCCTGGGAGCCTGGGAAGGGGACATGGATACATATTACAGACACATAATTCATAGTCACTCATTGGAAGACTGAGGCAGGAGGATCACTTGATGCCAGGATTTCAAGACTAGCCTGGGCAACATAGAACCTATATTTCCAAAAAAAAGCTGTGAGTGGTGGTGCATGCCCATAGTCCCAGATACTTAGGAGGCTGAGATGGGAGGATCGCCTGAGTCCAGGAGGTCGGGGCTGCATTGAGCTATAATCACAACACTGCAATATGACCACACCACTGCAGTCCAGCCTGGGGGACAGAGAGCAAGACTCTGTCACTGAAAAAAAAAAAAAGAGAAAAGTTGGGTGGCCATCTTTATTCCTGGCAGATCAACCTGGGTGACATAAACAAAAACAAGGCCAGGCGCAGTGGCTTACGCCTGTAATCCCAGCACTTTGGGAAGCGGAGGTGGGGAGATTCGAGAACAGACTGGCCAACATGTTGAAGCCCTGTCTCTGCCAAAAGTACAAAAATTAGCCGGGCATGGTGGCATGTGCTTGTAATCGTGGCTACGTGGGAGGCTGAGGCTGGAGAATTGCTTGAAACTGGGAGGCGGGGGGCCAGGCGCAATGACTCACGCCAGTAATCCCAGCACTTTGGGAGGGCGAGGCTGGCAGATCACCTGAGGCCAGGAGTTCAAGACCAGCCTGGCCAACACAGTGAAACCCTGTCTCTACTAAAAATACAAAAATAGGCCGGAGATGGTGGCACATGCCTCTAATGCTAGGTACTTGGGAGGCTGAGGCACAAGAATCACTTAATCCTGGGAGGCAGAGGTTGCAGTGAGCCAAGATCACACCACTGCACTCTAGCCTGGGCTACAGAGCGAGACTCCCTGTCTAAAAAACAAAAACAAAACAGACTGGGAGCAGTGGCTTATGCCTGAAGTCCCAGCAATTTGGGAGGCCAAGGTAGGAGGAATGCTTGAGCCCAGGAGTTCGAGACCAGCTTGGGCAACATAGTGAGATCCCATCTCTAAAAACAAAAACGAAAACACAGTTACTCACGGGACCATGCAATTGCATAATGACATGAGTTCCTGGTCCCTCAGTCACACTGATCAGATCATATAATTCCTGCACATGTAATTGTGTGTCTGTCTGTGTATATGGACTATACACAGACACACAATTCCCAGGCACTAAAACACAACCCTATGTTATATTGGTTACACAATGTCATAGCCAAACAATCCCTAAAACACAGAATTCATAATCCACAGGCAGGCACAGTTACACAATCCTACTGACACAATTTAGCTATAATTGAGCAGACATATGTGGGGAGTCAGATACATTGTCACAGAACTTTTTCCTTTTTAGACTGTGTCTCTCTCTCTCACCCATGCTGGAATGCAGTGGCTTGATTTTGGCTCACTGCAACCTCCACCTACTGGGCTCAAGTGATTCCTCTGCCTCAGGCTCCCGAGTAGCTGGCATTACAGGTGCCTGCTACCACACAAGGCTAATTTTTTTTTTTTTCTTGAGACAGAGTTTCACTCTTGTTGCCCAAGCTGGAGTGCAATGGCATGATGACGGCTCACTGCAACCTCTGCCTCCTGGGTTCAAGCAATTCTCCTGCCTCAGCCTCCTGAGTTGCTGGTATTACAGGCATCCACCACCACATCTGGCTAATTTTTTTTTTTTTTTTTTTTTTTTGAGATGGAGTCTCGCTTTGTCACCCAGGCTGGAGTGCAGTGGCGCGATCTCGGCTCACTGCAAGCTCCGCCTTCCGGGTTCACGCCATTCTCCTGCCTCAGCCTCCTGAGTAGCTGGGACTACAAGCGCGCACCACCACACCTGGCTAATTTTTTGTATTTTTAGTAGAGACGGGGTTTCACCATGTTAGCCAGGATGGTTTCGATCTCCTGACCTCGTGATCCGCCCGCCTCAGCTTCCCAAAGTGCTGGGATTACAGGCGTGAGCCACCGCGCCTGGTGGTCTGGCTAATTTTTGTGTTTTTAGTAGAGATGGGGTTTCCCCATGTTGGCTAGGCTGGTGTCGAACTCCTGACCTCAGGTGATCCACCCGCCTTGGCCTCCCAAAGTGCTGGGATTACAGGCGTGAGCCACCTCACCCAGCCAAAACCTACACTTTATATGATCACACCACCCATCACTTTTGCAATATGTAAGTAATTATTTAGTCACACAGTTGCATAGCTACCAGTGCCCAACCATAGGGGATGCACCCAGTTAAACACAGACAACCACAAGGGCATGGCATCATAGGTCCTGAGAGACATACACATTTCTCAACGGATACACAATCAGAGTGGGTGCACCACAAACACACTACACAAAAGACAAAACAGGCGGAGTGCGGTGGCTCCCGGAGTGCGGTGGATCACAGGAGGCCAGCCTGACCAACATGGTGAAACCTTGTCTCTACTAAAAATAAGAAAAAAGGCTAGGCATGGTGGCTCACAAACCTGTAATACCAGCTACTTGGGAGGCTGAGGCAGGAGAATTGCTTGAACCTGGTAGGCAGAGGTTGCAGTGAGCCAAGACTGCATCACTGCACTCCAGCCTGGGCAACAGAGCGAGACTCTGTCTCAAAATACATAAATAAATAAATACATTTAATTAAACAAACAAACAAACAAAACCATAAAAATGGGCAACGAGCAGCCCTCGGAGTTGTTCTGCCTATGAAGGTTGCAGTGAGAAGAGATGGCGTCACTGCACTCCAGCCTGGGCAACAGAGTGAGACTCCGTCTCAAAAAAAAAAAAAAAAAATTAGCCAGGCATGAAGGCATGCTTCAGTGGTCCCACCGACTTGGAGGCTGAGGTGGGAGGATTGCTCAAGCCCAGAAGGTGGAAGCTGCAGTGAGCTATGATCGCTCCACTGCACTCCATTCTGGGCGACAGAATGAGACCCTGTCTAAAAAGAAAAAACAAAAACAAAACAAAACAACCCACATAGACTCACAGAATCATAGAAGTACACACACACACACACACACACACACACACACACACAGTCACAAGTATCGACATGTGCTTCTTTTTTTTTTTTTTCTGAGACGGAGTCTTGCTCTGTTGCCCAGGCTGGAATGCAGTGGTGCGATCTCGGCTCACTGCAAGCTCCGCCTCCCGGGTTCACGCCATTCTCCTGCCTCAGCCTCTCGAGTAGCTGGGACTACAGGCGCCCGCCACCTCGCCCGGCTAATTTTTTGTATTTTTAGTAGAGATGGGGTTTCACCGTGTTAGCCAGGATGGTCTCGATCTCCTCACCTTGTGATCCGCCCGCCTCGGCCTCCCAAAGTGCTGGGATTACAGGCGTGAGCCACCGCGCCCGGCCTACATGTGCTTCTTGGGACAGACTGGCAGACAAGTTTACTAAGATCGCCCACTCGGAGATCATCTTCCCCATAACCAGCGCTCAGAGAACTCGAGACTGGCCTCCTGGGTTGGGGAGGACGCCTAGCGCTCGCGCCAGAATTTCTTTGTTTAATTCTTGGCTCCCTCCGCACACACCCCCTGCAACTGACCAACCAGGAGTGGGCCGAGCACTTTTCTACGGCCAATAAGAGGAGAAACCCAGCTGGCCAATCGATTTCCCTCACTCGTCTTCCGCCCCTACCCCGTCCGCTTCTTAAAGGGGCTAACCTATCTCTGTATGGGCCCTCCTATTTCCACAGGCAAGGCTACCTTAGCCCTTTTAAAAGGCAGAGCGAGGAGGGGGCCGGATTCTACGAGGAACCAATGAAAAGCCTCACTCGGCCTCCGCTCCTCCCCTTTTTGCTGAGGTCAAAGGCCTGCGTCAGTTGCACTCTAGCCTCGGCAGTGAGCTGGGAGGTACCAGGTAAGGAAGGTAAGGTGGCTCCAGCCGTGGGTGAGAGGAGCTCCGCTGTGACACCCCGGTTCCTGTAGGTCGCCGTCGTTGCTCCGCTGGCTTTGAGAGAGCATGGCCCTGAGAGGCGTCTCCGTGCAGCTGCTGAGCCGCGTTCCCGGCCTGCGCGTCTTTCGCACGTGGGTCTCGTCGGCGGCGCAGACCGGTCAGTGCGGGGTCGGGAGTGTGGAGGGAAGGAGTGAGGAACTGGGGGCCTAGGGACTTTCCGGGGTTGACTTTCCCGTTCTGTGCTTGCAGAGAAAGGCGGGAGGACACAGAGCCAACTGGCCAAGTGTAAGGACCTCTGGTCGCGCCGTGTGTCTACTGCCCCTGTTCAGCTGTCTGTCTGCCCTAGGTGGACTCTGTCCCAGAATCCGAGGGCTGCCCGAGCAGGGTGGCAGGGTCGTGGCCAGGGTCAGAGGCACTAAGGCAGTGAGTGCGCTGTGCCTGCGGGGCCGGAGAAAGTTCACCTGGTCAGTCTCGTTTGCAGCTCCCAGTACCCGGGAGGCGACATGGGTGTGGAGCGGTAGGGCTGATGAGGGTCCGAGAAGGGAGGGCACAGTGATCGGGCGGACTGGACCGAAGCGAATTCCTTCTCCCCTTCCCAGCCTCGCGTCCCGAGTTTGACTGGCGGGACCCGCTGGTGCTGGAGGAACAGCTGACCACAGATGAGATCCTCATCAGGGACACCTTCCGCACCTACTGCCAGGAGAGACTCATGCCTCGCATCCTGTTGGCCAATCGCAACGAAGGTGGGCGGGCTGGTGGGTGCCCTGAGGCTGCTCCTCCCCCTGGAGCCACAGCCACCCCGCCTCAAGGCCCCCTTGTCCTTGGGGCTGGGGCTTCCTGTGGCCTAGGGCTGGGCCTGAATTTGGGCACTTGTCCCTTTGCAGTTTTTCATCGGGAGATCATTTCGGAGATGGGGGAGTTGGGTGTGCTGGGCCCCACCATCAAAGGTAGGAACAAGTGTCTCTCCACACACTGCAGACCCCTCTGTATTCTGAAAGCTTCTTCCTCCTTCCCTCCCTCCCGCCCTCCTTCCCTCCTCCTCCCTCCCTCCTTCCCTTCTTTCTCTTTCTTTTCCTTTCCTTTTCTTTCCTGTCTTTTTTTTTTTTTTTTCCCCTGGAGTCTCCCTCTGTTGCCGAGGCTGGAGTGCAGTGGCACTATCTTGGCTCACTGCAAACTCCGCCTCCCAGGCTCAAGCGATTCTCCTGCCTCAGCCCTTCTAGTAGCTGGGATTACAGGCACCTGCCACCATGCCTGGCTAATTTTTGTATTTTTAGTAGAGACACGGTTTCACCATGTTGGCCAGGCTGGTCTCAAACTCCTGACCTCAGGTGATCTACCCACCTCAGCCTCCTAAAGTGCTGGGATTATAGGCATGAGCCACCGCATTCAGCCTTTTTTTTTTTTTTGAGACAGAGTTTTGCTCTTGTTGCCCTGACTGGAGTGCAGTGGTGAGATTTTGGCTCACTGCAGCCTCCACCTCCCGAGTTTAAGTGATTCTCTTGCCTCAGGCTCCCGAGTAGCTGGGATTAAAGGCGTCCGCCACCACGCCTGGCTAATTTTTGTTTTTGTTTTTGTTTTTTTTTTTTTTTTTTTGAGACGGAGTCTCCCTCTGTTGCCCAGGGTAGAGTGCAGTGGCCGGATCTCAGCTCACTGCAAGCTCCGCCTCCCGGGTTTACGCCATTCTCCTGCCTAAGCCTCCCGAGTAGCTGGGTCTACAGACGCCCGCCACCTCGCCCGGCTGGTTTTTTGTTTTTTTTAGTAGAGACGGGATTTCACCGTGTTAGCCAGGATGGTCTCAGTCTCCTGACCTCGTGATCCGCCCGTCTCGGCCTCCCAAAGTGCTGGGATTACAGGCTTGAGCCACCGCGCCTGGCCAATTTTTGTATTTTTAGTAGAGACGGGGTTTCACCATGTTTGCCAGGCTAGTCTCGAACTCCTGACCTCAGGTGATCCACCTGCCTCAGCCTCCCAAAGTGCTGGGATTACAGGTGTGAGCCACCGTTGCCCGGCCCTTTTCTTTTTCTTTTTTTTTTTTTTGAGATGGAGTCTTGCTCTGTTACCCAGGCTGGATTACTGGATTACAGTGGTATGATCTTGGCTCACTGCAGTTTCCTCCTCCCAGGTTCAAGCACTTCTGCCACCTCAGCCTCCTAAGTAGCTGGGATTACAGGGGCGCACCCCCACGGCTAGCTAATTTTTTTTTTTTTTTTTTTTTGAGACGGAGTCTCGCTCTGTCGCCCAGACTGGAGTGCAGTGGCCGGATCTCAGCTCACTGCAAGCTCCGCCTCCCGGGTTTACGCTATTCTCCTGCCTCAGCCTCCCGAGTAGCTGGGACTACAGGCGCCAGCCACCTCGCCCGGCTAGTTTTTTGTATTTTTTAGTAGAGACGGGGTTTCACCGTGTTAGCCAGGATGGTAATTTTTTATTTTTAATAGAAATGGAATTTCACCATGTTGGCCAGGCTGGTCTTTAACTCCTGACCTTGGATGATCCACCCGCCTGGACCTCCCAAAGTGCTGGGATTATAAGCTTGAACCACCATGCCCGGCCCCTTTGTTTCTTTTTTTAGAGACAGGGTCTCACTATGTTGCCCAGGCTGGTCTCAAGCGATCCTCCTGCCTTACTGAAAGCCCCCTTCTTTCCCTAAGCCACAATTTCCCAGTCTGTAAAGTGGGGCTGTTGTCCCACCCTCTGAAAGTGGCTATGGAGATGAAATGAATAAACCTCAGCTAGGGCCAGCTTGGTGCCTGCCTCCTTGTGTGTCCCTATCCCGCCCTGTCTCTTGGGTCCTAGCTGGGCAGGGCGGTGTTCTCTATTGTCCTGCTTTCCCCTCCTACTGCCACCAGGATATGGCTGTGCTGGGGTTTCGTCTGTGGCCTATGGGCTCCTGGCCCGAGAGCTGGAGCGGGTGGATAGTGGCTACAGGTCGGCGATGAGTGTCCAGTCTTCCCTCGTCATGCACCCCATCTATGCCTATGGCAGCGAGGAACAGCGGCAGAAGTACCTGCCCCGGCTGGGTGAGTGGCTGGCCATGGGGCCTGGTGGAAGGAAGATAGTCCCTGAGGTCTGGAACTCAAGGGTGGGGCTGTCCCCTGAATCTATTCTGTCCCTATCTCAAAGATAGCATAAGTGGCCACCTGGACCCCCTGCCAGACCCTGGGCTTCACCTAGAGATCTGATCCCTTGCCAGCCTGATTGTCCCCCCCTGTGACCACCATCATCTCCCTACGCTTTCTATGTTCCCCAGCCCAGCCCAAAGTGTAAAGTCCACCAGGTCCCTGCTGGCCATGTGCAGTGGCTCACACCATAATCCCAGCACTTTGGGAGGGTGAAGTGAGAAAATCCCTTGAGCCCAAGAGTTCGAGACCAGCTGGGCAACGTAAGGAGACCCCATGTCTATTAAAAAACAAAAAAAGGGCCAGGCGCGGTGGCTCACGCCTGTAATCCCAGCACTTTGGGAGGCTGAGGCGGGCAGATCACAAGGTCAGGGGATCGAGACCATGGTGAAACCCCGTCTCTACTAAAAATACAAAAAATTAGCCAGGTGTGGTGGCGGGCGCCTGTAGTCCCAGCACTCAGGAGGCTGAGGCAGGAGAATGGCGTGAACCCAGGAGGCGGAGCTTGCAGTGAGCCGAGATCGCGCCACTGCACTCCAGCCTGGGCGACAGAGCGAGACTCCGTCTCAAAAAAAAAAGAAAAAAGGAAAGTGCTTATGTGGCCTGAGCTAAGCGGACGTTGACCCTCTTTTCCATGGCGCCTCGGAGGCGTTCAGCTGCTTCATGATGAAGCTGAACATCTCCTTCCCAGCCACTGGCTGCCAGAAACTCATTGAAGTGGACGATGAACGCAAACTTTGTACTGTTTAGGAGAGGCATATGGCCACAGAAGTTGCTGCTGACGCTCTGGGTGAAGAATGGAAGGGTTATGTGGTCCGAATCAGTGGTGGGAACAACAAAACAAGGTTTCCGCATGAAGCAGGGTGTCTTGACCCACGGACGTGTCCACCTGCTACTGAGTAAGGGGCATTCCTGTTACAGACCAAGGAGAACTGGAGAAAGAGAAAAATCAGTTCGTGGTTGCATTGTGGATACCAATCTGAGCATTCTCAACTTGGTTATTTTAAAAAACAAAAAGGAAAGAAGGATGTTCCTGGACTCATACTACAGTGTCTCATTGCCTGGGGCCCAGTAGAGCTAGCAGAATCTGTAAACTTTTCAATCTCTCTAAATAAGATGATGTCTGCCAGTATGTTGTAAGAAAGCCTTTAAACAAAGAAGATAAGAAACCTAGGACCAAAGCACCCAAGATTCAGCGTCTTGTTACTCTACATGTCCTGCAGCATAAACAGCAGTGTATTGCTCAGAAGAAGCAGTGTACTAAGAAAAATAAGGAAGAGGCTGCAGAATATGCTAAACTTTTGGCCAAGAAGGAGGCTAAGGAGAAGCACCAGGGACAAATCGCAAAGAGACGCAGACTGTCCTCTCTGCGAGCTTCTACTTCTAAGTCTGAATCCAGTCAGAAGTAAGATTTTTTGAGTAATAAATAAGATCAGATTCACAAAACAAACAAACAAAAAAACCCACAAGGCTCTATGTAACCAGGCCTCTGCTGACCTTCCCACCTCTTCTCTGGCCACTCACGTGCTCCTCCCAGCCAGACTTAGCTCCTGGAAATTCTCCAGAAGTACCGCCAGTCCTTTGCACATCTGTTCCCTCTCCTGGCACTGCTGTTCCCCACAGCCTCCTCCTGCTTAACTCCTCACGCCCTTCCAGTTTGGCCAACTCCTTCCTGACTCCCTGGGTTCCCCTCCTCATCTTACATTGTGATCATGACTTTGGGGTAACCTGTCTCCTGAAAGCAGGGCCAGACCTAACTTAGTTATGAGGCCTGACTCAGGGGCAAGGGTAATTTTTTTTCTTTTTTGAGACAGAGTCTTGCTCTGTCCCCCAGGCTGGAGTGCAGTGGTACCATCTTTGCTCACTGCCACCTCTGGCTCCCCAGTTCAAGCAATTCCCATGCCTTAGCCTCCTAACTGGGATTATAGGTGCTTGCTACCCATGCCTGGCTAATTTTTGTATTTTTAGTAGAGATGAGGTTTCACCATGTTGGCCAGGCTGGTCTCAAACTCCTGACCTCAAGTGATCCACCCGCCTCGGCCTCCCAAAGTGCTGGGATTACGTGTGTGAGCCACCTCGCCTGGTTTAATTTTTTGTATTTTTAGTAGAGATGGGGTATCACCATGTTGGTCAGGCTGGATTTTTTTTCTTTTTTTGAGATGGAGTCTTTCTCTGTTGCCCAGGCTGTAGTGCAGTGGCATAATCTTGGCTCACTGCAACCTCTCCTGCCCAGGTTCAAGCGATTCTCCTGCCTCAGTCTCCTGAATGCTGGGATTACAGGCACACGCCACCACATCTGGCTATTTTTTTTTTTTTTTTATTTTTAGTAGAGATGGGGTTTCCCCATGTTGGCCAGGCTGGTCTCGAACTCCTGACCTCAATTGATCCACCCGCCTCGGCCTCCCAAAGTGCTGGGATTACAGGCGTGAGCCATTGCATCCTGCCACAAGGATAATTTTTGAGTGAGGGGATGTATTGGGGAGCAGGCAGCCATGTGACCTTGTCTTGTGCCTGCAGCCAAGGGAGAGCTCCTGGGCTGCTTCGGGCTCACAGAGCCCAACAGCGGAAGTGATCCCAGCAGCATGGAGACCAGAGCCCGCTACAACTCATCCAACAAGAGCTACACCCTCAACGGGACCAAGACCTGGTAAGGGGTCTAGGCAGTGGGCAGGCAGTGAACAGGGGCAAAGGGACGCTGGTCAGACCCCTCACCGACTGTTCCATCCCCAGGATCACCAACTCGCCTATGGCCGACCTGTTTGTAGTGTGGGCTCGGTGTGAAGATGGCCGCATTCGGGGCTTCCTGCTGGAGAAGGGGATGCGAGGTCTCTCGGCCCCCAGGATCCAGGGCAAGTTCTCGCTGCGGGCCTCAGCCACAGGCATGATCATCATGGATGGCGTGGAGGTGCCAGAGGAGAACATGCTCCCTGGTGCATCCAGCCTGGGGGTGAGTGGCAGCCACTTTGGGAATGGGTGTTGGGTCACCTGCGGGTGCGGCTTTGTCAGGCAGGCTCCGTGCTGGGGACACAGCTCCCTGTTCCTGTGGAGCCCACACAGCGGTGATTCTTACTCAGCCGGACTCACTGATGTGCTGAAAACTGCCCCTGTTTGGTGACCGTCTCGCTCATCCCGGCTCTGCCCGGGACACATGGGCCTGAACCAGCTCAGTCGTTTGGCTCACAGTGCATCTTCTGGCATCCATCAGCCTCCTAGCTTTGAGCATGGAACCCAGATCCCAGGCTGGGTGGGACTGTGTGCAAACCAAGTGAGCAGGCACCGAGCGTCGGTGCCAGGGCCATCTGTGATGTGAACCCCCTGCGTGGGGTGGCTGGGGAGGAGGCTTTCCCTGCTTCAGAGTTGGTTCTACATAGGCACTCTTGGTGTCTCTTGGGTGGGGCTGAGGTGCCATCTCAACCCTACAGGGTCCCTTCGGCTGCCTGAACAACGCCCGGTACGGCATCGCGTGGGGTGTGCTCGGAGCTTCGGAGTTCTGCTTGCACACGGCACGGCAGTACGCCCTGGACAGGTGTGTGGGGGCTGCAGTGAGATCCCCTGGGGTTGTGGGGCAGCTTGGGTTTCATTCTCTACCCCATGGGTGACTCCCCAGCCCCCACCCACCAGGCCTGAGTTCCTTACTCTGGAATGACCAGTGACGTCCTTCTGAGCAGTCATGGGCTGAGTCAACAGCAGGGCCAGGGCGAGCTCGGGGGCACTGAGGCAGCCTGGGAGGCTTCCTAGAGCAGGGGGCCCCAGGACAGGGACGGGGTGGGAGAGTGGACCTCCCCTCACCCTTACCCTGCCATTGCCCCTGTAGGATGCAGTTTGGTGTCCCGCTGGCCAGGAACCAGCTGATTCAGAAGAAGCTGGCAGACATGCTCACTGAGATTACCCTGGGCCTTCACGCCTGCCTGCAGCTTGGCCGCTTGAAGGACCAGGACAAGTAGGGGTTGTGTGGCGGGGGTTGGGGGACGACAGCTGTGGGTGGAGGACCTTGTGTCTTTCCTGGAGAGAAAGGTCCTTTCTGCCTGGTGGCCCCGGGGACCTGAACTTTCTGCTCTCCCTCTTGTCTTTGATGGGCTGGGCTGAGGACAGCCCCACTGGTCCCTCATTGGGAGCTTGGCTGCATCAGGGAATCCCCACCCCGGGCTAGGTTTGCTTGGGGCATCGGGATGCCAGGATCCCCAGTCCTTGTTACCCTCATATGCTGCTCCCAGGGCTGCCCCCGAGATGGTCTCTCTGCTGAAGAGGAATAACTGTGGGAAAGCCCTGGACATCGCCCGCCAGGCCCGAGACATGCTGGGGGGGAATGGGATTTCTGACGAGTATCACGTGATCCGGCACGCCATGAACTTGGAGGCTGTGAACACCTACGAAGGTGGGAGCTGGACCTCAGAGGGCTCACTGCAGCCTCAGTGTCTGGGGTGGGGGTACAGCGAGGTGGTACGGGGACAGGCCTGAGTCTGACTCCACCTATCACTAAGTGACAGTGTGACCTGGGGCGAGCCTCACCCCTCTGTCCCTCATCTGGAGTTGCTTACACGGGGACTGTGGAAGTGAAGTGCTTCATGCACCACATGGAGGCCCCATCATGCCTTGCGAGGGGCTCCCAGCTCTTTTTTTTTTTTTTTTTTTTTTTTTTTTTGAGACGGAGTCTCGCTCTGCCGCCCGGGCTGGAGTGCAGTGGCTGGATCTCAGCTCACTGCAAGCTCCGCCTCCCGGGTTCCCGCCATTCTCCTGCCTCAGCCTCCTGAGTAGCTGGGACTACAGGCGCCCGCCACCTCGCCCGGCTAGTTTTTTGTATTTTTAGTAGAGACGGGGTTTCACCGTGTTAGCCAGGATGGTCTCGATCTCCTGACCTCGTGATCCGCCCGTCTCGGCCTCCCAAAGTGCTGGGATTACAGGCTTGAGCCACCGCGCCCGGCCTGGGCTCCCAGCTCTTTCTCCCACATGCTGGGGATGAGGAATGTTCCTGAGACAGGTAAGCTCCGAAGGCAGCCCAGGGATGAGGCCCAACTCCTAGCAGGCTGGTGGGTGTGAGCGAAGCTACACGCAGGACTCAACGCTCCATTTTATGTTAAGAGACAAAAGTCATCTTCAGATGACGGCGTTTGCACCCTGCAACTGATGGTGATTTACATGGCGGCCCAGAACCCCTTGCTTGGTGGGAAGACAGATGTGGAAAAAGATACCTAAAAAAAATAAAGTGCAAACCCAGTGTGCACTATGCAGGAACAGAGGGAGGTATGAGGACCCCCCCGCCGGCAGACAGGCTTCCAGACAGAGGACAGCAAATGCAGGAGGGGTGCCTTCCCTGCGCCACAGCCCCAGATCTTATCTCTATCTGGCAGCTGGTGGGTGGGGGGATCCTACAAGTGTGAGAATGACCTTGAGGACAAGCAGAGGGCGCCGTGAGACGGTTTTATGCAGAGATGGCATGAGTCAGATTTGGTGCTTTACAGGCTGGGCGCAGTGGCTCACACATGTAATCCCAGCACTTTGGAGGCTAAGGTGCGAGGATTGCTTGAGTCCAGGAGTTAGAAGTTACAATGAGCAATGATCACTGTGCAACTGCACTCCAGCCTGGGTGACAGAGTGAGACTGTCTCAAAAAGAACAGAAACAAAGGCCGGGTGCAGTGGCTCAAGCCTGTAATCCCAGCACTTTGGGAGGCCGAGGCAGGCAGATCACGAGGTCAGATCGAGACCATCCTGGCTAACACAGTGAAACCCCGTCTCTGCTAAAAATACAAAAAATTAGCCGGGCGTGGTGGTGGGCGCCTGTAGTCCCAGCTTCTCAGGAGGCTGAGGCAGGAGAAGGGCATGAACCTGGGAGGCGGAGCTTGCAGTGAGCCGAGATCGCACCACTGCACTCTAGCCTGGGCAACAGAACGAGACTCCGTCTCAAAAACAAAACAAAACAAAAAATAGGTGGCCGGGCGCGGTGGCTCAAGCCTGTAATCCCAGCACTTTGGGAGGCCGAGGTGGGCGGATCACAAGGTCAGGAGATCGAGACCACGGTGAAACCCCGTCTCTACTAAAAATACAAAAAATTAGCCGGGCGCGGTTGTGGGAGCCTGTAGTCCCAGCTACTCGGGAGGCTGAGGCAGGAGAATGGCGTGAACCCGGGAGGCGGAGCTTGCAGTGAGCCGAGATCCCGCCACTGCACTCCAGCCTGGGCGACAGAGCGAGACTCTGTCTCAAAAAAAAAAAAAAAAAAAAAAAAAAAAAAAAAAATAGGTTTGTACTTTAGGAAGTAAACAGAATTGGCTCTAAAAAGGAGGCTACAATCTTGCCTTCTGCTCCATGGAGCTGGGGAGGAGCAAAGGATGAGACACCAGGGCGTGAGGTGTGGGAGAAGCGACCTCTTCTCTGGGAGAGGTGGCTTCAGGTGGGCAGAGGTCAGCTGAGGCAAGTGACTACTTTTCCGACGTGCTGTCCCTCCCGTCCCTCCCAAGGGTAAGAAAGGGCCTACTGTGTTTCTCTGGAGCTCAGGGGTGCTTTTAGCCTCTGCAGCAAGGAAGCGTGGCCAGGTTGAAAATCAAACATTTAATAAACTGTGGGCCTGGGGGTGAGGAGAACTTGCCAAGGGTGGGGAGCATGAAGGCTGGGCCCATGGCAGGGGCTGGACTTGCTATGTTTTGGGAGTTCAGCACAAGGAGCTTTGGGTTTTTGTTTTTTTTTCTGCCAAGATGCATTATAGAACCATGAAAAACAATTTCTCAGTGTGGCCCAAATGGTGGCCTCACAGTCTTCTGGAGGCTGTCACTAAGGCGTGAGTCTCCCGGCAGCTGTCAGCATTCACCATCTCTGTGGGTCTGTTCTTCTGAAGCAGTGGCCTGGGGGGACATGAAAATTCATTTTAAAGGAAGTTGTGAGCCGTGAAGACTCCAAACCAACTCTATATTAATCTTGTCCAGGTACACATGACATTCACGCCCTGATCCTTGGGAGAGCTATCACGGGAATCCAGGCATTCACAGCCAGCAAGTGAGCCCGTCCCATCAGGGGCCCAAAACTCTGAAGCCCCTTTCTGGAGAGAGGCCTGGCTGGACCGCAGGAGCGCCATGCTCTGAGAGGGAGGTGGCGGATGGCGTGGGAAGTGAGAGACACTGATTTTTAAATATCAAAATTTCCCTTTGAAGTCGTTCAGATGTGTTCCTTAAAAAGAAGATGGAATTCTCTGTAGAGCGTCTCAATCCACTTTTAACCATGGATGAGAACAGACTCCATTTACCCTGAAATAGCAGCTTTTCTTGAGAGGAGAGTGACATTGAAGCAACTCCGTCTGCTCCAGCCGACCCCTCACACCGAGTTCACAGTGTGCCCTCCGTCCCTCCCATCTGGGGGTAGTGCCTTATGCTGGGTGTTGGAGCGGAGTGAGGGAGAGGAAAATAAAGAGCTGCACATCTGACCCCAAGGTGTCAGGCCAGTTTACTGGTAACCACCTGAGAAGTAGTTTCAGCCACGGAAGAAACGAACACGTCTGGGGGCTGTGAGTCGCTGGGACGTGGTGGGGACTTCCCCCTAGAGTGGTCTGGCCCCCGTCTGAGTCTTAGGCTCTGGTGTGAAAAAGAAACCCAGGTTAGCAGTGACAGCCTGTGCCAGGGCTGCAGGGCTCAGGGCTGTGGGCAGAGGGGATGATTTCTGAGTGGCAGGGGTGCAGGGGACTTTGTCCTTTCTGTCACCACAGAGCTGCTCATACAACAGTGGGACATGACAACGGGTTGGCTTCTCAGCCCAGACACACCATGTTATAGGGGACCACAAACAAGATGGTAAGTGCACCAGGGGCTTTGCAGGGACTGTGGCCTGGTGGGGTCAGTGCTGGGTGCCTGGTTTCTGTTCACATTTACTCTTGGCTGGGCCATCCCTGTCCTCTTCCTCCGGCAGCGCCCCCCATGTGAGTTTCCTCATACCTCAGGCTGGAGACACAGGTCTTTGTACACAGTCTCCACGCTGTGGCAGACTTGTTTGAGCTCTGTCTCCAAATGGCTGATCTTTGCCATTTTCTGGGTGAACTCTTGGAGCTTTTCCTGGATGATCTTGTTGTGGTCATTATAAATCTGATAGATCCTCTCCTCTAATTTCTCTGTCAGATCCGAAACCTTTTAAAGAATAAGATGTGTTCTTGGAAAATCAAACAAGAGGTATCACAAGACATATTTGTTAAGTGGGTTTCTTAGATTTCTGTAATTTATCTTATGAAAATGGCAAAATAGGCCGGGCATGGTGGCTCACGCCTATAATCCCAGCACTTTGGGAGGCAGAGGCGGGTGGGTCACTTGAGGTCAGGAGTTTAAGACCAGCCTGGCCAACATGGTGAAACCCCGTCTCTACTAAAAATACAAAAATTAGCTGGGCATGGTGGCACATGCCTGTAATCCCAGCTATTCGGGAGGCTGAGGCAGGAGAATCACTTCAACCCAGGAGGTGGAGGTTGCAGTGAGCTGAGATTCCACCACTGCACTCCAGCCTGGACAAGAGTGAGACTCCGTCTCAAAAAAAAAAAAAAGAAAGAAAGAAAATGGCAAAATAGGCCAGGCATGGTGGCTCATGCCTGTAATCCCAGCACTTTGGTAGGCCGAGGTGGGTGGATTACTTCAAGACCAGCCTGGCCAACATGGTGAAAACCCATCTCTATTAAAAATATAAAAACTAGCTGGGCATGGTGGCGTGCGCCTGTAATTCCAGCTACTTGGGAGGCTGAGGCAGGAGAATTGCTTGAACTGGGGAGGTGGAGGTTGCAGTAAGCCAAGATGATGCCATCGCACTCCAACCTGGGCAACAAGAGTGAAAGTCCATCTCAAAAAAAAAAAAAAAATTAGCAAGGCATAGGTGACGGGCACCTGCAGTCCCAGCTACTCGGAAGGCTGTTGCAGGAGGATCAGTTGAGCCCAGGAGTTAGAGGCTACAGTGAGTCATGATCACACTAATGCACTCCAGCCTGAGTGACCCTACCTCAAAAAAAGAAAAGAAAAACACCAAAAACTAAAACCCAGTGCAGTGACTGGGGGTCAGATTGCCTATATGTTAAATTTTCTTGTTTTCTTGAGGCGGAGCTTCACTCTCGTTGCCTAAGCTGGAGTTCAATGGCATGATCTCAGCTCACTGCAATCTCTGCCTCCTGGGTTCAAAGGATTCTCCTGCCTCAGCCTCCCGAGTAGCTGGGATTATAGGCGAGCGCCACCACGCCCAATTAAGTTTTTGTATTTTTAGTAGAAATGGGGTTTCACCATGTTAGCCAGGCTGGTCTCAAAATCCTGACCTTAGGTGATCCACCCCCACCCCCCGGCCTCCCAAAGTGCTGAGATTACAGGCATGAGCCACCGCACCTGGCCTGTTAAATTTTTTTAACAGGCAAAAGTATATACAGTCGTGTGCTGCATATTGACATTTTGGTCAATGTCAGACTGTATATACAATGATGGCCCACAAGAATATAATGCCATATTTTTACCGTACCTTTTCTGTGATTAGATATATTTAGATACACAAATACTTACCATCGTGTTATAAGTGCCTACAGTATTCAGTATGGTAACAGGTAACAAGCTGTGTGCAGGTTTGTAGCTTAGGAGCAATAGGCTCTTCCACGTAGCCTAGGTGTGTAGTAGACTATACCATCTAGGTTTGTGTAAATTCACTCTATGATGTTCAGATGATGACAGTGTCACCTAGGGATGCATGTCACAGAACTGTACAGGACAAGCTCAGCCAGGTTAGGAAGAAAGTACACAGAATAGAAGAGGCATCCAACAAAGTGGCCTCTGGGTGGTGTATCCAAAAAATAAATAAATAAATAAATGTTTTTGTATCTTTTCTACTAGAGGCCAAGGCAGCGGGGTGAGGAGTTCAAGACCAGCCTGGGTAACATAGCAAGATTCCAACTCTACAAAAAAATGTTTAAAGAAAATTAGCTGGGCAAGGTGGTGCACACCTGTAGTCCCAGCTACTTAAGAGGCAGAGGTGGGAGGATCACTTGAGCCCAGGAGTTTGAGGCTCCAGTGAGCTATGATCGTGCCACTGCTCTCTAAGCCTGGGCGATAGAGTGAGACACCACCTCTAAAACTATAAATCAACACAACACAACACAACAATACAACACAACAACACAACACAACAATACAATACAATAAAACAAGTGAGCCGGGCTTGATGTTGCACACCTATAGTCTCAAGCTACTCGAGAGGCTGAGATGAGGATTGCTTGAGCCCAGGAGATCAAGATTGCAGTGACCTATGATTCTACCACTGCACTGCAGCCTCGGCAACAGCAAGTCTTGTCTCAAAAAAAAAAGAAAAAAGAAAATAATCTGTCATCAAGACACCTAGAATCAGCAAGCTGTCCCACTCACATGACCCATTATGTATTTTTTTGTTTGTTTGCTGGAACTATAGGCATGTGCTACCATGCCTGGCTAATTTTTTTTCGAGACAGTGAGCCAAGATCGTGCCGCTACTCCAGCCTGTGCAACAGAGCAAGACTGTCTCAAAAAAAAAAGAAAGAAAAGAAAACCAGAAAGAAAGAAGCAGTCTCCTTTTTCTTCTTCTTCTTTTTTTTTTTTTTTTTTTTTTTTTGAGATGGAGTCTCGCTCTGTCACCAGGCTGGAGTGCAGTGGCACAATCTCAGCTCACTTCAACCTCCGCCTCCCAGGTTCAAGCAATTCTCCTGCCTCATCCTCCCGAGTAGCTGGCATTACAGGCACGCACCACCAGGCCCAGCTAATTTTTGTATTTTTAGTAGAGACGGGGTTTCACCATGTTGACCAGGATGGTCTCCATCTCCTGACCTTGTGATCCCCCCACCTCAGCTTCCCAAAGTGCTGGGATTACAGGCGTGAACCACTGTACCTGGCCCCTATTTATTTATTTTTGAGACAAAATCTTGTTCTCTGGCCCAGGCTGCAGTGCAGAGTGACTGCACCAAGCCAATTTTTCTATTTTTAGTAGAGATGTGGTTTCACCATGTTGGCCAACCTGGTCTCTTAACTCCTGGCCTCAAGTGATCCACCTGCCTCAGCCTTCCAAAGTGCTGGGATTACAGGCATGAGCCACTGTGCCTGGTCCCCCCATTATATATTTTGAACAGGCATCAGGCGCAACCATTCATGTAAGACCTGAACATCACACCAGCTTTTGTAAGACATAAGCCCCAGGCATGTTGAAAAACCTCCACTGCCCCATCACAGCCCATTCGATGGCTTCTGCTGGACATACGGTTGTGACAATGCAAGTTATGCCTTGACCCCCTACTCCCATGGCTGCTTGACCTTGTGTGAAGTAAGAGGGCTGGGTGTTGGAGGCAGGAGGGTATCCAATGCCCTGCTCCTTCAGCCTGGCTCTCTCATCAGGCAAATCATTCATTTCTAAGACTTATCTATAAAATGGGTCCAATCTCCTCACTGTAGGACTATTCTAAGGGTAAATTGAGATACAGATGGTCCCCAACTTACTACAGTTCAACTTACTACATTTTTCACTTATAGCATTTTCAACTTGCAATGGGATTATTGGGATGTAGCCCCATCATACGTGGAGGAGCGCCTGTGCTGTGTGTGAATGGCCTAGCACCGTGCCTGGTGTACAACAGACATTCATCAGTGGTTCATTCCCTCCCCTTTTGCATAAGGAATCCCCCCTCTCGCTGGGTGAAGTCTGTCACCTTGGTCTTCAGGCTGTTCCTGAAGTTGGTCATGAGCGCATGGTCCTTTTGCCGGCTCTCGTTGATGTTTTCGATCAGCTCCTGGGCTCTCTTCTGCAGGATGTCGATGCTTGAGTCCAGAGAGGAGAAGTAGAGTCCCGACTTCCCTTCCAGCACTGTCAGCTGGCAACTGGCACTGGAGATGGTGACACAAGGGCAAGAAACCTGACTTCACAGAGTACAGGATGCGGCCGGGTGCGGTCGCTCACGCCTGTAATCTCAGCACTTTGTAGGCCGAGGTGGGCGGATCACAAGGTCAGGAGTTCGAGACCAGCCTGGCAACATGGTGAAACCTCGTCTCTACTAAAAAAAAAAAAAACAAAAAATTAGCCCGGCACAGTGGCATGTACCTGTAGTCCCAGCTACTTGGGAGGCTGAGGCAGGAGAATTGCTTGAACCCAGGAGGTGAAGTTGCAGTGAGCCAAGATCATGCCACTGCACTCCAGCCTGGGTGACAGAGCGAAACTCCATCTCAAAAAAAAAAAAAAAAAAAAAAGTACAGGACACTGAGATCAGCACCAGACTCTTCCAAGACTAGCTGATCTGAGAGAGCTACATGGTGGGAGGGGACCCACATTGTTGCCTTCCATGGGTGATACGAGGCATGCTTCCTAGGTTATTCCATTCACACACATGCCCTGAACGATGAGAATGGCACCGCATTTTATAGCTGAGAAAACAGACCAAGACGCACGACTAAATATGCACAAGGTTCCAGACCAAGGAGGTCTGTCTGACCCCAAAGCCCACTGTTATTTTATGACACCAACTCGCTTCTTTGGAATACCAATAATAGTATCAATGCTTTCTTTCTTCCTTTTTTTTATAGAGACAGGTCTTGCTCTGTTGCTCAGGCTGGAGTGCAATGGCACAATCATAGCTCACTGCAGTGTCAACCTCGCAGGCTCCAGCGATCCTCCCACCTCAGCCTCCTGAATAGGTGGGACTACAAGCACGTGCTACCATGCAGAGCTAATTTTTAAAATTTTTAAATAGAGACTGGGGTTCACTATGTTGTTCAGGCTGCTCTCAAACTTCTGGCCTCCCAAAATGTTGGGATTACAGGTATGAGCCACTGTGCCTGACTGATGTAATCAGCAATCTCCTGCAACCTCCACCTCCTGGGTTCAAGCGATTCTCCTGCCTTAGCCTCCCGAGTAGCTGGGACTACAGGTGCACACCATCACACCCAGCTAATTTTTGTACTTTTAGTAGAGACAGGGTTTCACCATGTTGGCCAGGCTGGTCTCGAACTCCTGACCTCAAGTGATCCTCCTGCCTCGGCCTCCCAAAGTGCTGGGATTACAGGGGTGAGCCACCGCGCCCAGCCTGATGCTTTCTTAAGTGACCGTCCTGTCATTAACCTGCTGCATCCCTTTCCAAACCTACTGGGTGATGTTCACCACCTGGGGCTACAGAGTACTTACACCTCCTTGCTCCCACCAGGTGAGGTAAATACCTGTTGAATTATATTTAAAGAGCATTTAAAGAAATGTGCACACACGCAAAAAGTTGTTGATCCCATGCTGTACATGTAACTAATGATATAATTCAAATATTGTGTTAACCAGTGAAATAGTGGCAGAAGAGTGACAACTGTCTAAAAAGCTAAACAGAATGAAAAATGTTGAGTAATATGTAATGTTATGTAACTTCATAATATTCAATGTAATAAAATGGAACTTCGGTTGGGTATGGGGGAGATGACTAAAATTGAAGCAAAGATCATAAAAATCTAGAAAAATTCTGCATATAGATTGCTCTGCCAAGGTTTTGTTCTCTGCTTTAAAAACAGAACTGGGGCCAGGAACGGTGGCTCAAGCCTGTAATCCCAGCACTTTGGGAGGCCGAGGTGGGTGGATCACAAGGTCAGGAGTTCGAGACCAGCCTGGCCAAGATGGTAAAACCCCATCTCTACTAAAAATACAAAAGATTAGATGGGCACAGTGGCGGGCACCTGTTATCCCAGCTACTCGGGAGGCTGAGGTAGTTGAATTGCTTGAACCCGGGAGGCAGAGGCTGCTGTGAGCCAAGATCGTGCCACTGCACTCTAGCCTGGGCGACAGAGCAAGACTTCATCTCAAAAATAAATTAAATTAAATTAAAATAAATTAAAACAGAACTGAAAATTGTGGGTAATGCATTGTGAATGAAGTTTATACTGTGATCTGATAAGGCAACCCATTGGTATTTTAAATTAAGACATATTTTTTCTTCTTCTGATTCTCTGGTTTATTTGACCTGTTTGATGTCTGATCAGTTAGTGGTTCTGGCCAGGTAGAGCTGCCCCTGTGAGTCACAGCTAATATTTCCTCAGCCATGTTCCCGGCACTGAGCTAAGCCACATGCCTTTTCTTCGTGCAGCCTCACGACCACACTCGGGTCGTCTGCTGTTCTCTTTACTTTATGGCTGAGGACATGGGCTTAGAGTGGTTACACCACCTTCTCAAGGTGAAGGACAGTCTGTGGTAGAGCTGGGCTTTGTACCCACTAGGCCTGACTTCCCAGTTGGTATCCTGCTTCCTACTAAGGCACTCAGGCGCCACTCCCCTCCTGGATCTTACATTTCCTCTGAGGTCCTCCAGCTCTGAAAGGCCAAGCCCTGTAGGTGTGGACAGAGCAGTTAATGAATGCAGCAGGTCACACAAAACCTTAAAGTCAGCTGTGTCCACAAGCAGGTTACTGACTACTTAGAAAAATAAATCTTGGCCAGACATGGTGGCTCACGCCTGTAATCCCAGCGTTTTTGGAGGCCAAGGCTGGTGGATCACCTGAGGTCAGGAGTTTGAGACCAGCCTGGCCAACATGGTGAAACCCCATCTCTACTAAAAATACAAAAATTACCCGGGCATGGTGGTATGTGTCTGTAATCCCAGCTACTAGGCATGCTGAGGCAGGAGGATCGCTTGAACCTGGGAGGCAGAGGTTGCAGTGAGCCGAGATTGTGGCACTGCACACTAGCCTGGGCAACAGAGCAAGACTCCGTCTCAAAAATATAAAATAAAGAAAAATAGGCCGGGCGCGGTGGCTCAAGCCTGTAATCCCAGCACTTTGGGAGGCTGAGGCGGGTGGATCACGAGGTCAGGAGATCGAGACTATCCTGGCTAACGTGGTGAAACCCCGTCTCTACTAAAAATACAAAAAAAAAACTAGCCAGGCGTGGTGGCGGGTGCCTGTAGTCTCAGCTACTTGGGAGGCTGAGGCGGGAGAATGGCGTGAACCCGGGAGGCAGAGCTTGCAGTGAGCGGAGATCAGGCCATTGCACTCCAGCCTGGGAGACACAGCGAGACTCCGTCTCAAAAAAAAAATAATAATAATTTTCAGCTATCTGAACCAGGCACAGTGGGCTCATGCCTATAATAGCAGCACTTTGAGGGGCTAAGGCAGGTGAATCGTGAGCTCAGGGTTTTGAGACCAGCCTGGGCAGCATGGCAAAACCCCATCTCTACGAAAAACACAAAAATTAGCTGGGTGTGGTGGCGTGCACTTGTAGTCTCAGCTACTTAGGAGGCTGAAGTGAGAGGATCACTTGAGCCCAGCAGTGGAGGCTACAGTGAGCTTGATCATGGCACTGCACTGGAGCCTAGGTGACATGACGCTACTGCACTCCAGCCTGAGCGACAGAGGGTGACCCTGTTTCAAACAAAACAACCACAACACACAAATACATCCCTCCCTTCCCACCCAGTCTCCCCCAGCCAACCACCTCCCTCTTCCCTCCCCATCAAGGCCAGGGTTCTAGAAGCAGCTGCTTACACTTTCTGGGCTTTTTTTTTTTTTCAGACGGAGTCTCGCTCTGTCGCCCAGGCTGAAGTGCAGTGGCGTGATCTCGGCTCACTGCAAACTCTGCCTCCCGGGTTCACGCCATTCTCCTGCCTTAGCCTCCCAAGTAGCTGGGACTACAGGCGCCCACCACCACGCCCGGCTAATTTTTAGTAGAGACGGGGTTTCATCGTGTTAGCCAGGATGGTCTCGATCTCCTGACCTCGTGATCCTCAGCCTCCCAAAGTGCTGGGATTACAGGCAGGAGCCACTGTGCACAGCCTTTTTTTTTTTTTTTAAAGAGAGAGGAGGGTCTCACCCTGGGCTTCTTTTCTTTTTCTTTTTCTATTTTTTTTTTTGAGACGGAGTCTTGCTCTGTTGCTCAGGCTGGAGTGCAGTGGCGCGATCTCGGCTTACTGACCTCGTGATCCACCCGCCTCAGCCTCCCAAAGTGCTGGCCCACAGGCATGAGCCACCACACCCAGCCATCCTGGGCTTATTTTCTTACCCCTCATTCACTTTTCAGTCCATTGCAATCAGATTCCTACCCCGGTTCTCAAATGAAACAGCTCCTACCAGTCCCCATGACCTTGTGGTTACAGCGGTAGACATCTCAGACCAACACGCTGACCTCTTGGCAGCAGCCAGCACTGCTGACCACCCTTCCCTGCTACTCCTGATATGTGGTATCCCAGGGGTCTGTGCTTGGGCCTCTGCTGTCTTCTTCCCAGACACCCTCAATCACACACTTGCTCTGCAGTGAGGCCTCCATGCCTCCTCCCTGCTGGCCCCTGCAGCTAATATTCCAGCCACCATTCCACAGTGCACAGGCTGTTACTCTCCAAAGGCATTCATTCCCGTAGCATGGGATCCCTGAACAGTCCCCTTTCCCACCTACGTCCTGTCTCCTCCGGAAAGTGTTCCTTTGCTGGATTCGGTGCACACAGCACCTACGGTCTCACTGTCTACACCTTGGCCTCCCCTGTAGTCTCCTGAAGGGCCAGGGCCATGTCTCATTCCTTTGTCTTTGTATCTTCAGTACCTACTCCTCATGAGAGAAGCAATAAGTGTGCTGCTAATAAATAAATGACTTGCAAGTACTTTCCATTACCATCCACACTTCGGATTCTATCATCTAGATTCTATCATCCCAGCCCATGCCTCTCTCCTGAGCTCCCAAGAATATATGAAACCTCCCAGTCTCCCCACATGGCTGTCTCAAAGGCATCTGAAACTCTGCATTTGCACAACCAAAAGCATCATCTCCCTGGCAACCCAATTTCATCTTCCCTTCCCTTAGTGAATGACATAAAAAGCCACCTGGGGCCGGGCGCGGTGGCTCAAGCCTGTAATCCCAGCACTTTGGGAGGCCGAGGCGGGCGGATCACAAGGTCAGGAGATCGAGACCACAGTGAAACCCCGTCTCTACTAAAAATACAAAAAATTAGCCGGGCGCGGTGGCGGGCGCCTGTAGTCCTAGCTACTCAGGAGGCTGAGGCAGGAGAATGGCGTGAACCCAGGAGGCGGAGCTTGCAGTGAGCCGAGATCGCGCCACTGCACTCCAGCCTGGGCAACAGCGTGAGACTCCGTCTCCAAAAAAAAAAAAAAAAGCCACCTGGTTCCCAAGCCCAAAACTTAGCAGGAAGCCTAGAGTCCGGCTTCTCTCTGTCCCTCCGCATCCTGTCTCAAAATCCTCTCATTTCTACCTTTTTTTATATTTATTTATTTATATATTTATTTGAGATGGAGTCTTGCTCTGTCGCCCAGGCTGGAGTGCAGTGGCGCAATCTCGGCTCACTGCAAGCTCTGCCTCCCGGGTTCACGCCATTCTCCTGCCTCAGCCTCCTGAGTAGCTGGGACTACAGGCACCCGCCACCTCGCCCGGCTAATTTTTTTTTTGTATTTTAGTAGAGACGGGGTTTCACCGTGTTAGCCAGGATGGTCTCGATCTCCTGACCTCGTGATCTGCCCGCCTCGGCCTTCCAAAGTGCTGGGATTACAGGCGTGAGCCACCGCACCCAGCCTTATTTTTATTTTTAATTTTTTTTTTCAGACGGAGTTTCACTCTTGTTGCCCCGGCTAGAGTGCAATGGCGCAATCTCAGCTCACCGCAACCTCCACCTCCCAGGTTCAAGTGATTCTCCTGCCTCAGCCTCCCGAGTAGCTGGGGTTACAGGCATGCACCACCACACTCGGCTAATTTTGTATTTTTAGTAGAGACGGGGTTTCTCTATGTTGGTCAGGCTGGTCTTGAACTCCCAACCTCAGGTGATACGCCCGCCTCGGCCTCCCAAAGTGCTGGGATTACAGGCGTGAATCACCGCGCCCAGCCTTTTTGTTTATTTTTGAGACAGTCTTGCTTTGTCGCCCCGGCTAGAGTGCAGTGGAGCGATCTCAGGTCACTGCAACCTCCAACTCCCGGGTTCAAGCGATTCTCCTGCCTCAGCCTCCCAAAGTGCTGAGATTACAAGCGTGAGCCGTGGGTCAGCCCCTAGTGACCTTCTACACTATAATCTGATTTCCTACTCCTGTTTGTCAGCCTAAAACTGGCCCCCTCCAGCCACAAGATCAAGTCTAAATTCCTTTGCACAGCATACAAGGCCTTCCAGGGCCCTGGCCTCCCCTCTCTTCCAGCCTTAATGGGTTTTTTTCTTTTTCTTTCTTTCTTACTTTTTTTTTTGAGAAGGGGTCTCACTCTGTCGCTCAGGCTGGAGTGCAGTGGCATGATCTCAGCTCACTGCAGCCTCTGCCTCCTGGGTTCAAGCAATTCTCCCACCTCAGCCTCCCGTAGCTGGGATTACAGGTGCCTGACAACCATGCCTGGCTAATTTTTGCCTTTTGTTTTTTTTTTGAGACAAGTTCTCGTTCAGCTGCCCAGGCTGGAGTGCAGTGGTGCGATCTGAGCTCACTGCAACCACCATCTCCTGATTTCAAGCAGTTTTCCCATGTCAGCCTGATGAGTAGCTGGGATTACAGGCACCCGCCATCATGCCCATGGGGTTTCACCATGTTGGCCAGGCTGGTCTGGAACTCCTGACCTCAGCTGATCCGCCTGCCTTAGCTTCCCAAATTGCTGGGATTACAGGCGTGAGCCACCGCGCCCAGCACAGGCTTAGTTTCCTTTCTTTTTTTTTTTTTCAAGACAGAGTCTTGCTCTGTCACCCAGGCTGAAGTGCAGTGGCGTGATCTCAGCTCACTGCAACCTCTGCCTCCCGGGTTCAAGCAATTCTCCTGCCTCAGCCTCCCAAGTAGCTAGGACTACAGGTACCCGCCACTGCACCCGGCTAATTTTTGTATTTTTAGTAGAGATGGGGGTTTCACCACGTTGGCCAGGCTGGTCTCGAACTCCTGACCTCGTGATCTGCCCACCTTGGCCTCCCAAAGTGCTGGGATTACAGGCGTGAGCCACCAAGCACAATCTAGCCTTACTGTTTTCTACAGTCCCTCCATCTGCAGCAATTGGGGACCTTCCACAATTTCCCCAAACATGTCAGCCTTTGCCTGGAATGACTTTCCCTGCCTGCCTCCTTCAAAATGGAACATTTGGAATTTTACTTCTCTACCCCCACTACACTTTGGCCTTGCTGGTCACAAAGCTGCCACAGTTTATGAACATCAGTCCCCTGTAGCACACGACACCTTGAGGGTGCAGACTACACCCTACTCATTTGTTCTGCAGCACCCCAAAGGCTTCATCAGTTTGCTGAATATCTAAATGAATGCAGCACTGACATTGGGACTCCCACACCTCCTCCTACTGAGTTTGCTTTGTTATCTCGACCTCTCCTGGATGCTCTCAACAGTTTCAGACCCTAAAATTAAAATCAATGAGAGCACCAGGTGTTTCTTTGTGTGTGATTGTTCACAACCTGCTTGAGCTGCTAATGGTTCAGAGCTGCTCCTTTCTAAGGCTCAAGGGATGAGGCTGGAACCGGTTTTCATGGCAGCTAAGCAAACAGTTAAAAAAAAAAATCACTTGAATTCAGCTAATTCAAGTTTCATGGTAGGACAAAGGCCTGCATCAGATGTCTGCTGAGAGCTTCTTTAGTTTTCCAACCTCTCCTTTGGGGATTTATTCCTTTCGATTTCATTTTTCTTAATACTCAGCAGCTGCATATTAATCAGGATGCTAATGAATCATAGGCTTCCCTGGGCCTGCATTCACCAATTAACTTTAATAAACAAAATGCGCGGTGTCCTCTCTGCTGGCTTTCCCGGTTCCTAGGCCGGCTTCTGTTGCGGAACCCTGGACCGAGGCCAGAAAATGCAAGTCAGCCCTACACAGCACGTTGGGTGTGCATGGCCTGCGCCCGCATTGGGCAGTGGGCTGGGGGCTGTGAACACAGCGCTTCGTTCATCTATTATGGTCTGTCCTTCTAAGAAGTCCCTAATTTGGCTGCGAGGATTAGGACATAGTTCCCAAGCAGGGCCCACGCTGGCAGGGGGCCCAGGAGCTGGGGAGGAAATGGGTCTAAGCGAAGAGACCATCTGTTCGCTCCAGGTAAAGCTGTGATTGGCAGGCGACTGAGCCAGAACCGCCCGCTGGCGGAGCCCTCCCTCCGTGGCCTCTAACAGATATACAAGTAAACAATCCGCCAGCCACTTATGACCACCGCGGGTGGCAGTCCCAGTAGAGGAGGCAAGCTAATCAAACATTCAAGGGGGGAACACAACAGAATCTCTGCCGCTTAGGCAAAACAATGTTTTGCTGAAGTACAGCCAGGAAGGGGGAAGGTTTGAATGGGAGCTGATGAGCCAGTTCCTCAACCTCTCCTTTTCTCTCTGGAAACGTGTTAACATTTTAATCATGTTGCTGAGTATCTGCTGCTGGATCTATTAACTGGCCCCTGCACTGGTTTTAATCCATCTGTTTTTTGGCCCAGAGTTCCCGTGGAGCTCCTTGAAGTCTCTAAATGATTTGCAGCAGTCTGTCTTTTCACTACACAGATCCTGGTCTAAACATGCTATTCCGCAGTAAGGTATTAGCAAACAAACGACTTCAACCATTGCTTCCCTTTTTTTTGGTCTCCAATTGATAGCACACACTAGAAACCATTTCACACCCGTGGCCTGCTTTCCAGCAGAGGAATGTGCCAGGTGAGGGAAGCTGACTGCTTTCTGCCTGGAGTCCTCAGGGCCCTGTCCTGACCCTCCTCTCACTCCTTCCCCAGGTGAGTTCATTCATTCCACAGCTGCTGCTGAAACAGTGATTCCCACAGCACCATCTCCAGCCCCTCGTCCCATCCCGAGTTCCGGGTCAGAAAGTTCAACTGTATCCTGGACAGGTGGATGTCCCTGGCCACCTAAAATGGCTCAGAAAAACAAGGACAACACGGAACTCGTGTTCTTGTCTCTGCCAAGAAGCCACCACCTACTGGAAACCACCACAAGCTGGAAAGCAGGCAACAGTGATGTGCTGGTAAGCATTTAGCAACTGGCTGTGTGATGGGGGGGAAGCCCTGATTCATAGCGTTTGCCAGTTTCCGTGGTGCAGAGCCTCCCACCATAACCAACTTCAGGCTACCAACATGAAGACAAGACGCTAAATGCTAAGTTGGGAAGAGATGTGTAGAATCGGCTCTTGCAAGCCGGTAAGAGCTCGCTCCAGCACGTCATGGCCGGGAAACATCCTCCCTCATCCCCTTCCTGTGCCCCATGGTACAAGGCACTCCCTCCACCTGCCCTGCTAAAGGCCACGCCCCCACAGAAGCCTCTCACTAGGCCTCCCTACATTCACACATTCTCCCTCCCAGCCATTCTCTACAAAGCAGCCATTTTTAAAATTAATAGTATTTTTTGAGACAGAGTTTCGCTCTTGTTGCCCAGGCTGGAGTGCAGTGGCGCAATCTTGGCTCAGTGCAACCCGCGCCTCCCGGGTTCAAGTGATTCTCCTGCCTCACCCTCCCAAGTAGCTGAGATTACAGGCATGCACCACCACGCCTGGCTAATTTTGTATTTTTGGTAGAGACGGGGTTTTGCCATGTTGGCCAGGCTGGTCTCGAATTCCTGACCTCGGGTGATCCATCTACCTCGAACTCCCAAACTACAGGCGTGAGCCACCGTGCCCGGCCTGCAGCCGTATCTTTTTATAACTGGAACCTGAGCATGTCACTTCTGTGAGCCAGCAGTTCCCTTCCTAGGTATGAGTATGCCCAGGAGAAATGAAATCATCTGTCTACATGCAAACTTTTCTAAATAGATTTCATAGCAGTGCTGCTCGTAACAGCGAAAAAGTGAAAACCACCTGAATGACTATCAGCAGATGAATGGATAAACAAAATGCGGTAGACTCATGTGGAATATTATTCAGCCATTGAAAAGATGGAAGTCCAGATGCAGTGGCTCACGCCTGTAATCCCAGGACTTTGGGAGGCCTGTACCCAGCCTGGAGTGATGAAGATGTTTTAAAGTTGACTATGAGAATGGTTGTCCAGCTCTGAATATACCAAAAGCAATCAAATCATACACTTCAAGGAGGTGAGTTGGGCGCGGTGGCTCATGCCTATAATCTCAGCACTTTGGGAGGCCAAGATGGGCAGATCACGAGGTCAGGAGATTGAGACCATCCTGGCTAACATGGTGAAACTCCGTCTCTACCAAAAAAAAAAAAGCCAGGCGTGGTGGTGCATGCCTGTAGTCCCAGCTACTCGGGAGGCTGAGGCAGAATTGCTTGAATCCAGGAGGGGGAGGTTTCAGTGAGCCAAGATTGCACCACTGCACTCCAGCCTGTGCGACAGAGCAAGTCTCCGTCTGGGAAAAAAAAAAAAAAAAAAAAAAAAAAGAGGTGAACTGGATGGTATGTGAATTATATCTGAAAGCTGTTACTGAAAAAACCTCTAGGGTAAAGTCTGTAGCCCACAAAATGCCTCATGACCTGGCCCCTTCTGCAGCCCTTACCTTGCCCTCACCTTTGTACCCCACTTGCCCAGCCACACTGGCCTTCTTTCAGCTCCCCGAATGCCACAAGCAGGGACTTTGCACAAGCCCTTCTCTCAACTCCTCCTTCCCCGCCCAGCCCACACCTTCTGCTTCCACATCTCTTCTACAAGGACACCTTCCCTGGCTCCACGTTCGTCTGGCTGCCCCCAGGGGAAAGGTCTCCCAGCACTATGATCTGTTCCGTGTTGGTGCTTGGTCAGATGCAAACACCAGGAGGGTATGAGCATGTCTGTCTGGAGGACGGGGGTGTCCCTGCTGCCAATTACAATACCTGCCATATCAGCCTCTTTCCCCGAGACAGAGTCAGGCTCTGTTGCCCAGGCTACAGTGCAGTGGTGCGATCTTGGCTCACTGCAACCTCTGCCTCCCAGGTTCAAGCAATTCTCCTGCCTCAGCCTCTGGAGTAGCTGGGATTACAGGCACACGCGACCACACCCGGCTAATTTTTTGTATTTTTAGTAGAGACATGGTTTCACCATGTTGGCCAGGCTAGTCTCAAACTCCTGACCTCATGATCCACCCACCTCTGCCTCCCAAAGTGCTGGGGGCCAACATCAGCCTTCTTGCTCTTTTGAGAACACATCAAGCTTATTCCTACCTCAGGGACTTCATACTTGGGGCCCCCTCTTCGTGGAAGTTTTGAGCCCAGAATGCCTCCTGGCTGGGCCCTTCTCATGTGACCCCTTCAGAGTTCTCCAACTGCTCTAAGGTCCCTGTAACTCTACTTGCTCCTTACTATATTTTGTTTCTTCATTCCACTTACTTGCCACCAGTTGAAATGACATTATTTACTTATTTATTTTTGAGACAGGGTCTTGCTTTTCCAGTGCAGTGAAGCAATCATGTCTCACTGCAGCCTCGACCTTCCGGGCTCAAGTGGTCCTCCCACTTAAGCCTTCCAAGTAGCTAGGACCACAGGTGTGTGCAACCACACCGTGCTTTCTTTCTTTCTTTTATTTCTTTTTGGAGAGATGTGTCTCCCTCTGTTGCCCAGGCTGGTCTCAAACTCCTGGGCTCAAGGGATCCTCCTGTCTTGGCCTCCTGAGTAGCTAGGACTACATGTGTGTACCACCACGCCTGGCTGATTTTTGTATTTTTAGTAGAGACAGTTTCACCATGTGGGTCAGGCTGGTCTCGAAATCCTGACCTCAAGTTATCTGCCAGCGCCAGCCTCCCAAAGTGCTGGGATTACAGGCATGAGCCACCGTGCCCAGCCTCTACTAAATATATATATATATGTATGTGTGTGTATATGTATGTGTGTGTGTATATATATATATTTTTTGAGACGAGTCTTGCTCTGTCACCCAGGCTGGAATGCAATGGCATAATCTTGGCTCACTGCACTCTCCGCCTCCCAGGTTAAAGCAATTCTCCTGCCTCAGCCTCCTGAGTAGCTAGGATTACAGGCATCTGTCACCATGCCTGGCTAATTTTTGTAGACACAGGGTTTCCCCATATTGGCCAGGCTGGTCTTAAACTCCTGACCTCATGATCTGCCTGCCTCGGCCTCCCAAAGTGCTGGGATTACAGGCACGAGCCACCGGTGCCTGGCCTACTAAATTTTTTTTTTTTTTTTTTGAGACAAAGTCTCACTCTGTCGCCAGGCTGTAGTGCAATGGCATGATCTTGGCTCACTGCAACCTCTACCTCTGGGGTTCAAGTGATTCTCCTGCCTCAGCCTCCAGAGTAGCTGGGACTACAGGTGTGTGCCACCATACCCAGCTAATTTTTGTATTTTTAGCAGAGGCGGGGTTTCATCATGTTGGCCAGGATGGTCTCCATCTCTTTTTTTTTTTTTTTTTTTTGAGATGGAGTCTCGCACTGTTGCCCAGTATGGAGTGCAGTGGCACGATCTCGGCTCACTGCAACCTCTGCCTCCCGGGTTCATGCCATTCTCCTGCCTCAGTCTCCCGAGTAGCTGGGACTATAGGCGTCCGCCACCACGCCCAGCTAATTTTTTGTGAGCCACCACTCCTGGCTTTTTTTTTTTTTTTGAGACAGAGTTTTGTTCTTTTTGTCCAGGTTGGAGTGCAATGGCGCGATCTCAGCTCACCGCAACTTCCACTTCCCAGGTTCAAGCAATTCTCCAGCCTCAGCCTCCTGAGTAGCTGGGATTACAGGCATGTGCCACCATGCCCGGCTAATTTTGTATTTTTAGTAGAGATGGGGTTTCTCCATGTTTGTCAGGCTGGTCTCAAACTCCTGACCTCAGGTGATCCACCCACCTTGGCCTCCCAAATTGTTGGGATTACAGACATGAACCACTGTGCCCAGTCAATATATTTTAATAAATTAGCCAGACATTCTGGCATGCCTCTAGTCCCAGCTATTTCGGAGGCTGAGGTGGGAGGATCACTTGAGTCTGGGAGGTGGAGGTTGCAGTGAGCTGTGATCATGCCGCTGCACGGTGACAAAGCAAGATGCTGTGTTAGGAGGAAAAAAAAAGAAAGAAGCAGACACTGGCAGAGCCTTGGGGAAGAAAACGGCGAATGAGAGGGACCCAGGGGCCCGTGTGGACCCGCAGGGCTGGGATCTTCCTCACCTAGCTGGCCCTCCACCAGCTTCCTCCTTGCAGTTCTCTTCCCACCGCTGATGCTCCTTGCTCTCCCCCAAGGGCTGTGGCTCCTGGTCTTTGCACTTCACATGGGGCACGTCCACCTGCGAGCACAGTCAGGAGGGAGGCCAAGGAGGGAGGATAAGGAGTGAACAGATCGTCCTCCTGCCGACCCTTCAACCCTGGGCACCTCTATGTGCCACTGCGGGACGGTGGGGACCCGCAGGAGAGACAGGCAGGGCTGGGCAGGTGCCATGAGGGCAGGGGCGTGGGGTGAAAGGACACTCTGTCCCTAGGGGACACCTGGACACCAGACCTAGAGCGGCCGGGTGAGGGCAGGACTGTAGGAATGTAACTGGTGGACCTGGGCTCCTAACTGGTATGTGTGTTGGCTGGAGTCCTTCCAGAAAGAAGAGGTAGGAGAAAAGAAATGAGGCTGGGCGTGGTGGCTCACGCCTGTAATCCCAGCACTTTGGGAGGCCGAGGCGGGCGGATCACGAGGTCAGGAGTTCGAGAACAGCCTGGGCAATATGGTGAAACCCCGTCTCTACTAAAAATACAAAACTTAGCTGACGTGGTTGGGGCATGCCTATAATCCTAGCTACTTGGGAGAAAAGAAATGAAAGAAACGGGTGCGGTGCGTGGGTTTTTGTGCCTTTCTCTACTCCATTTCGGCCATGCGCCATGTGTGGAAATCAGACCGTCAGTGCGTCAGTCAGGGCCGGGTTCAGTCAGTCAGGAAATTTGGGGCCAGGCCTGATGAGAGGCAGCCCCAATAGCAAAGGACAAGCGGCGGGGCTCAGGTCCGCTGGAGAAGGCTGGGATCGCAGCCGTTCCCTGCCCATCTGTCCGCCCGCCCCACGCGCGCGAAGGAAACAAGCGCCGCGTACTCCCTGTCGCTCCATTACGTATTTTCCCGCCTTCAAGCTCGCACCATCTGCGCATGCGCCGACCCGCCCCTGGTGAGCTCCGCGCCGGCGCGTGCTTGTTGTGCGACTCGTGCTCCCAGCCCCGCCCCCTTTGAGAACTTGCGGGGCCAATGGGGCGGGGCCGACCGTTAAGCAGCAGTTTCGTGGTCCTGGGGCTGCGCGCGCAATAGGCGCTGCTGGAGAACAGGAGGCTAAGCTCTGTGTGCCCGTGTGTGCCCCTGTGAGGCTCCAGGGTCACACGCAGCGCTCAGGTTATAGGGATCTCAGAGAGTCCTGTATTTATTCTGTACATCTAACTTCATCCACTCTGCCTTGGAAAATATTCTCAATAACAATTTTTTTTTTTTTTTTTGAGACAAGGTTTTGGTCTGTCGCCCAGGCTGGAGTGCAGTGGTGCGATCATGGCTCACTGCAGCCTCGACCTCCCAGGTAGCTGGGACTACCAGTGTCATCCACCACGCTCTTTTATTTATTTATTTATTTTCAGACAGAGTCTTGCTCCGTCACCCAGGCTGCAGTACAGTGGAGCGATCTCGGCTCACTGCAAGCTCCGCCTCCCGGGTTCACGCCATTCTCCTGCCTCAGCCTCCTGAGTAGCTGGGACCACAGGTGCCCGCCACCCTGAGGCAGAATCGCTTGAATCTGGGAGGCGGAGGTTGCAGTAAGCTGAGATCATGCCACTGCACTCCAGCCTGGGTGACAGAGTGAGGCTCCGTCTCAAAAATAAATAAATAAATAAACAAACACATATACACATAATTACATATATTTTTTCCTGTAGAAATGAGAATTCTCTGTGCTGAGTCCAGGCTGATCTCCAACTTCTGGGCTCAAGCCATCCTCCCATCTTGGTTTCCCAAAGTGCTGTCTCAAAAAAATAAGAAATTATCTGACCTACCCTATTGACTGTAGGTCATAAGACCTCCGTTTCAAAGAAGTTTCTGCCCCACACAAGGCCTACCTATGTAGATTTTTCTTGGTCTCTCTGAGCATGCATTCCTGAGATTCCAAGAAGAATCTAGACAAACAGGCCTTGCTGGCTTTCCCGACTCAACCTATTAGTATTAGACAACCCCCCCACCTTTTTTTTGAGTCTTGCTCTGTTGTCCTGGCGACACTGGAGTGCAGTGGCGAGATCTCAACTCACTGCAACCTTGGCCTCCCGGGTTCAAGCGATTCTCAGCCAACCGAGTAGCCGGGATTACAGATGCACCATGCCCAGCTAATTTTTGTATTTTTAGTAGAGATGGGGTTTTTCCATGTTGCCCAGGCTGGTCTCAAACTCCTGGCCTCAAGTGATCCACCCGCCTCAGCCTCCCAAAGTGTTGGGATTACAAGCGTGAACCACAACACACCCTTTTTGTCCAATTAGATTTCTACCTGGGTGTTCAAACTTTGTTGAACCTAAGCATAAGACACTTTTCATTAATCAGGCATGGTGGCAGGCACGTATAATCCCAGCTATTTAGGAAGCTGAGGCAGGAGAATCCCTTGAGGCTGCAGTGAGCCAAGATCACCCGTACACTCCAGCCCAGTCAACAGAGCCAGACTCCATCTCTAAACAAAAGTTTCCCCTTATCTCTGGGTCTTCATTCTGAAGGCTTGTCAGGTAACACTATGATCAAATACATTCGTATTCCTTTTCTCTTATTAATCTGCCTTTTGTCAGTAATTTTTAGTGAAACTTCAGAGAGCAATAAGGAAGCTTTCTCTTCATCCCTACACAGCCGAGGTTCAGATTTGATGGAAATGGCAACAGATTCCAGGGTACTTGTGTTTATTTAGACACATAAATATGTATTTATTTAATGACAGGGTCTCACTCTGTTGCCCAGGCTGGAGTGCAGTGGTGTAATCACGGCTCATTGCAGCCTCGACCTCCCAGGCTAAATTGATCTACCTGTCTCTGGAGTACCTGGGATTATAGGCATGAGCCACCATGCTGAGCTAATTTTTGTTTTTTGGGGACAGGTCTCTCTCTGGCCTATGCTGGAGTGCAGTGGTGTGATCTTGGCTCTCTACAACCTCCACCTCCTGGGTTCAAGCGATTCTCCCACCTCAGCCTCCCAAGTAGCTGGTACTACAGGTGCCTGCCACCATGCCTTTTTTTTTTTTTTTTTGAAACAAGAGTCTTGTTGTGTCACCCAGGCTGTAGTGCAGTGGCACAATCTTGGCTCACTGCAACCTCTGCCTCTTGGTTCAAGTGATTCTCGTGCTTCAGCCTCCAGAGTAGCTGGAACTACAGGCGCTCGCCACCATGCCCAGCTGATTTTTTTTTTTTGTACTTTTAGTAGAGATGGGTTTTCACTGTGTTGGCCAGGCTGGTCTTGAACTCCTGACCTCAAGTGATCTGCCTGCCTTGGCTTACCGAAGTGTTGGGATTACAGGCGTGAGCCACCATGCCTGGCCTAATTTTTTTATTTTTAGTAGAGATGTGGTTTCACCTCTTTGGCCAGGCTGTTCCTGAACTTCTGACCTCAAGTGACCCACCCACCTCGGTCTCCCAAAAGTTCTGGGATTACAGAAGTGAGCCACTGTGCCTGGTCCAGTACCCAGATTTTTGACTATCAAGTGGCACACTGAGCTAGGGGGACCCAACAAGACATGTCACCCCTAAGGAAAGCCACCAGATGGGGGCAACTGCCCACTTTATTAGACAGTAGGTGGCCCACAGGTCTCCTCAAGGCCCACCCTCACAGTGGACACACCACACAGGACAACAGAAGGAACCTGCTACCTGGTCCTCTGTCCCTGGGATTCTGGTTCTGGGACAGGTGGGAAAGAGGAAGGTGGGGGCTGGCCTCACAGAGGCCTCATAAATACAAGGTCACTGGCCAGGGATGCAAAGGAGTGCAGCAGCAGGGACTCAGGGAGGATGAGCTGTCCTAGACTGGCCCATGTCACGCAGCCTCCTGTGTGGGAGGGGGCCTCGGCTCAGCATCCAGGCGGCACAGGGGACTGTCGTACACCATCTGCAGGTTCACCTTGTGGCCCACCAGGTCCCGGATGTTGTTGATGCCATATTTGATCATCGTTGGGCTTGTAAGAAAGGGAACAGAGTTTACCATGAGGTCAGCACATGCACTCTTTGGCTTAGGATGGCTCCCATCTTCCTCAGAGGAAAAGTTCAAGTTCTCCCCATGACCCATAGGGCCCTGCGCCAACTGCTCTATCACCTCTCTGCCTTCAGCCACACCAGCCTACTCGTGCTTCTCCTAATACAAAAGGCACATTCCCACTTCTGGGCCTTTGAACTGTGACCACTACCTAGAACACCCTTCCCCAGATACTCTCACAGTTTACCCCTTTATCTACCTCCAGATTTTGCTAAGATGGCACTTCTTCCTCCATGATGCCTTCACTGACCACGTAGTTGCCTTAGCCCTCCCTATACCACTTACTGCCCTGGTACACACTTGTGTCTTTATTTGCTGAGTGCATTTGTTTTTTGAGACATAGTCTCACTCTATAACCTAAGGTGGAGTGCAGTAGCACAATCTCAGCTCACTGCAACCTCCACCTCCCAGGTTCAAGTGATTCTCATACCTAGGCCTCATGAGTACCTAGGACTAGGACTACAGACGCACGCAACAGTGCCCGGCTAATTTTTGTAGTTTTAGTAGAGACGGGAGATAGAGTCACACTCTGTTGCCCAGGCTAGAATAGAGTGCAGTGGCATGATCTTGGCTCACTGCAGCCTCTGCCTCCTGGGTTCAAACAATTCTCCTGCCTCAGCCTCCCAAGTAGCTGGGATTACAGGCACCTGCCACCACACCTGGCTAATTTTTATATTTTTATTAGAGACGAGGTTTTGCCATGTTGGTCAGGCTGGCCTCAAACTCCTGACCTCAGGTATACACCTGCCTCAGCCACCCACAGTGCTGGGATTATATGCATGTGCCACCACGCCTGGCCTGTTTTTATTCTTTGTAGAGACGGAGACTTGCTCTATTGCCCAGGTTGACCTCAAACTCCTGGCTCAGACAATCCTCCTGCCTTGGCCTCCCACAGCACTGGGAGCTACCACACCTGGCCTGATATGCTTGTTGGTCTTGCTAGTTATCATCCTTCTCGCTCCACTGGGACCCCAGGTTCAAAGGCAGGGACATGAGCTGTCATGTTCACAGCACGGGGCCGGGTGTTCAGTTTGTGCTTACTATGAAAGTTTTGTCCATTGGATGAATGAATGGGTGGTGCTGAAACCACGCAGGCCCCTATGCCTGGAGAGTTGTTTGAGGCAGCTGGACACCCAGAGTTTCCACCTGGGCACTTACCGCTCCAGGGAGAGGCCCCAGGCAATGACCGACACATTCTCGGGAAGCCCCATGGGCAGCAGCATCTCTGGACGGAAGACCCCCGAGTTTCCGACCTCCACCCACTTCTTCAGGCCTGTAGGGGCAGGACAGAGAAGACAGGGGCAGCGCGTGTTGAGTTTCTGGGCACTGCTGGTACAGGTTCTGAGTCTGGTGGTGAGCTTGGGAGGTGGGGTACAGGTGTGGCGGTGGGGTACAGGTGTGGCAGTGGGGGGACCCAGGCTGAACCATGGTAGCCTGAGACCTCCCTCCCACCCCAGTACGAGGGCCCACCCTGACCTTGGTGGTAGCTGAACACCTCCATGCTGGGCTCTGTGTATGGGTTGTAGGCTGGCTTGAAGCGGAGTTGCGTGATACCTGCAGGGAGTAGGGGCGGGCAGGAGAGCAGGGGTTTGGAGGATAATGCTGGTGATCAACACACCCGCCTGCTGCCGCACCACCGCTGCCCACCCCTGCCCCCCTGCTCACCCAGCTTGGTGAAGAACTCCCGCAGAACGCCCATGAGGTGGCCCAGGGTGAGGCCGTGATCCGCCACCACACCCTCGATCTGGTGGAACTCAGCCAGGTGTGTGGCGTCCAGGGTCTCATTCCGGAATACGCGGTCGATGGAGAAGTACTTGACCGGCGTGAAGGGCTTCTAGGGGTGACAACCGAGCCAGGCCCAAGTATGGGTCAGAAGGTCCCTTTGACAGCACCCTCTCCCCACTCTGGCCCCCACCTGGGCCAACCGCACCTTTTGGGCAAGGCGATAGAGTGCACGGGCGCTGGCTGATGTGGTGTGGGTACGAAGTAGGTTTTTCCGGGCCTCATCCAGCTTCCAGGTATACTTGTACCTTCAGGAGGGAAGGTGGGAAGTCCATGCAATGGCCCAGGGGTCCCCAGCTTCCTTCCCTTCCATACCAGGTGAGTCCTCCTCACCCCTGTGAGCCGTAGCCGCCCTGAGAGTGGGTCCGCTTGACCCGCTGGACGTAGTCCATTGGGAGCTGCAGGGCCTCAGCTGGATCTGGGCAGGACAGAGCAACATCAGGTCAGTCAACGAGCATTTCCCTTTCTTTTTTTTTTTTTCAGACAGGGTCTCACTTTGTTGCCCAGGCTGGAGTGCAGTGGTGCAATCTGGGCTTACTGCAACCTCTGCCTCCCAGGTTCAAGCGATTCTCGTGCCTCAGTTTTCTCATTTGTGTGTATTTTTTTCTTTTTTTTTTTTTTTTTTTTTTTTGAGACGGAGTCTTGTTCGATCACCTCAGCTAAAGTGCAATGGCTCAATCTTGGCTCACTGCAACCTCCCAAGTAGCTGGTATTACAGGTGCCCGCCACCACACCTGGGTAACTTTTGTATTTTTAGTAGAGGTGCGGTTTCCCCATGTTGGTCAGGGTGCTCTCGAACTGCTGATCTCAGGTGATCCACCCGCCTCAGCCTTCCAGAGTATTGGGATTATAGGCGAGAGCCACTGCACCTGGGCTTTATTTATGTACATATGTATGTATGCATTTATTTATTTATTTTGAGGTACAGTCTTGCTCCACCTCCCGGGTTCACGCCATTCTCCTGCCTCAGCCTCCTGAGTAGCTAGGGCTACAGGCGCCCACCACCACACCCGGCTAATTGTTTGTATTTTTATAGTAGAGACGGGGTTTCATCATGTTAGCCAGGATGGTCTTGATCTCCTGACCTTATGATCCGCCCGCCTCGGCCTCCCAAAGTGCTAGGATTACAGGCGTGAGCCCCCACGCCTGGCCCTAACATGGAATCTTGCACCACTGCCCAGGCTGGAGTGCAGTGGCACACTCTCGGCTCACTGCAACCTCCTCCTCCCAGGTTCAAGCAATTCTCCTGCCTCAGCCTCCCAAGTAGCTGGGATTACAGAAGTGTGCCACCACACCCAGCTAATTTTTTATATTTGGTAGACATGGGGTTTTACCATGTTGGCCAGGCTGGTCTCAAACTCCTGACTTGAAGTGATCTGCCTGCCTGGGCCTCCCAAAGTGCTAGGATTATGCCACTGCGCCCGGCCTTTTGTTTTCTTTTTTTTAAGGTATAGAGTCTTGCTCTGTTGCTTGGCCTGCAGTGCAGTGATGCAATCATAGCTCACTGCAGCCTCAAACTCCCAGGCTCAAGCAATCCTTCACCTTAGCCTCCTGAGTAGCTACAACTACAGGCATGCACCACCATGCCCAGCTAATTTTTTTTGTAAGATGGGGTCTTTCTATGTTGCTCAGGCTGATCTCAAACTCCTGGGCTCAAACAATCCTCCTCCCTTAGCCTCCCAAACAGTGGGATTATACCCACTGAGCCTGGCCAAGTTTCCTTCTTTGTAAAAAGGGGTAATAGTAGTGCTTCCAGTAGTTGGCAGGAAGATTAGAATAGTGGCTAGCATGTGATGAGTGCTTAGTAAGTTTTGGGTGCTATGACAATAATGACAAGAATGATGTTGCTCCTCCTGGCCAGGTAAGTCGGCACCCAATGACCTCAACTGCCCTCTTGGTCAGGAAGGCCACCCCATTGTGGGAAGTCATTCCATTCCGGACAGTGCTAAGGGCAATGAAAGAAAGAAATGTGACAGAAGAATAAACACTAGGGGTGAAGGGCTTCTGTAGAACTGGGGGTGAGCCTGGGAGTGTTAGGCTGGCCTGTCTCTGGTGACATGTGAGCAGAGGTTTGAGGCTGCAGCCTGCCTTGAAGATCTGGGAGAAAACAGCTCTCAGCTAAAGACAGAATGTCAGCAAAGGCCCTGAGGTGTGCACAGCCTGGAATGCTCAAAGAAGACATGCAGGCAGGCAGGGTGTAGGGGCTCACACCTGTAATCCCAGCACTTTGGGAGGCTGAGGCAAGAGGACTGTTTGAGCTCAGGAGTTCGAGACTAGCCTGGGCAACATAGAACAAGACAAAACAATACAAAAATACACTAATTTTTAGCTAGGCGTGGTCGCTCATGCCTGTAATCCTAGCACTTTGGGAGGCCGAGGCAGGAGGAATACTTGAGGTCAAGAGTTCAAGACCAGCCTGGCCAACATGGCGAAACCCTGTCTCTACTAAAAACACAAAAATTAGCGGAGCATGGTGGCGGGTGCCTGTAATCCCAGCTACTCAGGAGGCTGAGGCAGGAGAATCGCTTGAACCTGGGAGGGGGAAATTGCAATGAGCTGAGATCGTGCCACTGCACTCTAGCTTCAGCGACAGAATGAGACTCTGGCTGAAAAAAACAGCCAGGTGCAGTGGCTCACGCTTGTAATCCCAGCACTTTGGGAGGCTGAGGCAGGCCGGAGCTTGAGACCAGCCTGGCCAACATGGCGAAACTCCATCTCTACTAAAAATACAAAAATTAGCCGGGCATGGTGGTACGAGCCTGTAATCCCAGCTACTCGGGAGGCTGAGGCAGGAGAATTGCTTGAACCCGGGAGGCAGTTTGCAGTGAGCCAAGATCGTGCCACTGCACTCCAGCTTGGGCGACAGAGTAAGACCCTGTCTCAAAAAAAAAAAAGACTGGAGGTGATATAATGAGAACAGAGCTTGACACGTTCAACAAGGATGGACTTTAGTTAATTTTTTTAGAGGTAGACTCTTCCCTAGGTTGCCTGAGCTGGATTTGAACTCCTGGGCTCAAGCAATCCTCCTGCCTTGGCCTCCCAAATAGCTGCACTACAGGTGCACACCACCATGCCCAGTTCTAGACCTAATTTGATAAAATGGGATGCCCATCCTGTAAAGGCTCTACCCTGGCGCCTGGTGTCTCTCATGTCTCAGGGAGGCCCTAGGGGCTGACCCACCTCGAAGGAAGAAGGTATCATGCTGGTCACGGGCTGGGTGCTGCTGGGGCTGGAAGAGGGCGTCAAAGTTCCAGAAGGAGCTCTCAATGAAGTTATCGGTCGGCATCTCGGTGAACCTGGTGGGAGACGCGGCCTGACTGCCCTGCCTGTACCCAGCAGCAGCACCAGGCCCTGCCCCCAGCCCTGTGCTCACCCCATCTCCAGGAAGATCTGTCGGAACTGGGAGCGGACCTTGAGCAGGGGGTGAAGGTGACCGCTGTCGGGGAGGACACCGTGGGCCAAGAAGTTGTAGGGCTTGAAGGGCCGGTCCCGCCAAGAGCCACTGGGGGAGGATGCAAGGGCCTGGTAAGGGCTGCCCGTCCCCGCCCCCTGCCCCAGCTCCCATCCGCCCTGACCCTGGGGTTGACCCCTACCTAGAGATCATCTCTGGGCTCAGTTCTGTCTCTTGCTTGGAGATGCTGGTACTAAAGGCACTGCCTTTGCTCACCCAGTAGGTCTTCAGGGTCCTGTGGCCAGGGGAACAAAGGAGATGCCACTGCTATCTCCTCTTAGAGGACTTCCTTGATCTCCCGCCTGATGAGGATCCCCACGCTACCTACCAAGTCACTCTGCTTTATTTCCATCCTGACATTCATCACTACCTGAAATCCCCCTATGTGGCCATGTCCTATCTCCCGTATGCACTTACTTATTCATTCAAAAAACGCTTATTGAGAACCTAATGTGTGCCAGAGTCTGTTCAAGGTGCTAAGTACACGACTGAGTGATGAAATTAGGGAAAGTCTAGCAGATTTATTCTGTGCCAGGCTCTGTTCTGCGAAAGTCTTCCCGCAAGCCCCTGAAAGAGGGCAGTTTTTTTGGTTTTCTCCTTTTCCTTTTTTTTTTTTTTTTTTGAGATGGAGTCTCGCTCTGTCGCCCAGGCTGGAGTGCAGTGGCTGGATCTCAGCTCACTGCAAGCTCCGCCTCCCGGGTTTACGCCATTCTCCTGCCTCAGCCTCCCGAGTAGCTGGGACTACAGGCGCCCACCACCTCGCCCGGCTAGTTTTTTGTATTTTTTAGTAGAGATGGGGTTTCACCGTGTTAGCCAGAATGGTCTCTATCTCCTGACCTCGTGATCCGCCCGTCTCGGCCTCCCAAAGTGCTGGGATTACAGGCTTGAGCCACAGCGCCCAGCCCCTTTTTCTTTTTTGAGACGGAGTTTCACTCTTGTGTACTTCAATTATGCATCCCAGCTCTAGTGTCTTCTCTCTGCCACTCTGTGTCTGCTCAAAGGGGACATTTGTTCTGTGAGAGGACAGCCCCTAGACCATCTAGGTTCCAGGAGCCTGTCCAGCGTGTGTTCATTAAACTTTAGACCACACTAAGGACAGTGAAAGAAATGAACAAGCACCAAAGATGAAGACTAGGGGTGATGGGCTTCATGGAACTCAAGAGGAGAGGAGGGGTGGCAGGGTGGCCTCTTTAAGCGGACGCAGGAGAGAGACTTGATGAGGGGCCGACTTTAAAGATCAGAGGGAAAACAGTTCTCAGCAGAAGGGTCCTCATGGACAAAGACCCCGAGGCACATACGCTTGACAACTATGGCATTAAGCGAGCTGGGAGGAAACTGGCCACACCTGTGCCTGGTGTGGGCAAGGTGTCTGTCTCCCTCCCACCATGCTTCCACCATGCCATGCAGGTGGTGGGGGCCTGAGCCTGCAGGGGGCACCCACTCACACTTCAGCCAACAGCTTCCTCTTCCTCAGCTCGCTCCTCTCCTTCTCCCCCAGCTTCTCAGCCTGTCCCCCCTGGACCAGTTGGAGCCGCCGCTGCACCTCGTCCTCCATGCTGTCCACCTGCCGGGATAAGGGGTGTGAGGGCCAGGGGCCCACGTGCCTGTCCACCTGCCCCCTGGCCAGCCCGCAGGAACGCACCACTCGGAACACCCGGGGCCCGTCGGCTGCACTCTTGTCTACCCGGATCCACTTGTTGGACATGGCCTTGCTGAAGCCCACTTTGCCACTGGGCAGTCGCTGGAAAAGAGAGGCTGCAGTGAGTGGGGCACCAGGGCCACCTTCACCCCATCACTCACTCCCCTTTCACCCCACAGCTCCTACCATAAGCTCGCTCTGGGCCAGGCCCTCCGGGGGGATGCTTCGAAACACACGGGCCTCATGGCTGCCCTCCCGGGCAATCTCCTCACCCTCCGCAGTAAGCTCCCAGCGCTTGGTGGACCGAAGTTCAGCCTCGATGACCTAGAGAGAAATGGTGGGGGGTGGGGGGTCCAGGCAGGGGTGAGGCTCAGAGTCAGGCACCCCCTTTCGGCAGCACTGGGTCCCAGGTTCAAAGCATAGCCCTTGAAGCTGGCTTCATATCCCAGCTATGCAACTTTACAGTCAAGTGGTCTCAAGGGAAAGACCTTGTTGTGTCTCCATTTCCCTTATGTAACACAGGGGTAATAATAATGGTAGTTTACACCTCCCTGGGTAAAGTATACCACTAAGGATGTTACCTGGCGGAGGACAAATTCTTACTGTCAGTTTTGAACCTGTGACAGATTTTAAGGTGAAAAATTAGGTGAACTGATTCACCTTCACATTTTTTTCTTTGTTTTTGTTTTCACTGAGAGGGGGCCTAACCCTGTTACTAGGCTGGGGTACAGTTGTGTGATCATAGCTCACTATAGCCTTGAACTCCTGGACTCAAGTGATCCTTCCGCCTCAGCCTCCTGAGTAGCTGGGACTACAGGCACGTGCCACCACACCTGGTTAATTTTTAAATTACCCTTCTTTTTTTTTTTTTTTTTTGAGATGGAGTCTCGCTTTGTCGCCCAGGCTGGAATGCAGTGACGCGATCTCGGCTCACTGCAAACTCAGCCTCCCAGGTTCAAACAATTATCTGCCTCAGCCTCCCAAGTAGCTGGGATTGCAGGTGTGTGCCACCATGCTCTGCTAATTTTTGTATTTTCAGTAGAGATGGGGTTTTGCCATGTTGGCCAGGCTGATCTCAAATTCCTGACCTCGTAATCGGCCAGCTTGGCCTCCCAAAGTGTTGGGATTACAGGCGTGAGCCATTGCACCCAGCCCTTTAAATTACTTTTTTTTTTTTTTTTTTTTTTTTTGAGACGGAGTCTTGCTGTGTCGCCCAGGCTGGAGTGCAGTGGCTGGATCTCAGCTCACTGCAAGCTCCGCCTCTCGGGTTCACGCCATTCTCCTGCCTCAGCCTCCCGAGTAGCTGGGACTACAGGCGCCCACCACCTCGCCCGGCTAGTTTTTTGTATTTTTTAGTAGAGACGGGGTTTCACCGTGTTAGCCAGGATGGTCTTGATCTTCTGACCTCGTGATCCGCCCATGTCAGCCTCCCAAAGTGCTGGGATTACAGGCTTGAGCCACCGCGCCCGGCCCCTTTAAATTACTTTTTAAAGACAGGGTGTTGTTATGTTGTCCAGGCTGGTCTCAAACTCCTAGTCGCAAGTGATTCTCCTTTCTCAGCCTCCCAAAGTGCTGGCATTACGGGCATGAGCCACCACGCCCAACCTGTCTCCATGTTTAAATGTTCACATGTCAGTGCCCAGAATGTCAGACAAGGGCCCTGGAGGTACACATTACAAACAAAAACTGAGGTTCCAGGTCCAGAGTCACGAAGAAAAGGACAAAAAGAATAAATAGAGTGCACAGGACCTGGCTCCCACTTCGTTCTAATCCTACCTCTGCCCTTCATTTCCTGTGTGACCTCGGGAAAGTTGCTTAACGTCTGAGCAACTCTTCTCATCCATAAGAGAAAGGTGTGATGGGTTCTACCTCAGATGATTTTAAGGAGTAGCTAAATTAATACTCAGAAAAAATATATAGTGCCTACCATGTGACAACTGCTGCATAAATTTTTTTTTTTTTTTTGAGATGGAGTCTCGCTCTGTCGCCCAGGCTGGAGTGCAGTGGTGCAATCTTGGCTCACTGCAACCTCCACCTCCCAGGTTCAAACAATTATCTGCCTCAGCCTCCCAAGTAGCTGGGATTACAGGCGCCCACCACCACGCCTGGCTAAATTTTTTGTATTTTTAGCAGAGACGGTGTTTCACCATCTTGGCCAGGCTGGTCTTGAACTCCTGAACTCATGATCCACCCGCCTCGGCCTCCCAAAGTGCTGGGATTACAGGCGTCAGCCACTGCACCCGGCATAAATTCTAACTACTATAATTATTTTTATGGCTATTACTGTCATTAGATTTAACCTTACCTCCTTATATTATTTAACTCTCTGTGACGTATACAAATGTCAAATCATATTGATCAAAGCACTGTCACCCAACAGAACACAGCTGCCTCTGCATTGAGGACTATGGGCTCTGCAGCCTGAGTGCCTAATTTCAAATCTGGGTTCATCGGCCTCTTCTATTCACACTGATTATGTTACTGACCATCAGTTGTCACATCTGCAAAATGGGAATAACATGGCCATCAGCCAGGATTATGGAATGAATTGGACAAACAAGCTGAGACCAAAGTGGGGCGCAGAACGTGAGCTCTAAGGATAAACAGCCCAGATCCTGGCCTCATGGATCTAGCCTTCTGGGTGGCCCACGGGCCCCTCAGCATCCTCCTCCTGTGACTCTGTCACTGTCTACTTGCCCAAGTCAGAAGGCTGGACTTCATCGGTGTGCCCCCTGCCTTGTCCTGAATCCCACGCCTTCCCCACCTCCCCCAAGCTGCCTTCCCATAGCCAGACATCATGCCATCCAGCTTGGGGAAGTGCCAGCTTCTGCTTTCATCCCTTCACCTCCTGTCCTGTCCCTGCCAGTTATTCCCAAAGGTGATGTGGATAGCACACTCATCTGACCGGGCTCTAGGTCCTGCTATCGCTCCCCAGTTCCCTCGTGAGGTAAAGACCTAAGAGGCCTTGCAATTACAGCTATGCTGGTCTCCCTCGCCGCCTGCCATCCCCGAATATCCCGGCCACTGATCTCTAAAGTGGTATCACTTTCCTCTACAGAGAACCGACTCAGCCGTCACCTGCACCAGGCCGCTCTCCCTGACCCCCAAGCCTGGGTCAGCTGTCACAGCTGGGTCCCCTGTGTTCCCTCCATCACTCTAGTTCTTGAAGCACCTTCCTATAAGGTCGCAACCTGCGTGAGGGCAGAAACCGCGTCCTCCTCGTCCATTATCGTTCCCCCTACCCACGCTGACCGCGCCTCAATAAACGTTTATTGCATGAGGAACATCTGGGCCCTCACTCGTCCCACTTCCCGTCCGCGCATCCCGGGGTGGACACATATACAGCTACCCCAAACTAGGCCTGAGGGAATTTGGTCTGGACGTAGAGCCCTCCTGGCAAGGGGACCGTAGGTGCAAGGGCAAGGCGGCCCGGCATCACGGGCCCGGCTCACCTCGCCCAGTGCCTGAAGGCTCTTCACGGCGCCCACCACCGCTTGGTGCTCCATGCCCAGCTCAGCCGCCAGCTCGGCGCTGTCCAGGCCGCCATCGGACGCCTCCAGCCGCCGGAGCAGCAGTTCCGCCACCGGACCATCCGCCATGGCTGCTTCCAGTGTGCTCAGCGCGTCCTGGCCGGGGCCTGAGCCACCGGAACCGGAATCCGGGCTGTGCATCGCCATCTTGAATGTGTCTAACCGCAGAGCAGGGCTCAATGTGTCGTCATCTTGAGTGTGGCGACGGAGCCTCAGAAGGTGCACGGCACTCAGTTCCCACCTCCACCCTGGCTCCATCAGTGGCGTCTGGTTGACCAGAGAGGAAAATCGATTATCTCAAGGTCAGAAGCACCGCCCTGTTTTGAGCTTTATCTAGCCTCACTTCGAGCGGGCTGTGTGACCTTGGACTTAACCCTCTCTGGGTTACAGAAATCTCTGCCCTTCTGGTATTCTCTCTTGCCCTACGAGAGGCGGTGGGTGGTGGGCTCCAGAGATGGTCATTTTGGCGATGTCAGCTACTTTTAAAATTTCAAAGGAAGGCTGGGTAGGTACCATCCCTTTTTATAGAGGGGAAAAGGATTCATCTAGTAAGTCAAGGTGGCACCTAACCTGTGTGGACTACCTCCTATGTGGTAGTACTTAGCCCAGAACTAAGTACTTCACGTGTAGAATTTCATTTCTCCCCAAAACTTTATAATGTAGATACTGATATAACCGCATTACACAGATGAGAAAACTGAGGCTCAGAAGGTGGTATGACTTGCCCAAGGTTCTACAGAGAGTTGGTGGAAATTAAGCCATAAATTATAAACCTTCCAGATCCCCCACCCCTGTGCGCTGAGAGCAACGTCGGTGCAAATACTGCATGGCCTAGATTAGCACTGCCCTATAGAAATATAGTGCAAAACATCTTTCTGGTTTTTTTTGGGTTTTTTGTTTTGTTTTGTTTTGTTTTGTTTTGAGACGGAGTCTCCCTCTGTCGCCTGGGCTGGAGTGCAGTGGCCGGATCTCAGCTCACTGCAAGCTCCGCCTCCCGGGTTCACGCCATTCTCCTGCCTCAGCTTCCCGAGTAGCTGGGACTACAGGCGCCTGCCACCTCGCCCGGCTAGTTTTTTGTATTTTTTAGTAGAGACGGGGTTTCACCGTGTTAGCCAGGATGGTCTCGATCTCCTGACCTCATGATCCGCCCGTCTCGGCCTCCCAAAGTGCTGGGATTACAGGCTTGAGCCACCGTGCCTGGCCAACATCTTTCTTTTTTGAGACAGGGTCTTGCTCTGTCACCTATGCTGGAGTGCAGTGGCGCAATTATGGCTTACTGCAGCTTTGTTTTTTTTTTTTTTTTTTTTTTTGAGACGGAGTCTCGCTCTGTCGCCCAGGCTGGAGCACAGTGGCCGGATCTCAGCTCACTGCAAGCTCCGCCTCCCGGGTTCACGCCATTCTCCTGCCTCAGCCTCCTGAGTAGCTGGGACTACAGGCGCCCGCCACTTCGCCCGGCTAGTTTTTTGTATTTTTAGTAGAGACGGGGTTTCACCATGTTAGCCAGGATGGTCTCGATCTCCTGACCTCGTGATCCACCCATCTCGGCCTCCCAAAGTGCTGGGATTACAGGCTTGAGCCACCGTGCCCGGCCTCGGCTTACTGCAGCTTTGACTTCCCAGGCTCTAATGATCCTCCAACCTTAGGCTCCTGAGTAGCTGGAACTACAGGTGCGTGTCACTACACCCAGCTTTTTCTTTTTTGTCTTTTTTTTTTTTTTTTTTTTTAAAGATGGGTTTTTGCCATGTTGTCCAGGCTGGTCTCAAACTCCTAGGCTCAAGTTATCCTCCTGCATCGGTCTCCCAAAGTGCTGGCATTACAGGCATGACCCACCGTGCCCAGCCAGCCAAACCCTGACTCTTAAGAAAAAAAAAAAGATGACTAATAAAATATTTTGCACTCGGCTGGGCGCGGTGGCTCACACCTGTAATCCCAGCACTTTGGGAGCCCGAGGCGGGCAGATCACCTGAGGTTGGGAGTTCGAGACCAGCCTGACTAACATGGAGAAACCCTATCTCTACTAAAAATACAAAATTAGCAGGGCATGGTGGTGCATGCCTGTAATCTCAGCTACTTGGGAGGCTTAAGTAGGAGAATCGCTTGAACTTGGGAGGCAGAGGTTGCAGTGAGCCGAGATCATGTCATTGCACTCCAGCCTGGACAACAAGGCGAAACTCCGTCTCAAAAAAAAAAAAAGCACTTTTTTTTTCCATACTAAATCTTCAAAATCTGATGTGTATTTTATACGTACAACACATCTCAGTTCAGACCAACCACGTTTCAAATGGTCAGTAATCACATGTGGGCAGTGGTGATTTATGTCAGCACAGGTAGATTGGAATCCTAGATCTGCAGGCCAGGTGCAGTGGCTCATGCCTGTAATCCCAGCACTTTGGGAGGCTGAGGTGGACGAATCACCTGGGTCAGGAGTTCAAGACCAGCTTGGCCAAGATGGCGAAACCCCATCTCCTCTAAAAATACAAAAATTAGCCAGGTGCGGTGGGGATGCCTGTAATCCCAGCCACTCAGGAAGCTGAGGCAGGAGAATCACTTGAGCCTGGGAGGCGGAGCTTGTAGTGAGCGGAGATTGCCCCACTGCACTCCAGCCTGGGTGACAGAGCAAGGCTCTGTCTCAAAAAAAAAAAAAAAAAAAAAGAATTCTAGGTCTGCCATTTATGTCATTCAACCAGAAGGCTTAATCTTTCTGTGCCTCAGTTTCTTGCCCACATGGAGATGATTGGAGCCCAGGTTATTGTGAGAATTAAATGCCCACACATATTCACACTGCTTACTAAATTGAGTGTGGTCCACGTTCGAACACTCTTATAAGCAGAACACATTTATTCCTTTTACATCACAATTATTATTTGAGTCTGCAAAATGGGATGACTCATATCCCCCAGTCCTGACCCTATATGAGGTTCTGTATTCAGGATACATTTCTCAAAGTCCCTTCTCTCCTCCCATTTTTTGTTGATTATTTATTTATTTATTTAGAGAGTGGGTCTCACTTTGTTGCCCAGGCTGTAGTGCAGTGGCATGATCTTGGCTGACTGCAGCCTCCACCTCCTGGGCTCAAGTGATCCTCTCACCTCAGCCTCCCAAGTAGCTGGGACTACAGGTGTGTGCCACCAGTCCAGGCTAATTTTTTTTTATATATATATGTGTATATATATATGCCAGTTACATATATATGTGCCAGGTGTGTGTGTATATATATATAACTATATATATAACTATATATAAATATAGTCAAGTTAATTGTTATATATATCATAATACATGATATATGATATATGTGACATACATATCTCATATACAATTTATGTATCTCATATATTTGACATATATATATAATGTGTATATTTTTTTTTTGTAAGAACAAGGTTCCACCATGTTGCCCAGGCTGGTCTTGAACTGCTGGGCTAAAACAATCTGCCTGCCTCAGTTTCCCAATGTGCTAGGATTACAAGTGTGAACTACCGTGTCCAGCTTATTTTTATTTATTTTTGAGACAGGGTCTTGCTCTGTCACCCAGGTTAGAGTGTGCAGTGGCAAGAACACCGCTCACGGCAGCGTCAACCTCCTGGTCTCAAGTGATCCTCCTGCCTCAGCCTTCTGAGTAGCTGGGAACACAGGCGGGCGCCACCATGCCTGGCAATTTAAAAAACTTTTTTTCGCTGGGTGCGGTGGCTCACGCCTGTAATCCCAGCACTTTGGGAGGCTGAGGCGGGTGGATCACGAGGTCAGGAGATCGAGACCATCCTGGCTAACATGGTGAAACCCTGTCTCTACTAAAAATACAAAAGCAAAATTAGCTGGGCGTGGTGGCAGGTGTCTGTAGTCCCAACTACTCAGGAGGCTGAGGCAGGAGAATGGTGTGAACCCGGGAGGCGGAGCTTGTAGTGAGCCGAGATCGAGATCACGCCACTGCACTCCAGTCTAGGTGACAGAGCAAGATTCCGTCTCAAAAAAAAAAAAAATTTTTTTTAGTAAAGATGGCATCCTGCTATGTTGCCCAGGCTGGTCTTGAACTCCTGGCCTCAAGTGATCCTCCCATCTTGGCCTGCCAAACTGTTGGGATTATAGGCATGAGTCACTGTGCCCAGCCTGTTTTTAGTTAATTTCTACAAGTCCTTCCTTCCTCTCTTCTGTCATGCAGCAAGTAGTTTTTAATCCTGTTCTGTGCCAGATGCTGCAGGTGACACTGGAGGATGCAAAGTGAACAAAACAGGCAGTGTCTAATCTCAGGTAGGAAGTGCCAAGCCCACAGGTGCCTGACACAGGAACAGGAGGAAGGGTCAGCCAGAGGCCTGGGATGGTCCTCGGGATCCTCATTGAGGGGACCAGACTAGGCAATACTGAATACTACCTAGAGGAAGGGGTAGAACCCCAACTTCCCAATTCATTCTCCCCCTTCTTTTTTTTCGAGATGGAGTCTTGCTCTATCACCTGGGCTGGTGGCCTGGAGTGGTGTGATCTCGGCTCACTGCAATCTCTGGCTCCCAGGTTTCAAGTGATTCTCCCACCTCAGCCTCCTGAGTACTGGGATTACAGGCGCCCGCCACCACGCCCAGCTAATTTTTTTTTTTTTTTAGTGGAGACGAGTTTTCGCCCTGTTGGCCAGGCTGCTCTCGAACTCATGACCTCAAATGATCCGCCTGCCTCGGCCTCCCCAAGTGCTGGGTTTACAGGCGTGAGCCACCGCGCCCGGCCACCATTTCTTTTTCTTTTCTTAACCAAAGACCCTTGCCAAGTCATTCCCCCACTCCACTTTGTTTTCCTTTTCATTTTTTCCTTCCTCCCTTTTGTGAGTCACAACCATTAGCCAGGAAGCACCCCCTCCTCACCCTCTTTCCTGGATCCCCCTCATTCCCTCCTTCCACAGTCCACTCCCGTGTTCCCAGGTCCAGGGCTTATTTGCCCAGAGTTTGGAAAACCCCCAGCTCTCCTTTCTACAGCGTGGGGGCAGGGTACTGGTGCCAGTCACATGCCTCTGGCTTCAGAAGTCTCCAGACTGGGGTGGGGTGGGGGGGTCCTGCCCATCTCCCTAGCACCTTATCTTCGCTACCATCTGTGTCTTTTTTCCCTCCCCAAACGGAACCCCCTGCCCTCTCGCCTATAGCCGTTTAATTGCAAAAGCCAGGCCGTTTGTGGGAGACCACAGACAGCGACCTCCTTCATTTACCGGTTGAGACGAGAGTAAAGGGGCTGCTGCAATCTGGGTAGTAACCCTATCCCCACCCCAGGAGTCACAGTCACATCGTTAAGTCTTCCTCCCCTCTTGTCCCAGGCCAGCTTTAAAAACGTTAACAGCATTTCTGCTGGGTAGCACCTGGCCAGGGTCACCCCCTCTGTCTGCTCAGGAACGTCTGTCACTTCAGAGAGGTTAAGTGACTTGCCCCAGTCACACAGCAGCAGTCTGATAGGCTGCCAGGGCCCTAGGGGCAGAATGAGGAGAGGGCTGGCATTCTTCCCACTGGCCCGCGTGGCTGTAGCACCGGGGTGCAGCGTAGCCCCAGGGCCCCAACCCATGAGCTCTCTCCTATCCTGGGCGGGGGTGGGGGAGCAGCAGTGGGGTGCTGGTTCCCAAATGCAAGATAAGAACTGGCTAGGAAAGCCTTGCCCAGCCCCTCCACCTAGAGGGAACGGGAGGAAGAGAAGCTGAGGCGGGGTCCCGATCCCGCGTGGAAACACCTGCGCTCCCGCGGGTTCTTTAAACGCCCAGATGGGGAACGACGCGCACGGGCAAGGGCGGTCTTAGGTTCAGGTCTGGTCACATGACCTGGCCTGAGGGGCTCGCGGCCCCCACCCCACCAGTGGGCGTCCCCCACAACGCGTGGTCGACCATCATTGGTCAGTGGTGAGGCCAATAGAAATCGGCCATCTGGGAACCCAGCGTTCCGAGGCGCAGCCTAACCTAGTGAACCGACGAAGGTCCAATGGAAAGAGACGGCCGTGGGCGCAGGCCAATGATAAAGTGTCAGGGGCGGGCCCAAGGGCTGGGTCAGGTTGGTTTGAGAGGCGGGTGGGTATAAAAATGCAAGGCGGGCGGCGGCGTCCGTCCGTACTGCAGAGCCGCCGCCGGAGGGTCGTTTTAAAGGGCCCGCGCGCCGCCGCCCCCTCGGCCCGCCATGCTGCTATCCGTGCCGCTGCTGCTCGGCCTCCTCGGCTTGGCCGCCGCCGAGCCCGCCGTCTACTTCAAGGAGCAGTTTCTGGACGGAGGTAACGCCTGGTCCCACCTCGAGGCCGTCCCGACGACGCGGCCGGCCCCCCATCCCGGATCTGCGTCGTCTCCCGTAATTACCGCTTAGAGGGCCAACACAGTGGTCCCCGGCGACTGGAGCTGCGGGCGATCCCTCTTCTGCGTCCCTGGGGAGCGCGGAAGGCGTAGCGGCCTCCCGCGGCGGGAGTTAGGGTTCGCCCGAGGATCGCTGAAGGCACCCGACGTGTCAACTAGAGGTTGGGGTGGGGAGAGTCGGGGATCTCCTTCCCTGTCCCCAGCAGCTTGTGGTTCTCCGCAGATGCTTGGTGTGGGGGGGATTAGCAGAGCCGCGCTGACCTAACTCTCTAACCCCCCACTTAGACGGGTGGACTTCCCGCTGGATCGAATCCAAACACAAGTCAGATTTTGGCAAATTCGTCCTCAGTTCCGGCAAGTTCTACGGTGACGAGGAGAAAGATAAAGGTAAGAGCTTAGGAGTGGGTGCTCAGATCCGCGAGGACTTCCTGGCAGAAGTCCTTGTCCGCACACACACAGCCGGGACAGTCCCCTAGGAGCAGGGCAGGTGGAGGAAGTGGGGGAGTCGTCTGTATCGTCTAAATCGAGGGTCCTCGCGGGTCAGGACCCAACGGTGACCACACTACCGTCCCGTCTCAGGTTTGCAGACAAGCCAGGATGCACGCTTTTATGCTCTGTCGGCCAGTTTCGAGCCTTTCAGCAACAAAGGCCAGACGCTGGTGGTGCAGTTCACGGTGAAACATGAGCAGAACATCGACTGTGGGGGCGGTTATGTGAAGCTGTTTCCTAATAGTTTGGACCAGACGGACATGCACGGAGACTCAGAATACAACATCATGTTTGGTGAGGGGCTGCTTCCTGGTGCTGACCTCTGTCCCATTAGTTGGAGGGAGACCCAGACCCCATTGACTTTCTTAATAGTTATGATTGTCTTTGGAAGGGGCGCTAAAAGAATTAAGTCACAGCAACAATTTATTGCGTTATGATCGCAGATCTAGGCTGTTAATTAATTTGTGTCATTGTATATAGTTATTTCCCAATCTTACAAATGAGGATGTTGAGTTCTAGAGCACTGATTTTTTTTTTTTAATTTAAACTTAAGGCTTCACCCACAACCCATTCAGGACAGAATCAGGGTCTGAGTTTCTCTTTTCAGCCTTGACAGACCCGAGTTTAGGAACCAGGTCTTCCTTTTGTAAAGAGGGGTGAGGAACTCGAAATGGTGGGTAGTCTCTGACTTTTAACTGGATCTGCTTCACATCTAGGTCCTGATATCTGTGGCCCCGGCACCAAGAAGGTTCACGTCATCTTCAACTACAAGGGCAAAAACGTGCTGATCAACAAGGACATCCGTTGCAAGGTGTGCCTGGGGGTGGTGGCAAATGGGTGTCATGGGGAGGTTCAGAGGTCAGCCTGATTGAGGGGGGGCTGCTCACCTTCTTCCTTTTTCAGGATGATGAGTTTACACACCTGTACACACTGATTGTGCGGCCAGACAACACTTATGAGGTGAAGATTGACAACAGCCAGGTGGAGTCGGGCTCCTTGGAAGACGATTGGGACTTCCTGCCACCCAAGAAGATAAAGGATCCTGATGCTTCAAAACCTGAAGACTGGGATGAGCGGGCCAAGATCGATGATCCCACAGACTCCAAGCCTGAGGTTGGTGTTTGGGTGGGGGCTCTGCTCTCCACATTGGAGGGTGTGAGGACATTTGGGCCAACTCTGACCTCTTCATCTACCCCCCAGGACTGGGACAAGCCCGAGCATATCCCTGACCCCGATGCTAAGAAACCCGAGGACTGGGATGAAGAGATGGATGGAGAGTGGGAACCCCCAGTGATTCAGAACCCTGAGTACAAGGTGAGTTTGGGGCTCTGAGCAGGGCTGGGGCTCACAGTGGGGAGTGCACCAACCTTACTCACCCTCTAGTTCCCTTCTTCCTTCTGCAGGGTGAGTGGAAGCCCCGGCAGATCGACAACCCAGATTACAAGGGCACTTGGATCCACCCAGAAATTGACAATCCCGAGTACTCTCCTGATCCCAGTATCTATGCCTATGATAACTTTGGTGTGCTGGGCCTGGACCTCTGGCAGGTGAGACTTGGAGGAAAAAGGAGGATCCCTGGGGTACCTCAAGTGCATAAGATCACCCAAGGGGAAAGTGACAGGATACGATCGCACCCCAGGCGGGTCTGACTCAAAAATGGTACTTTTTGTAAACAGTACTTCCTGGTCTGTCCCTGTGGAGTCCTCACAGCAATGCTTTTGAGGTTGTACTTCTTGTGAACTAAGTACTTCCCCAAGTACTTTTATGCAAATCAACTTCTTTAAATACCCCCAAAGAACTAGAAGGTGGTCAGGTAACCCACTTAGTTAGCTGAGGCTGGGCACAGTGGCTCACCCTTATAATCACAGTACTTTGGGAGACTGAGGCAGGAGGATTGCTTGAGGCCAAGAGTTAGACAACCTTGCTTGGCAACGTAGTGAGGAGACCCTATCTCTACAAATTTTTTTTTTTTTTTTTGAGACGCAGTTTCACTCTTGTTGCTGAGGCTCAAGTGCAATGGCACGATCTCAGCTCACTGCAACCTTCGCCTCCTGGGTTCAAGCGATTCTCCTGCCTCAGCCTCCCCAGTAACTGGGATTACAGGCATGTGCCACTATGGATGCCAGGCTAATTTGTTTGTTTTTTGTTTTTGAGACCGAGTCTTGCTCTGTCGCCCAGGCTGGAGTGCAGTGGTGCGATCTCAGCTCACTGCAAGCTCCGCCTCCCAGGTTTACGGCATTCTCCTGTCTCAGCCTCCCGAGTAGCTGCTACTACAGGCGCCTGCCACCACGCCTGGCTGATTTTTTTTTTTTTTTAGTAGAGACGTGGTTTCACCATGTTAGCCAGGATGGTCTCGATCTCCTGACCTCATAATCCACCGGCCTCAGCCTCCCAAAGTGCTGGGATTACAGGCATGAACCACCGTACCGTACCCAGCCTTTTTTTTTTTTTTTTTTTTGGTAGAGACAGGGCTTCACCATGTTGCCAAGATTGGTCTCGAACTCCTGGCCTCAGGTGATCTGCCCGCCTCAGCCTCCCAAAGTGCTGGGATTACACGGGTTGAGCCACTGTGCCTAGCCTCTACAAAAACTTTAAAAATTAGCCAGATGTCGTGCATACCTGTAGTCCAAGCTACCAAGGAAGGAGGATGATACTTGAACCTGGGGCATCGAGGCTGCAGTGAGCCATGATCATGTCACTGTACTCCAGCCTGGGTGACAGAGTGAGACCCTGTTTCAAAAAAAGCTGGGACTGAATTTTTGTCTTTTTTGGTCACTGAAATACCTTCTGTGCCCAAGACATTTCTTGGCATTTAGTAGGTACCTGAAAAATACCTGAATATAAGAGAGTGAGAAACAGAAGAAACAGGTGCAGAGAACTGAAGTCAGTAGCCCAAGGTCATGGGGGCAGGAAACCACAAAGCTGGGGTTTGAACCCGGGCAGTACAACACCTGAGTCGCTCCATCCTTTTTTTTTTTTTTTTTTTTTTAAAATATAAAGACAGTCTTGCTCTGTCACCCAGGTTGGAGTGCAGTGGCTTGATCTCGGCTTACTGCAGTCTCTGCCTTCCAGGTTCAGGTGATTCTCAGGCCTCAGCCTCTCGAACAGCTGGAATTACAGGCATGTGCCACAGCGCTGGGTTGTTTTTTTTTTGTTTTGTTTTGTTTTTTTTTGAGATGGAATTTCACTCTTGTTGCCCAGGCTGGAGTGCAATGATGCAATCTTGACTCACCACAACCTCCGCCTCCCAGGTTCAAGCGATTCTCCTGCCTCAGCCTCCTGAGTAGCTGGGATTACAGGCATACCAGGCATGTGCCACCACAGACACCGGGCTTTTTTTTTTTTTTAGTGGAGACGGTTTCACTATGTTGCCCAGGTTGGTCTTGAACTCCTGGCCTCAAGTGATCTGCTCACCATGGCCTCCCAAAGTGCTGGGATTACAGGCGTGAGCCTGTGCCTGGCCATCTCTCCATCTTTTTTTGAGATGGAGTCTCTCTCTGTCGCCCAGGCTGGAGTGCAGTTGCCCGATCTCCGCTCACTGCAAACTCCGCCTCCTGGGTTCACGCCATTCTCCTCCCTCAGCCTCCCGAGTAGCTGGGACTACAGGCACCCACCACCACGCCCGGCTAATTTTTTGTATTTTTAGTAGAGACGGGGTTTCACCGTGTTAGCCAGGATGGTCTCGATCTCCTGACCTTGTGATCCACCCGCCTTGGCCTCTGGGTGAGGATTACAGGTGTGAGCCACCGTGCCCGGACTCTCCATCTTTTTAACTGCAATGTCAGCAGCGTTCCTTGTCTTCTCTGCAGATGCAGGCAGCAGGGTATAGTGGTTATAGGAACACAGGTGGAAACCCTGTCCAAAGGAAGGGCTATCGGGTGTCACCTCTGACCATCCTTCCCATTCATCCTCCAGGTCAAGTCTGGCACCATCTTTGACAACTTCCTTATCACCAACGATGAGGCATACGCCGAGGAGTTTGGCAATGAGACGTGGGGCGTGACAAAGGTGAGTCCTGGTCCTGATGTGGGGGGCGGGCAGGGAAGGCAGGGTGCAAGGCCCTGAGGTGTGTGCTCTGCCTGCAGGCAGCAGAGAAACAAATGAAGGACAAACAGGACGAGGAGCAGAGGCTTAAGGAGGAGGAAGAAGACAAGAAGCGCAAAGAGGAGGAGGAGGCAGAGGACAAGGAGGACGATGAGGACAAAGATGAGGATGAGGAGGATGAGGAGGACAAGGAGGAAGATGAGGAGGAAGATGTCCCCGGCCAGGCCAAGGATGAGCTGTAGAGAGGCCTGCCTCCAGGGCTGGACTGAGGCCTGAGCGCTCCTGCCGCAGAGCTGGCCGCGCCAAATAATGTCTCTGTGAGACTCGAGAACTTTCATTTTTTTCCAGGCTGGTTCGGATTTGGGGTGGATTTTGGTTTTGTCCCCTCCTCCACTGTTCCCCCCCCGCCCCCCGCCTTTTTTTTTTTTTTTTTTTTTTTAACTGGTGTTTTATCTTTGATTCTCCTTCAGCCCTCACCCCTGGTTCTCATCTTTCTTGATCAACATCTTTTCTTGCCTCTGTCCCCTTCTCTCACCATATCTCTTAGCTCCCCTCCAACCTGGGGGGCAGTGGTGTGGAGAAGCTGCAGGCCTGAAATTTCATCTGCTCTCCTTCCTGGAGCCCAGAGGGGGGCAGGAGAAGGGGGTGGTGTCTCCAACCCCCCAGCACTGAGGAAGAATGGGGCTCTTCTCATTTCACCCCGCCCTTTCTCCCCTGCCCCCAGGACTGGGCCACTTCTGGGTGGGGCAGTGGGTCCCAGATTGGCTCACACTGAGAATGTAAGAACTACAAACAAAATTTCTATTAAATTAAGTTTTGTGTCTCCCTCCTGTGTCTCCTTTTGGGGAAAGACAGACTTCAGGAAACCCAGCAGTGGTCTTTTTGGGGGTGGGGAGGGTTTCCAGTATATCTCCTTTTTCAGCTGTTGCTAGAGAGGTTACTAACTGTTCCACAAGATTCCAGGGACCCGTATTTACCCCATAACCCTCAAAACCAACGGGGGAATGACTGTTGCTGCCGTAAATACTCCACATATTAATTTACTGAATCCTTGAACCTAACTGGTAAGTTTTGGTTCTGTTTATTGGTTTTATTTTTAAGATAGACTGTTGCTCTGTTGCCCAGGCTGGCCTACAATGGCTTAATCTGGTTCACCCTGCCTCTTAAACTGGCCTCCTTCATGCTTCTATTCCTTTGGGGTCCTGTGGCTCAGCCCAACCCCTCTGGGATGCCTCTAGGACTGGCAGATCCAAGGGAGAATTCTGTTTTTAATGTCGTGAGGCTTTGAAAGTTAACATCTTTAAATACTTTTGGGGTCAGATTGGGGATAGTACAACAAAGTACTCCTGGCGGGAGACCCAGGAATTAAAATAGTAGGTTCATTCCAAAAATCCGGATCCCTAAAGAATGGATGAGGCTACAAAATGGCACCTTGCCCCTGCTACCAATGTAAGGTTTTTTTCCTCTGCTTGGTGGCCTTTCAGGTATTTCTAGTCTTGAGTAACTTCCACTTTGCCCTATCTGCCAGAATAAAACTCGGGGCCAGGTGCAGTGGCTCGTGCCTGTAATCCCAGCACTTTGCCAGGCCGAGGCGGGCGGATCACCTGAGGTCAGGAGGTGGAAACCAGCCTGGCCAACATGGTGAAACCCTGACTCTATTAAGAATGCAAAAATTATCAGGGCATGGTGGGGGTTCCCTGTAATCCCAGCTACTCGGGAGGCTGAGGCAGGAGAACTGCACGAACCCGGGAGGCAGAGGTTGCAGTGAGCCGAGATCGCGCCATTGCACTCCCGTGACGTCACCGCTAACGGACATGGCGTCACTTTGGAGATCTCGTGTGCTGGCGGAATGAGAAGCCCCGCCCACGCCCACAACGCGGAGTTTAGTCTGCGCATGCCTCGCTCGACACCGCGCTCGTGCGCATGCCCATAAAGGCCAAGGAGGGTGCGCACAGGTCACGTGCGCCGGTGGTCAGCGCGCGCATCGCCTGCCCCGGAAGTGGTCGGCGCGCGGCGCGGCGCGCCTGGGCGCTAAGATGGCGGCGGCGTGAGTTGCATGTTGTGTGAGGATCCAGGGGCCGCCGCGTCGCTCGGGCCCCGCCATGGCCGTCACCATCACGCTCAAAACGCTGCAGCAGCAGACCTTCAAGATCCGCATGGAGCCTGACGAGACGGTGCGGGCCAGGCCAGAGCCCGGGGGCGGGAGTGACGGGTGCCGGGGATGGGGTGGGGGCGGGGAGACTAGGATCCCAACGGGAGGGGCAGGGAGGACGGCGCGGGTCGGCCCTGTCCAGACCCCCGACCTGCCCGACTTTCCTGGACCCCCCGATGGTCTTTAGCCCAGTCCCCAGCGGATCGGGCGGCGCTCCTGGGCCGGTCTCCGGGCGAGGCCCCACCCCCGGGCCTCTGGCCAGGTCCCGGCTCCAATGTCAGCGCTCTCGCGGGGCGCGGGAGTCACAGGCTCGGAGGCCTGGGCAGGCCAAGCTCTCCAGGACTGGGCTCCACGTTCTCAGCTTTGCAGGCTTCTCCTGGGGACACTGGTGGTGGAATCTAGGAGTAATGACCAGGAGATAACGAGTAGTGACGACAACAACGATGTTAATGATAATAAAGGGATCTCAGTCTTTATAATTTTGGTGGTCCGTGTTTGTTGGGCGTTTATTTTTTATCAGTCATCGAGTGTTTTAGTGTTGTTTTACTGCTCTGCAGAACGGGCTTGTCATTGGGGACCTCTGACCATTTTACAGATGTGGAAACCTTGGGGTTAAGGAACTTTGTCACAGTCACACATGTAATGTCAGAGCTGGGATTCACATTCGGTTCTGCCTCGTGTGAGCGTCCACTATATAAATATTATGCTGCTTTTTTAGTCAAAAATAGAATTAGGACCTAATTCAAACATAATGACTATTGGGTACTTGGCACTTTTTGCACAGTGAGGGAGACATTGAAGTCCACTTTTTGTAGAAAAGGAAACACACATTTTTTGATCAGCTCAACGGTTTGGCTTTGGGCAAGTTAACCTCTCTGTGCCTCCGTTTTCTCAAAATATCAAATGAACCTGTCGCCTGCTGGCTTCCGCCTGTAATCCCAGCACTTAGGGAGGCAGAGGCAAGAGGAGCGCTTGAGCCTGGGAATTCAAGATCATCCTGGCAACACAGTGAGACCCCATTCTCTACAAAAAGAAGAAACAAAAATAAATAAATAAAAGGAGGCCAATTAAATGTATTTCATAGGAAGCTTAAAAGGTATGCCACATACACACTTACAGTAGCACTATTGGCCAGGCATGGTGCCTCATGCCTCTGTAATCCTAATGATTTGGGAGGCGTAGGCAGGAGGATTGCTTGAGGCCAGAAGTTTGAGACCAGCCAGCCTAACATAAGGAGACTCTTATCTACAAAAATAAATTTTTTTAAAATTAGCCTGGTGTGGTGGTGTGCACCTTTAGCCCTAGCTACTCCCGAGGCTGGGTGAGAGTACCACTTGAGCCCAGGAGTTTGAGGCTACAGTGAGCTGTGGTCGTGCCACTTCAATCCAGTGTGGGCAACAGTGAGATCCTGTCTTTTAAAAAAAAAAATATCACTGTGAACTATTAATCACTGTTATTGTCCAAGATACAGTGTAGAGTGGGGGACTGTCCCCTTTATTCTGTTATCATACTTTATGCCACCTGAAATTAACGTTTTCTTCACATTAGTGTTCTCTCATTGAGAGCAGGGACTTGTGTTATGTTCTGTGCTGTGGCCTCCATGTCTAAAACAGCACCTGGCACGTAATAGGTGTTTAGTATAAATAAATACTGTGTTGAATGGCATGATGATTGAATGAATTCTTATCTAGCATGCTTTAGATGCTGAGAAAGCTTAAAAATTCCAGCATGCTTGCCTCTCTGCCATCAGGGCTTGCAGCTTCTCCATCCTAAACTAGAAGAGAGAATCTTGGGGTCTCCAGTGACTGTCTGTACTACTTCTTCTAGGTGAAGGTGCTAAAGGAGAAGATAGAAGCTGAGAAGGGTCGTGATGCTTTCCCCGTGGCTGGACAGAAACTCATCTATGCCGGCAAGATCTTGAGCGATGATGTCCCTATCAGGGACTATCGCATCGATGAGAAGAACTTTGTGGTCGTCATGGTGACCAAGGTGGGTGACGTGTGCTGGCTGGGAGGGACGAGCAGGGGAGCTGGCAAAGAGCCTGTGTGCCCAGGAGAGATTAGCCATGAACAGGGCAGGGCCACAGCGGAGCGGGTTGTTGGGTCTGATAGGGTTGCTGATGCCAGCTCCCTTTTTCTTGCTGTCGCAGACCAAAGCCGGCCAGGGTACCTCAGCACCCCCAGAGGCCTCACCCACAGCTGCCCCAGAGTCCTCTACATCCTTCCCGCCTGCCCCCACCTCAGGCATGTCCCATCCCCAACCTGCCGCCAGAGAGGACAAGAGCCCATCAGAGGAATCCGCCCCTACGACGTCCCCAGAGTCTGTGTCAGGGTAAGGCGGGGCAGCAGTCCCAGCTTGGGCCCTGTCTTCCTAGCACATTCCAGTGTCCACATAAGTGGCCCACACACCTGGAGGGAGGGCAAGCCGCCAGAAGCCAGGGTCCGATTTCTCTCTCTTGAATTTGCAGCTCTGTTCCCTCTTCAGGTAGCAGCGGGCGAGAGGAAGACGCGGCCTCCACGCTAGGTGGGTGGGTGGTCCCCAGGGCAGAGGCGACTGGGTGCCCCAGCCATCAGCTGGGCCTTGTCTGGGTGCGGGAGGGCCTGGGAGCTGCCCTTTCCTCTTCCTGGTGACCCAGGCTTTTCTGCTCCCTCCACAGTGACGGGCTCTGAGTATGAGACGATGCTGACGGAGATCATGTCCATGGGCTATGAGCGGGAGCGGGTCGTGGCCGCCCTGAGAGCCAGCTACAACAACCCCCACCGAGCCGTGGAGTATCTGCTCACGGTGAGGTGGGGCTGCTGCCTCCTGGGAAGGCCTTGAGGGTGTATACGGGCCTCACTGCCCTGATGGGCGGTTGGGAAGGCAAAACCTGCCCTGAAGAGCCTTTGGGTAGTGATTCTAGCCACTAAAGGCTTCCCACAGGAGGCTGGATGTGAGTGGTGGGTGGGCCTCTGGAGGGCAGGGCCGAGGCCTCATCTGTGTCCAGCCAGGGCATGGAGGAGGGTGGCAGCAGGAGGTCTGTGCATTAGAACTAAACAGGACCCCTGACAGGGAATTCCTGGGAGCCCCGAGCCGGAACACGGTTCTGTCCAGGAGAGCCAGGTATCCGAGCAGCCGGCCACGGAAGCAGGTGGGTGTGCACGTGCTGCATCTGCCCTCCAGGTACCTGACTCACATCACACTCCACCCCGCAGTGCTCCTAGGAGCCCGGCATGGTGTCTGACTGCACCCCTTCCTACTATCAGCAGGAGAGAACCCCCTGGAGTTCCTGCGGGACCAGCCCCAGTTCCAGAACATGCGGCAGGTGATTCAGCAGAACCCTGCGCTGCTGCCCGCTCTGCTCCAGCAGCTGGGCCAGGAGAACCCTCAGCTTTTGCA